>NW_027478161.1:19393939-19696969 GCF_051020975.1 Osmia lignaria lignaria
AGATTTATCTCAAGGAAAGGGGCCTGACGGACATATTTCTAGATAT
This sequence comes from Osmia lignaria lignaria, assembly GCF_051020975.1. Lineage (NCBI taxonomy): Eukaryota > Metazoa > Arthropoda > Insecta > Hymenoptera > Megachilidae > Osmia > Osmia lignaria. The sequence continues at coordinate 19,393,986 of NW_027478161.1, forward strand.
TTCTTCTTCTTGTTGTTCTTCTTCTGCACAGCTAAGCTGGAAGTGGCATTTGCAGCTCGCAATAGTGCAGAGTTATCTCAAAGAAAGGGGCCACGGTGTTTCTGTATCTCTATTATGTTGGTGCAGCTTCGGAACTTTTAAATATCTTGATATATCTCGAGAACAACGCATCTGATCAAAAAATATCATAGAACATAAAAAGTAGAAAACTTAATTCTCTACAAAAAAGGTCTCTTAACATTTTGCCATAGCTCGCTTCGTTTCCGAGATATATGCAGATTTATCTCAAGGGAAGGGGCCTGACGGACATATTTCGAGATATTTCTTCTTCTTGTTGTTCTTCTTCTGCACAGCTAAGCTGGAAGTGGCATTTGCAGCTCGCAATAGTGCAGAGTTATCTGAAAGAAAGGGGCCACGGTGTTTCTGTATCTCTATTATGTTGGTGCGGCTTCGGAACTTTTAAATATCTCGATATATCTCGAAAACTACGCTTCTGATCAAAAAATATCATAGAACATAACTTGTAGGAGACATAATTCTCTACAAAAAAGGTCTCTTAACATTTTGCCATAGCTCGCTTCGTTTCCGAGATATTTGCAGATATATCTCAAGGGAAGGGGCCTGACGGACATATTTCGAGATATTTCTTCTTCTTGTTGTTCTTCTTCTGCACAGCTAAACTGGAAGTGGCATTTGCAGCTCGCAATAGTGCAGAGTTATCTGAAAGAAAGGGGCCACGGTGTTTCTGTATCTCTATTATGTTGGTGCGGCTTCGGAACTTTTAAATATCTCGATATATCTCGAAAACTACGCTTCTGATCAAAAAATATCATAGAACATAAAAAGTAGGAAACTTAATTCTCTACAAATAAGGTCTCTTAACATTTTGCCATAGCTCGCTTCGTTTCCGAGATATTTGCAGATTTATCTCAAGGGAAGGGGCCTGACGGACATATTTCGAGATATATCTTCTTCTTGTTGTTCTTCTTCTGCACAGCTAAGCTGGAAGTGGCATTTGCAGCTCGCAATAGTGCAGAGTTATCTCAAAGAAAGGGGCCACGGTGTTTCTGTATCTCTATTATGTTGGTGCGGCTTCGGAACTTTTAAATATCTTGATATATCTCGAGAAGTACGCATCTGATCAAAAGATATCATAGAACATAGAAAGTAGGAAACTTAATTCTCTACAAAAAAGGTCTCTTAACATTTTGCCATAGCTCGCTTCGTTTCCGAGATATTTGCAGATTTATCTCAAGGGAAGGGGCCTGACGGACATATTTCGAGATATTTCTTCTTCTTGTTGTTCTTCTTCTGCACAGCTAAGCTGGAAGTGGCATTTGCGGCTCGCACTAGTGCAGAGATATCTCAAAGAAAGGGGCCACGGTGTTTCTGTATCTCTATTATGTTGGTGCGGCTTCGGAACTTTTAAATATCTCGATATATCTCGAAAACTACGCTTCTGATCAAAAAATATCATAGAACATAAATTGTAGGAAACACAATTCTCTACAAAAAACGTCTCTTAACATTTTGCCATAGCTCGCTTCGTTTCCGAGATATTTGCAGATTTATCTCAAGGGAAGGGGCCTGACGGACATATTTCGTGTTATTTCTCCTTCTTGTTGTTCTTCTTCTGCACAGCTAAGCTGGAAGTGGCATTTGCAGCTCGCAATAGTGCAGAGTTATCTCAAAGAAAGGGGCCACGGTGTTTCTGTATCTCTATTATGCTGGTGCGGCTTCGGAACTTTTAAATATCTTGATATATCTCGAGAACAACGCATCTGATCAAAAAATATCATAGAACATAAAAAGTAGAAAACTTAATTCTCTACAACAAAGGTCTCTTAACATTTTGCCATAGCTCGCTTCGTTTCCGAGATATTTGCAGATTTATCTCGAGGGAAGGGGACTGACGGACATATTTCGAGATATTTCTTCTTCTTGTTGTTCTTTTTCTGCACAGCTAAGCTGGAAGTGGCATTTGCGGCTCGCACTAGTGCAGAGTTATCTCAGAGAAAGGGGCCACGGTGTTTCTGGATCTCTATTATGTTGGTGCGGCTTCGGAACTTTTAAATATCTCGATATATCTCGAAAACTACGCTTCTGATCAAAAAATATCATAGAACATAAATTGTAGGAAACATAATTCTCTACAAAAAAGGTCTCTTAACATTTTGCCATAGCTCGTTTCGTTTCCGAGATATTTGCAGATATATCTCAAGGGAAGGGGCCTGACGGACATATTTCGAGATATTTCTTCTTCTTGTTGTTATTCTTCTGCACAGCTAAGCTGGAAGTGGCATTTGCAGCTCGCAATAGTGCAGAGTTATCGCAAAGAAAGGGACCACGGTGTTTCTGTATCTCTATTATGTTGGTGCGGCTTCGGAACTTTTAAATATCTTGATATATCTCGAGAACTACGCATCTGATCAAAAAATATCATAGAACATAAATAGTAGGAAACTTAATTCTCTACAAAAAAGGTCCCTCAACATTTTGCCATAGCTCGCTTCGTTTCCGAGATATTTGCACATTTATCTCAAGGGAAGCGGTCTAACGGACATATTTCGAGATATTTCTTCTTCTTGTTGTTCTTCTTCTGCACAGCTAAGCTGGAAGTGGCATTTGCGGCTCGCACTAGTGCAGAGTTATCTCAAAGAAAGGGGCCACGGTGTTTCTGTATCTCTATTATGTTGGTGCGGCTTCGGAACTTTTAAATATCTCGATATATCTCGAAAACTACGCTTCTGATCAAAAAATATCATAGCACATAAATTGTAGGAAACATAATTCTCTACAAAAAACGTCTCTTAACATTTTGCCATAGCTCGCTTCGTTTCCGAGATATTTGCAGATTTATATCAAGGGAAGGGGCCTGACGGACATATTTCGAGATATTTCTTCTTCTTGTTGTTCTTCTTCTGCACAGCTAAGCTGGAAGTGGCATTTGCGGCTCGCACTAGTGCAGAGTTATCTCGAGGAAAGGGGCCACGGTGTTTCTGTATCTCTATTATGATGGTGCGGCTTCGGAACTTTTAAATATCTTGATATATCTCGAGAACTACGCATCTGATCAAAAAATATCATACAACATAAAAAGTAGGAAACTTAATTCTCTACAAGAAAGGTCTCTTAACATTTTGCCATAGCTCGCTTGGTTTCCGAGATATTTGCAGATTTATCTCAAGGGATGGGGCCTGACGGACATATTTCGAGATATTTCTTCTTCTTGTTGTTCTTCTTCTGCACAGCTAAGCTGGAAGTGGCATTTGCAGCTCGCAATAGTGCAGAGTTATCTCAAAGAAAGAGGCCACGGTGTTTCTCTACCTCTATTATGTTGGTGCAGCTTCGGAACTTTTAAATATCTTGATATATCTCGAGATCTACGCATCTGATCAAAAAATATCATAGAACATAAAAAGTAGGAAACTTAATTCTCTACCAAAAAGGTCTCTTAACATTTTGCCATAGCTCGCTTCGTTTCCGAGATATTTGCAGATTTATCTCAAGGGAAGGGGCCTGACGGACATATTTCGAGATATTTCTTCTTATTGTTGTTCTTCTTCTGCACAACTAAGCTGGAAGTGGCATTTGCAGCTCGCACTAGTGCAGAGTTATCTCAAAGAAAGGGGCCACGGTGTTTCTGTATCTCTATTATGTTGGTGCGGCTTCGGAACTTTTAAATATCTCGATATATCTCGAAAACTACGCTTCTGATCAAAAAATATCATAGCACATAAATTGTAGGAAACATAATGCTCTACAAAAAACGTCTCTTAACATTTTGCCATAGCTCGCTTCGTTTCCGAGATATTTGCAGATTTATATCAAGGGAAGGGGCCTGACGGACATATTTCGAGATATTTCTTCTTCTTGTTGTTCTTCTTCTGCACAGCTAAGCTGGAAGTGGCATTTGCGGCTCGCACTAGTGCAGAGTTATCTCGAAGAAAGGGGCCACGGTGTTTCTGTATCTCTATTATGTTGGTGCGGCTTCGGAACTTTTAAATATCTTGATATATCTCGAGAACTACGCATCTGATCAAAAAATATCATACAACATAAAAAGTAGGAAACTTAATTCTCTACAAGAAAGGTCTCTTAACATTTTGCCATAGCTCGCTTGGTTTCCGAGATATTTGCAGATTTATCTCAAGGGATGGGGCCTGACGGACATATTTCGAGATATTTCTTCTTCTTGTTGTTCTTCTTCTGCACAGCTAAGCTGGAAGTGGCATTTGCAGCTCGCAATAGTGCAGAGTTATCTCAAAGAAAGAGGCCACGGTGTTTCTCTACCTCTATTATGTTGGTGCAGCTTCGGAACTTTTAAATATCTTGATATATCTCGAGATCTACGCATCTGATCAAAAAATATCATAGAACATAAAAAGTAGGAAACTTAATTCTCTACAAAAAAGGTCTCTTAACATTTTGCCATAGCTCGCTTCGTTTCCGAGATATATGCAGATTTATCTCAAGGGAAGGGGCCTGACGGACATATTTCGAGATATTTCTTCTTATTGTTGTTCTTCTTCTGCACAGCTAAGCTGGAAGTGGCATTTGCAGCTCGCAATAGTGCAGAGTTATCTCAAAGAAAGGGGCCACGGTGTTTCTGTATCTCTATTATGTTGGTGCAGCTTCGGAACTTTTAAATATCTTGATATATCTCGAGAACTACGCATCTGATCAAAAAATATCATGGAACATAAAAAGTAGAAAACTTAATTCTCTACAAAAAAGGTCTCTTAACATTTTGCCATAGCTCGCTTCGTTTCCGAGATATTTGCAGATTTATCTCAAGGGAAGGGGCCTGACGGACATATTTCGAGATATTTCTTCTTCTTGTTGTTCTTCTTCTGCACAGCTAAGCTGGAAGTGGCATTTGCAGCTCGCAATAGTGCATAGTTATCTCAAAGAAAGGGGCCACGGTGTTTCTGTATCTCTATTATGTTGGTGCGGCTTCGGAACTTTTAAATATCTTGATATATCTCGAGAACTACGCATCTGATCAAAAAATATTATAGAACATAAAAAGTAGGAAACTTAATTCTCTACAAGAAAGGTCTCTTAACATTTTGCCATAGCTCGCTTCGTTTCCGAGATATTTGCAGATTTATCTCAAGGGAAGGGGCCTGACGGACATATTTCGTGTTATTTCTCCTTCTTGTTGTTCTTCTTCTGCACAGCTAAGCTGGAAGTGGCATTTGCAGCTCGCAATAGTGCAGAGTTATCTCAAAGAAAGGGGCCACGGTGTTTCTGTATCTCTATTATGCTGGTGCGGCTTCGGAACTTTTAAATATCTTGATATATCTCGAGAACAACGCATCTGATCAAAAAATATCATAGAACATAAAAAGTAGAAAACTTAATTCTCTACAACAAAGGTCTCTTAACATTTTGCCATAGCTCGCTTCGTTTCCGAGATATTTGCAGATTTATCTCGAGGGAAGGGGACTGACGGACATATTTCGAGATATTTCTTCTTCTTGTTGTTCTTTTTCTGCACAGCTAAGCTGGAAGTGGCATTTGCGGCTCGCACTAGTGCAGAGTTATCTCAGAGAAAGGGGCCACGGTGTTTCTGGATCTCTATTATGTTGGTGCGGCTTCGGAACTTTTAAATATCTCGATATATCTCGAAAACTACGCTTCTGATCAAAAAATATCATAGAACATAAATTGTAGGAAACATAATTCTCTACAAAAAAGGTCTCTTAACATTTTGCCATAGCTCGTTTCGTTTCCGAGATATTTGCAGATATATCTCAAGGGAAGGGGCCTGACGGACATATTTCGAGATATTTCTTCTTCTTGTTGTTCTTCTTCTGCACAGCTATACTGGAAGTGGCATTTCCAGCTCGCAATAGTGCAGAGTTATCTCAAAGAAAGGGGCCACGGTGTTTCTGTATCTCTATTATGTTGGTGCGGCTTCGGAACTTTTAAATATCTTGATATATCTCGAGAACTACGCATCTGATCAAAAAATATCATAGAACATAAAAAGTAGGAAACTTAATTCTCTACAAAAAAGGTCTCTTAACATTTCGCCATAGCTCGCTCCGTTTCCGAGATATTTGCAGATTTATCTCAAGGGAAGGGGCCTGTCGGACATATTTCGAGATATTTCTTCTTCTTGTTGTTCTTCTTCTGCACAGCTAAGCTGGAAGTGGCATTTGCAGCTCGCAATAGTGCATAGTTATCTCAAAGAAAGGGGCCACGGTGTTTCTGTATCTCTATTATGTTGGTGCGGCTTCGGAACTTTTAAATATCTTGATATATCTCGAGAACTACGCATCTGATCAAAAAATATCATAGAACATAAAAAGTAGGAAACTTAATTCTCTACAAGAAAGGTCTCTTAACATTTTGCCATAGCTCGCTTCGTTTCCGAGATATTTGCAGATTTATCTCAAGGGAAGGGGCCCGACGGACATATTTCCTGTTATTTCTCCTTCTTGTTGTTCTTCTTCTGCACAGCTAAGCTGGAAGTGGCATTTGCAGCTCGCAATAGTGCAGAGTTATCTCAAAGAAAGCGGCCACGGTGTTTCTGTATCTCTATTATGCTGGTGCGGCTTCGGAACTTTTAAATATCTTGATATATCTCGAGAACAACGCATCTGATCAAAAAATATCATAGAACATAAAAAGTAGAAAACTTAATTCTCTACAACAAAGGTCTCTTAACATTTTGCCATAGCTCGCTTCGTTTCCGAGATATTTGCAGATTTATCTCGAGGGAAGGGGACTGACGGACATATTTCGAGATATTTCTTCTTCTTGTTGTTCTTTTTCTGCACAGCTAAGCTGGAAGTGGCATTTGCAGGTCGCAATAGTGCAGAGTTATCTCAAAGAAAGGGGCCACGGTGTTTCTGTATCTCTATTATGTTGGTGCGGCTTCGGAACTTTTAAATATCTTGATATATCTCGAGAACTACGCATCTGATCAAAAAATATTATAGAACATAAAAAGTAGGAAACTTAATTCTCTACAAGAAAGGTCTCTTAACATTTTGCCATAGCTCGCTTCGTTTCCGAGATATTTGCAGATTTATCTCAAGGGAAGGGGCCTGACGGACATATTTCGTGTTATTTCTCCTTCTTGTTGTTCTTCTTCTGCACAGCTAAGCTGGAAGTGGCATTTGCAGCTCGCAATAGTGCAGAGTTATCTCAAAGAAAGGGGCCACGGTGTTTCTGTATCTCTATTATGCTGGTGCGGCTTCGGAACTTTTAAATATCTTGATATATCTCGAGAACAACGCATCTGATCAAAAAATATCATAGAACATAAAAAGTAGAAAACTTAATTCTCTACAACAAAGGTCTCTTAACATTTTGCCATAGCTCGCTTCGTTTCCGAGATATTTGCAGATTTATCTCGAGGGAAGGGGACTGACGGACATATTTCGAGATATTTCTTCTTCTTGTTGTTCTTTTTCTGCACAGCTAAGCTGGAAGTGGCATTTGCGGCTCGCACTAGTGCAGAGTTATCTCAGAGAAAGGGGCCACGGTGTTTCTGGATCTCTATTATGTTGGTGCGGCTTCGGAACTTTTAAATATCTCGATATATCTCGAAAACTACGCTTCTGATCAAAAAATATCATAGAACATAAATTGTAGGAAACATAATTCTCTACAAAAAGGGTCTCTTAACATTTTGCCATAGCTCGTTTCGTTTCCGAGATATTTGCAGATATATCTCAAGGGAAGGGGCCTGACGGACATATTTCGAGATATTTCTTCTTCTTGTTGTTCTTCTTCTGCACAGCTATACTGGAAGTGGCATTTCCAGCTCGCAATAGTGCAGAGTTATCTCAAAGAAAGGGGCCACGGTGTTTCTGTATCTCTATTATGTTGGTGCGGCTTCGGAACTTTTAAATATCTTGATATATCTCGAGAACTACGCATCTGATCAAAAAATATCATAGAACATAAAAAGTAGGAAACTTAATTCTCTACAAAAAAGGTCTCTTAACATTTCGCCATAGCTCGCTCCGTTTCCGAGATATTTGCAGATTTATCTCAAGGGAAGGGGCCTGTCGGACATATTTCGAGATATTTCTTCTTCTTGTTGTTCTTCTTCTGCACAGCTAAGCTGGAAGTGGCATTTGCAGCTCGCAATAGTGCATAGTTATCTCAAAGAAAGGGGCCACGGTGTTTCTGTATCTCTATTATGTTGGTGCGGCTTCGGAACTTTTAAATATCTTGATATATCTCGAGAACTACGCATCTGATCAAAAAATATCATAGAACATAAAAAGTAGGAAACTTAATTCTCTACAAGAAAGGTCTCTTAACATTTTGCCATAGCTCGCTTCGTTTCCGAGATATTTGCAGATTTATCTCAAGGGAAGGGGCCCGACGGACATATTTCCTGTTATTTCTCCTTCTTGTTGTTCTTCTTCTGCACAGCTAAGCTGGAAGTGGCATTTGCAGCTCGCAATAGTGCAGAGTTATCTCAAAGAAAGGGGCCACGGTGTTTCTGTATCTCTATTATGCTGGTGCGGCTTCGGAACTTTTAAATATCTTGATATATCTCGAGAACAACGCATCTGATCAAAAAATATCATAGAACATAAAAAGTAGAAAACTTAATTCTCTACAACAAAGGTCTCTTAACATTTTGCCATAGCTCGCTTCGTTTCCGAGATATTTGCAGATTTATCTCGAGGGAAGGGGACTGACGGACATATTTCGAGATATTTCTTCTTCTTGTTGTTCTTTTTCTGCACAGCTAAGCTGGAAGTGGCATTTGCAGGTCGCAATAGTGCAGAGTTATCTCAAAGAAAGGGGCCACGGTGTTTCTGTATCTCTATTATGTTCGTGCGGCTTCGGAACTTTTAAATATCTCGATATATCTCGAAAACTACGCTTCTGATCAAAAAATATCAGAGAACGTAAATTGTAGGAAACATAATTCTCTACAAAAAAGGTCTCTTAAGATTTTGCCATAGCTCGCTTCGTTTCCGAGATATTTGCAGATTTATCTCAAGGGAAGGGGCCTGACGGACATATTTCGAGATATTTCTTCTTCTTGTTGTTCTTCCTCTGCACAGCTAAGCTGGAAGTGGCATTTGCAGCTCGCAATAGTGCAGAGTTATCTCAAAGAAAGGGGCCACGGTGTTTCTGTATCTATTATGTTGGTGCGGCTTCGGAACTTTTAAATATCTTGATATATCTCGAGAACTACGCGTCTGATCAAAAAATATCATAGAACATAAAAAGTAGGAAACATAATTCTCTACAAAAAAGCTCTCTTAACATTTTGCCATAGCTCGCTTCGTTTCCGAGATATTTGCAGATTTATCTCAAGGGAAGGGGCCTGACGGACATATTTCGAGAAGTTTCTTCTTCTTGTTGTTCTTCTTCTGCACAGCTAAGCTGGAAGTGGCATTTGCGGCTCGCACTAGTGCACAGTTATCTCAAAGAAAGGGGCCACGGTGTTTCTGTATCTCTAATATGTTGGTGCGGCTTCGGAACTTTTAAGTATCTCGATATATCTCGAAAACTACGCTTCTGACCAAAAAATATCATAGAACATAAATTGTAGGAAACATAATTCTCTACAAAAAATGTCTCTTAACATTTTGCCATAGCTCGCTTTGTTTCCGAGATATTTGCAGATTCAGCTCAAAGGAACTGGCCTGACGGACATATTTCGAGATATTTCTTCTTCTTGTTGTTCTTCTTCTGCACAGCTGAGCTGGAAGTGGCATTTGCGGCTCGCACTAGTGCAGAGTTATCTCAAAGAAAGGGGCCACGGTGTTTGTGTATCTCTATTATGTTGGTGCGGCTTCGGAACTTTTAAATATCTTGATATATCTCGAGAACTACGCATCTGATCAAAAAATATCATAGAACATGAAAAGTAGGAAACTTAATTCTCTACAAAAAAGGTCTCTTAACATTTTGCCATAGCTCTCTTCGTTTCCGAGATATTTGCAGATTTATCTCAAGGGAAGGGGCCTGACGGACATATTTCGAGATATTTCTTCTTCTTGTCGTTCTTCTTCTGCACAGCTAAGCTGGAAGTGGCATTTGCGGCTCGCACTAGTGCACAGTTATCTCAAAGAAAGGGGCCACGGTGTTTCTGTATCTCTAATATGTTGGTGCGGCTTCGGAACTTTTAAATATCTTGATATATCTCGAGAACTACGCATCTGATCAAAAAATATCATAGAACATGAAAAGTAGGAAACTTAATTCTCTACAAAAAAGGTCTCTTAACATTTTGCCATAGCTCTCTTCGTTTCCGAGATATTTGCAGATTTATCTCAAGGGAAGGGGCCTGACGGACATATTTCGAGATATTTCTTCTTCTTGTTGTTCTTCTTCTGCACAGCTAAGCTGGAAGTGGCATTTGCGGCTCGCACTAGTGCACAGTTATCTCAAAGAAAGGGGCCACGGTGTTTCTGTATCTCTAATATGTTGGTGCGGCTTCGGAACTTTTAAGTATCTCGATATATCTCGAAAACTACGCTTCTGATCAAAAAATATCATAGCACATAAATTGTAGGAAACATAATTCTCTACAAAAAACGTCTCTTAACATTTTGCCATAGCTCGCTTCGTTTCCGAGATATTTGCAGATTCAGCTCAAAGGAACTGGCCTGACGGACATATTTCGAGATATTTCTTCTTCTTGTTGTTCTTCCTCTGCACAGCTAAGCTGGAAGTGGCATTTGCAGCTCGCAATAGTGCAGAGTTATCTCAAAGAAAGGGGCCACGGTGTTTCTGTATCTCTATTATGTTGGTGCGGCTTCGGAACTTTTAAATATCTTGATATATCTCGACAACTACGCATCTGATCAAAAAATATCATAGAACATAAAAAGTAGGAAACTTAATTCTCTACAAAAAAGGTCTCTTAACATTTTGCCATAGCTCGCTTCGTTTCCGAGATATTTGCAGATTTATCTCAAGGGAACGGGCCTGACGGACATATTTCGAAATATTTCTTCTTCTTGTTGTTCTTCTTCTGCACAGCTAAGCTGGAAGTGGCATTTGCGGCTCGCACTATTGCAGAGTTATCTCAAAGAAAGGGGCCACGGTGTTTCTGTATCTCTATTATGTTGGTGCGGCTTCGTAACTTTTAAATATCTCGATATATCTCGAAAACTACGCTTCTGATCAAAAAATATCATAGAACATAAATTGTAGGAAACATAATTCTCTACAAAAAAGGTCTCTTAACATTTTGCCATAGCTCGCTTGGTTTCCGAGATATTTGCAGATATATCTCAAGGGCAGGGGCCTGACGGACATATTTCGAGATATTTCTTCTTCTGCACAGCTAAGCTGGAAGTGGCATTTGCAGCTCGCAATAGTGCAGAGTTATCTCAAAGAAAGGGGCCACGGTGTTTCTGTATCTCTATTATGTTGGTGCGGCTTCGGAACTTTTAAATATCTTGATATATCTCGAGAACTACGCATCTGATCAAAAAATATCATAGAACATAAAAAGTAGGAAACTTAATTCTCTACAAAAAAGGTCTCTTAACATTTTGCCATAGCTCGCTTCGTTTCCGAGATATTTGCAGATTTATCTCAAGGGAAGGGGCCTGACGGACATATTTCGAAATATTTCTTCTTCTTGTTGTTCTTCTTCTGCACAGCTAAGCTGGAAGTGGCATTTGGGGCTCGCACTATTGCAGAGTTATCTCAAAGAAAGGGGCCACGGTGTTTCTGTATCTCTATTATGTTGGTGCGGCTTCGTAACTTTTAAATATCTCGATATAAATCGAAAACTACGCTTCTGATCAAAAAATATCATAGAACATAGATTGTAGGAAACATAATTCTCTACAGAAAAGGTCTCTTAACATTTTGCCATAGCTCGCTTCGTTTCCGAGATATTTGCAGATTTATCTCAAGGGAAGGGGCCTGACGGACATATTTCGAGATACTTCTTCTTCTTGTTGTTCTTCTTCTGCACAGCTAAGCTGGAAGTGGCATTTGCAGCTCGCAATAGTGCAGAGTTATCTCAAAGAAAGGGGCCACGGTGTTTCTGTATCTCTATTATGTTGGTGCGGTTTCGGAACTTTTAAATATCTTGATATATCTCGAGAACTACGCATCTGATCAAAAAATATCATAGAACATAAAAAGTAGGAAACTTAATTCTCTACAAATAAGGTCTCTTAAGATTTTGCCATAGCTCGCTTCGTTTCCGAGATATTTGCAGATTTATCTCAAGGGAAGGGGCCTCACGGACATATTTCGAGATATTTCTTCTTCTTGTTGTTCTTCTTCTGCACAGCTAAGCTGGAAGTGGCATTTGCAGCTCGCAATAGTGCAGAGATATCTCAAAGAAAGGGGCCACGGTGTTTCTGTATCTCTATTATGTTCGTGCGGCTTCGGAACTTTTAAATATCTTGATATATCTCGAGAACTACGCGTCTGATCAAAAAATATCATAGAACATAAAAAGTAGGAAACATAATTCTCTACAAAAAAGGTCTTTTAACATTTTGCCATAGCTCGCGTCGTTTCCGAGATATTTGCAGATTTATCTCAAGGGAAGGGGCCTGACGGACATATTTCGAGATATTTCTTCTTCTTGTTGTTCTTCTTCTGCACAGCTAAGCTGGAAGCGGCATTTGCGGCTCGCACTAGTGCAGAGTTATCTCAAAGAAAGGGGCCACGGTGTTTCTGTATCTGTATTATGTTGGTGCGGCTTCGGAACTTTTAAATATCTTGATATATCTCGAGAACTACGCGTCTGATCAAAAAATATCATAGAACATAAAAAGTAGGAAACATAATTCTCTACAAAAAAGGTCTCTTAACATTTTGCCATAGCTCGCTTCGTTTCCGAGATATTTGCAGATTTATCTCAAGGGAAGGGGCCTGACGGACATATTTCGAGATATTTCTTCTTCTTGTTGTTCTTCTTCTGCACAGCTAAGCTGGAAGTGGCATTTGCGGCTCGCACTAGTGCACAGTTATCTCAAAGAAAGGGGCCACGGTGTTTCTGTATCTCTAATATGTTGGTGCGGCTTCGGAACTTTTAAGTATCTCGATATATCTCGAAAACTACGCTTCTGATCAAAAAATATCATAGAACATAAATTGTAGGAAACATAATTCTCTACAAAAAACGTCTCTTAACATTTTGCCATAGCTCGCTTCGTTTCCGAGATATTTGCAGATTCAGCTCAAAGGAACTGGCCTGACGGACATATTTCGAGATATTTCTTCTTCTTGTTGTTCTTCCTCTGCACAGCTAAGCTGGAAGTGGCATTTGCAGCTCGCAATAGTGCAGAGTTATCTCAAAGAAAGGGGCCACGGTGTTTCTGTATCTCTATTATGTTGGTGCGGCTTCGGAACTTTTAAATATCTTGATATATCTCGAGAACTACGCATCTGATCAAAAAATATCATAGAACATAAAAAGTAGGAAACTTAATTCTCTACAAAAAAGGTCTCTTAACATTTTGCCATAGCTCGCTTCGTTTCCGAGATATTTGCAGATTTATCTCAAGGGAAGGGGCCTGACGGACATATTTCGAAATATTTCTTCTTCTTGTTGTTCTTCTTCTGCACAGCTAAGCTGGAAGTGGCATTTGCGGCTCGCACTATTGCACAGTTATCTCAAAGAAAGGGGCCACGGTGTTTCTGTATCTCTATTATGTTGGTGCGGCTTCGTAACTTTTAAATATCTCGATATATCTCGAAAACTACGCTTCTGATCAAAAAATATCATAGAACATAAATTGTAGGAAACATAATTCTCTACAAAAAAGGTCTCTTAACATTTTGCCATAGCTCGCTTGGTTTCCGAGATATTTGCAGATATATCTCAAGGGCAGGGGTCTGACGGACATATTTCGAGATATTTCTTCTTCTTGTTTTTCTTCTTCTGCACAGCTAAGCTGGAAGTGGCATTTGCAGCTCGCAATAGTGCAGAGTTATCTCAAAGAAAGGGGCCACGGTGTTTCTGTATCTCTATTATGTTGGTGCGGCTTCGGAACTTTTAAATATCTTGATATATCTCGAGAACTACGCATCTGATCAAAAAATATCATAGAACATAAAAAGTAGGAAACTTAATTCTCTACAAAAAAGGTCTCTTAATATTTGGCCATAGCTCGCTTCGTTTCCGAGATATTTGCAGATTTATCTCAAGGGAAGGGGCCTGACGGACATATTTCGAGATATTTCTTCTTCTTGTCGTTCTTCTTCTGCACAGCTAAGCTGGAAGTGGCATTTGCGGCTCGCACTAGTGCACAGTTATCTCAAAGAAAGGGGCCACGGTGTTTCTGTATCTCTAATATGTTGGTGCGGCTTCGGAACTTTTAAATATCTTGATATATCTCGAGAACTACGCATCTGATCAAAAAATATCATAGAACATGAAAAGTAGGAAACTTAATTCTCTACAAAAAAGGTCTCTTAACATTTTGCCATAGCTCTCTTCGTTTCCGAGATATTTGCAGATTTATCTCAAGGGAAGGGGCCTGACGGACATATTTCGAGATATTTCTTCTTCTTGTTGTTCTTCTTCTGCACAGCTAAGCTGGAAGTGGCATTTGCGGCTCGCACTAGTGCACAGTTATCTCAAAGAAAGGGGCCACGGTGTTTCTGTATCTCTAATATGTTGGTGCGGCTTCGGAACTTTTAAGTATCTCGATATATCTCGAAAACTACGCTTCTGATCAAAAAATATCATAGCACATAAATTGTAGGAAACATAATTCTCTACAAAAAACGTCTCTTAACATTTTGCCATAGCTCGCTTCGTTTCCGAGATATTTGCAGATTCAGCTCAAAGGAACTGGCCTGACGGACATATTTCGAGATATTTCTTCTTCTTGTTGTTCTTCCTCTGCACAGCTAAGCTGGAAGTGGCATTTGCAGCTCGCAATAGTGCAGAGTTATCTCAAAGAAAGGGGCCACGGTGTTTCTGTATCTCTATTATGTTGGTGCGGCTTCGGAACTTTTAAATATCTTGATATATCTCGACAACTACGCATCTGATCAAAAAATATCATAGAACATAAAAAGTAGGAAACTTAATTCTCTACAAAAAAGGTCTCTTAACATTTTGCCATAGCTCGCTTCGTTTCCGAGATATTTGCAGATTTATCTCAAGGGAACGGGCCTGACGGACATATTTCGAAATATTTCTTCTTCTTGTTGTTCTTCTTCTGCACAGCTAAGCTGGAAGTGGCATTTGCGGCTCGCACTATTGCAGAGTTATCTCAAAGAAAGGGGCCACGGTGTTTCTGTATCTCTATTATGTTGGTGCGGCTTCGTAACTTTTAAATATCTCGATATATCTCGAAAACTACGCTTCTGATCAAAAAATATCATAGAACATAAATTGTAGGAAACATAATTCTCTACAAAAAAGGTCTCTTAACATTTTGCCATAGCTCGCTTGGTTTCCGAGATATTTGCAGATATATCTCAAGGGCAGGGGCCTGACGGACATATTTCGAGATATTTCTTCTTCTGCACAGCTAAGCTGGAAGTGGCATTTGCAGCTCGCAATAGTGCAGAGTTATCTCAAAGAAAGGGGCCACGGTGTTTCTGTATCTCTATTATGTTGGTGCGGCTTCGGAACTTTTAAATATCTTGATATATCTCGAGAACTACGCATCTGATCAAAAAATATCATAGAACATAAAAAGTAGGAAACTTAATTCTCTACAAAAAAGGTCTCTTAACATTTTGCCATAGCTCGCTTCGTTTCCGAGATATTTGCAGATTTATCTCAAGGGAAGGGGCCTGACGGACATATTTCGAAATATTTCTTCTTCTTGTTGTTCTTCTTCTGCACAGCTAAGCTGGAAGTGGCATTTGGGGCTCGCACTATTGCAGAGTTATCTCAAAGAAAGGGGCCACGGTGTTTCTGTATCTCTATTATGTTGGTGCGGCTTCGGAACTTTTAAATATCTTGATATATCTCGAGAACTACGCATCTGATCAAAAAATATCATAGAACATAAAAAGTAGGAAACTTAATTCTCTACAAAAAAGGTCTCTTAATATTTGGCCATAGCTCGCTTCGTTTCCGAGATATTTGCAGATTTATCTCAAGGGAAGGGGCCTGACGGACATATTTCGAGATATTTCTTCTTCTTGTTGTTCTTCTTCTGCACAGCTAAGCTGGAAGCGGCATTTGCGGCTCGCACTAGTGCAGAGTTATCTCAAAGAAAGGGGCCACGGTGTTTCTGTATCTGTATTATGTTGGTGCGGCTTCGGAACTTTTAAATATCTTGATATATCTCGAGAACTACGCGTCTGATCAAAAAATATCATAGAACATAAAAAGTAGGAAACATAATTCTCTACAAAAAAGGTCTCTTAACATTTTGCCATAGCTCGCTTCGTTTCCGAGATATTTGCAGATTTATCTCAAGGGAAGGGGCCTGACGGACATATTTCGAGATATTTCTTCTTCTTGTTGTTCTTCTTCTGCACAGCTAAGCTGGAAGTGGCATTTGCGGCTCGCACTAGTGCACAGTTATCTCAAAGAAAGGGGCCACGGTGTTTCTGTATCTCTAATATGTTGGTGCGGCTTCGGAACTTTTAAGTATCTCGATATATCTCGAAAACTACGCTTCTGATCAAAAAATATCATAGAACATAAATTGTAGGAAACATAATTCTCTACAAAAAACGTCTCTTAACATTTTGCCATAGCTCGCTTCGTTTCCGAGATATTTGCAGATTCAGCTCAAAGGAACTGGCCTGACGGACATATTTCGAGATATTTCTTCTTCTTGTTGTTCTTCCTCTGCACAGCTAAGCTGGAAGTGGCATTTGCAGCTCGCAATAGTGCAGAGTTATCTCAAAGAAAGGGGCCACGGTGTTTCTGTATCTCTATTATGTTGGTGCGGCTTCGGAACTTTTAAATATCTTGATATATCTCGAGAACTACGCATCTGATCAAAAAATATCATAGAACATAAAAAGTAGGAAACTTAATTCTCTACAAAAAAGGTCTCTTAACATTTTGCCATAGCTCGCTTCGTTTCCGAGATATTTGCAGATTTATCTCAAGGGAAGGGGCCTGACGGACATATTTCGAAATATTTCTTCTTCTTGTTGTTCTTCTTCTGCACAGCTAAGCTGGAAGTGGCATTTGCGGCTCGCACTATTGCAGAGTTATCTCAAAGAAAGGGGCCACGGTGTTTCTGTATCTCTATTATGTTGGTGCGGCTTCGTAACTTTTAAATATCTCGATATATCTCGAAAACTACGCTTCTGATCAAAAAATATCATAGAACATAAATTGTAGGAAACATAATTCTCTACAAAAAAGGTCTCTTAACATTTTGCCATAGCTCGCTTGGTTTCCGAGATATTTGCAGATATATCTCAAGGGCAGGGGTCTGACGGACATATTTCGAGATATTTCTTCTTCTTGTTTTTCTTCTTCTGCACAGCTAAGCTGGAAGTGGCATTTGCAGCTCGCAATAGTGCAGAGTTATCTCAAAGAAAGGGGCCACGGTGTTTCTGTATCTCTATTATGTTGGTGCGGCTTCGGAACTTTTAGATATCTTAATATATCTCGAGAACTACGCATCTGATCAAAAAATATCATGGAACATAAAAAGTAGGAAACTTAATTCTCTACAAAAAACGTCTCTAAACATTTTGCCATAGCTCGCTTCGTTTCCGAGATATTTGCAGATTCAGCTCAAAGGAACTGGCCTGACGGACATATTTCGAGATATTTCTTCTTCTTGTTGTTCTTCTTCTGCACAGCTAAGCTGGAAGTGGCATTTGCGGATCGCACTAGTGCAGAGTTATCTCAAAGAAAGGGGCCACGGTGTTTCTGTATCTCTATTATGTTGGTGCGGCTTCGGATCTTTTAAATATCTTGATATATCTCGAGAACTACGCATCTGATCAAAAAATATCATAGAACATAAAAAGTAGGAAACTTAATTCTCTACAAATAAGGTCTCTTATCATTTTGCCATAGCTCGCTTCGTTTCCGAGATATTTGCAGATTTATCTCAAGGGAAGGGGCCTCAAGGACATATTTCGAGATATTTCTTCTTCTTGTTGTTCTTCTTCTGCACAGCTAAGCTGGAAGTGGCATTTGCAGGTCGCAATAGTGCAGAGTTATCTCAAAGAAAGGGGCCACGGTGTTTCTGTATCTCTATTATGTTGGTGCGGCTTCGGAACTTTTAAATATCTCGATATATCTCGAAAACTACGCTTCTGATCAAAAAATATCAGAGAACGTAAATTGTAGGAAACATAATTCTCTACAAAAAAGGTCTCCTAACATTTTGCCATAGCTCGCTTCGTTTCCGAGATATTTGCAGATTCAGCTCAAAGGAACTGGCCTGACGGACATATTTCGAGATATTTCTTCTTCTTGTTGTTCTTCCTCTGCACAGCTAAGCTGGAAGTCGCATTTGCAGCTCGCAATAGTGCAGAGTTATCTCAAAGAAAGGGGCCACGGTGTTTCTGTATCTCTATTATGTTGGTGGGGCTTCGGAACTTTTAAATATCTTGATATATCTCGAGAACTACGCATCTGATCAAAAAATATCATAGAACATAAAAAGTAGGACACTTAATTCTCTACAAAAAAGGTCGCTTAACATTTTGCCATAGCTCGCTTCGTTTCCGAGATATTTGCATATTTATCTCAAGGGAAGGGGCCTGACGGACATATTTCGAGATATTTCTTCTTCTTGTTGTTCTTCTTCTGCACAGCTAAGCTGGAAGTGGCATTTGCAGCTCGCAATAGTGCAGAGTTATCTCAAAGAAAGGGGCCACGGTGTTTCTGTATCTCTATTATGTTGGTGCGGCTGCGGAACTTTTAAATATCTTAATATATCTCGAGAACTACGCATCTGATCAAAAAATATCATAGAACATAAAAAGTAGGAAACTTAATTCTCTACAAAAAAGGTCTCTTAACATTTTGCCATAGCTCGCTTCGTTTCCGAGATATTTGCAGATTTATCTCAAGGGAAGGGGCCTAACGGACATATTTCGAGATATTTCTTCTTCTTGTTGTTCTTCTTCTGCACAGCTAAGCTGTAAGTGGCATTTGCGGCTCGCACTAGTGCAGAGTTATCTCAAAGAAAGGGGCCACGGTGTTTCTGTATCTCTATTATGTTGGTGCGGCTTCGGAACTTTTAAATATCTTGATATATCTCGAGAACTACGCATCTGATCAAAAAATGTCATAGAACGTAAAAAGTAGGAAACTTAATTCTCTACAAAAAAGGTCTCTTAACATTTTGCCATAGCTCTCTTCGTTTCCGAGATATTTCCAGATTTATCTCAAGGGAAGGGGCCTCACGGACATATTTCGAGATATTTCTTCTTCTTGTTGTTCTTCTTCTGCACAGCTAAACTGGAAGTGGCATTTCCAGCTCGCAATAGTGCAGAGTTATCTCAAAGAAAGGAGCCACGGTGTTTCTGTATCTCTATTATGTTGGTGCGGCTTCGGAACTTTTAAATATCTTGATATATCTCGAGAACTACGCATCTGATCAAAAAATATCATAGAACATAAAAAGTAGGACACTTAATTCTCTACAAAAAAGGTCGCTTAACATTTTGCCATAGCTCGCTTCGTTTCCGAGATATTTGCATATTTATCTCAAGGGAAGGGGCCTGACGGACATATTTCGAGATATTTCTTCTTCTTGTTGTTCTTCTTCTGCACAGCTAAGCCGGAAGTGGCATTTGCGGCTCGCACTAGTGCAGAGTTATCTCAAAGAAAGGGGCCACGGTGTTTCTGTATCTCTATTATGTTGGTGCGGCTTCGGAACTTTTAAATATCCTGATATATCTCGAGAACTACGCATCTGATCAAAAAATATCATAGAACATAAAAAGTAGGAAACTTAATTCTCTACAAAAAAGGTCTCTTAACATCTTGCCATAGCTCTCTTCGTTTCCGAGATATTTGCAGATTTATCTCAAGGGAAGGGGCCTGACGGACATATTTCGAGATACTTCTTCTTCTTGTTGTTCTTCTTCTGCACAGCTAAGCTGGAAGTGGCATTTGCAGCTCGCAATAGTGCAGAGTTATCTCAAAGAAAGGGGCCACGGTGTTTCTGTATCTCTATTATGTTGGTGCGGCTGCGGAACTTTTAAATATCTTAATATATCTCGAGAACTACGCATCTGATCAAAAAATATCATAGAACATAAAAAGTAGGAAACTTAATTCTCTACAAAAAAGGTCTCTTAACATTTTGCCATAGCTCGCTTCGTTTCCGAGATATTTGCAGATTTATCTCAAGGGAAGGGGCCTAACGGACATATTTCGAGATATTTCTTCTTCTTGTTGTTCTTCTTCTGCACAGTTAAGCTGTAAGTGGCATTTGCGGCTCGCACTAGTGCAGAGTTATCTCAAAGAAAGGGGCCACGGTGTTTCTGTATCTCTATTATGTTGGTGCGGCTTCGGAACTTTTAAATATCTTGATATATCTCGAGAACTACGCATCTGATCAAAAAATGTCATAGAACATAAAAAGTAGGAAACTTAATTCTCTACAAAAAAGGTCTCTTAACATTTTGCCATAGCTCGCTTCGTTTCCGAGATATTTGCAGATTTATCTCAAGGGAAGGGGCCTGACGGACATATTTCGAGATATTTCTTCTTCTCGTTGTTCTTCTTCTGCACAGCTAAGCTGTAAGTGGCATTTGCGGCTCGCACTAGTGCAGAGTTATCTCAAAGAAAGGGGCCACGGTGTTTCTGTATCTCTATTATGTTGGTGCGGCTTCGGAACTTTTAAATATCTTGATATATCTCGAAAACTACGCTTCTGATCAAAAAATATCATAGAACATAAATTGTAGGAAACATAATTCTCTACAAAAAAGGTCTCTTAACATTTTGCCATAGCTCGCTTCGTTTCCGAGATATTTGCAGATATATCTCAAGGGCAGGGGCCTGACGGACATATTTCGAGATATTTCTTCTTCTTGTTGTTCTTCTTCTGCACAGCTAAGCTGGAAGTGGCATTTACAGCTCGCAATAGTGCAGAGTTATCTCAAAGAAAGGGGCCACGGTGTTTCTGTATCTCTATTATGTTGGTGCGGCTTCGGAACTTTTAAATATCCTGATATATCTCGAGAACTACGCATCTGATCAAAAAATATCATAGAACATAAAAAGTAGGAAACTTAATTCTCTACAAAAAAGGTCTCTTAACATTTTGCCATAGCTCGCTTCGTTTCCGAGATATTTGCAGATTTATCTCAAGGGAAGGGGCCTGACGGACATATTTCGAGATATTTCTTCTTCTTGTTGTTCTTCTTCTGCACAGCTAAGCTGGAAATGGCATTTGCGGCTCGCACTAGTGCAGAGTTATCTCAAAGAAAGGGGCCACGGTGTTTCTGTATCTGTATTATGTTGGTGCGGCTTCGGCACTTTTAAATATCTTGATATATCTCGAGAACTACGCATCTGATCAAAAAATATCATAGAAGATAAAAAGTAGGAAACTTAATTCTCTACAAAAAAGATCTCTTAACATTTCGCCATAGCTCGCTTCGTTTCCGAGATATTTGCAGATTTATCTCAAGGGAAGGGGCCTGTCGGACATATTTCGAAATATTTCTTCTTCTTGTTGTTCTTCTTCTGCACAGCTAAGCTGGAAGTGGCATTTGCGGCTCGCACTATTGCAGAGTTATCTCAAAGAAAGGGGCCACGGTGTTTCTGTATCTGTATTATGTTGGTGCGGCTTCGGCACTTTTAAATATCTTGATATATCTCGAGAACTACGCATCTGATCAAAAAATATCATAGAAGATAAAAAGTAGGAAACTTAATTCTCTACAAAAAAGATCTCTTAACATTTCGCCATAGCTCGCTTCGTTTCCGAGATATTTGCAGATTTATCTCAAGGGAAGGGGCCTGTCGGACATATTTCGAAATATTTCTTCTTCTTGTTGTTCTTCTTCTGCACAGCTAAGCTGGGAGTGGCATTTGCGGCTCGCACTATTGCAGAGTTATCTCAAAGAAAGGGGCCACGGTGTTTCTGTATCTCTATTATGTTGGTGCGGCTTCGTAACTTTTAAATATCTCGATATATCTCGAAAACTACGCTTCTGATCAAAAAATATCATAGAACATAAATTGTAGGAAACATAATTCTCTACAAAAAAGGTCTCTTAACATTTTGCCATAGCTCGCTTGGTTTCCGAGATATTTGCAGATACATCTCAAGGGCAGGGGCCTGACGGACATATTTCGAGATATTTCTTCTTCTTGTTGTTCTTCTTCTGCACAGCTAAGCTGGAAGTGGCATTTACAGCTCGCAATAGTGCAGAGTTATCTCAAACAAAGGGGCCACGGTGTTTCTGTATCTCTATTATGTTGGTGCGGTTTCGGAACTTTTAAATATCTTGATATATCTCGAGAACTACGCATCTGATCAAAAAATATCATAGAACATAAAAAGTAGGAAACTTAATTCTCTACAAAAAAGGTCTCTTAACATTTTGCCATAGCTCGCTTCGTTTCCGAGATATTTGCAGATTTATCTCAAGGGAAGGGGTCTGACGGACATATTTCGAGAAGTTTCTTCTTCTTGTTGTTCTTCTTCTGCACAGCTAAGCTGGAAGTGGCATTTGCAGCTCGCAATAGTGCAGAGTTATCTCAAAGAGAGGGGCCACGGTGTTTCTGTATCTCTATTATGTTGGTGCGGCTTCGGAACTTTTAAATATCTTGATATATCTCGAGAACTACGCATCTGATCAAAAAATATCATAGAACATGAAAAGTAGGAAACTTAATTCTCTACAAAAAAGGTCTCTTAACATTTTGCCATAGCTCTCTTGGTTTCCGAGATATTTGCAGATATATCTCAAGGGAAGGGGCCTGACGGACATATTTCGAGATATTTCTTCTTCTTGTTGTTCTTCCTCTGCACAGCTAAGCTGGAAGTGGCATTTGCGGCTCGCACTAGTGCAGAGTTATCTCAAAGAAAGGGGCCACGGTGTTTCTGTATCTCTATTATGTTGGTGCGGCTTCGGAACTTTTAAATATCTCGATATATCTCGAAAACTACGCTTCTGATCAAAAAATATCATAGAGCGTAAATTGTAGGAAACATTATTCTCTACAAAAAAGGTCTCTTAACATTTTGCCATAGCTCGCTTCGTTTCCGAGATATTTGCAGATTCATCTCAAGGGAAGTGGCCTGACGGACATATTTCGAGATATTTCTTCTTCTTGTTGTTCTTCTTGTGCACAGCTAAGCTGGAAGTGGCATTTGCAGCTCGCAATAGTGCAGAGTTATCCCAAAGAAAGGGGCCACGGTGTTTCTGTATCTCTATTATATTGGTGCGGCTTCGGAACTTTTAAATATCTTCATATATCTCGAGAACTACGCATCTGATCAAAAAATATCATACTACATAAAAAGTAGGAAACTTAATTCTCTACAAGAAAGGTCTCTTAACATTTTGCCATAGCTCGCTTCGTTTCCGAGATATTTGCAGATTTATCTCAAGGGAAGGGGCCTAACGGACATATTTCGAGATATTTCTTCTTCTTGTTGATCTTCTTCTGCACAGCTAAACTGGAAGTGGCATTTCCAGCTCGCAATAGTGCAGAGTTATCTCAAAGAAAGGGGCCACGGTGTTTCTGTATCTCTATTATGTTGGTGCGGCTTCGGAACTTTTAAATATCTTGATATATCTCGAGAACTACGCATCTGATCAAAAAATATCATAGAACATGAAAAGTAGGAAACTTAATTCTCTACAAAAAAGGTCTCTTAACATTTTGCCATAGCTCTCTTCGTTTCCGAGATATTTGCAGATTTATCTCAAGGGAAGGGGCCTAACGGACATATTTCGAGATATTTCTTCTTCTTGTTGTTCTTCTTCTGCACAGCTAAACTGGAAGTGGCATTTCCAGCTCGCAATAGTGCAGAGTTATCTCAAAGAAAGGAGCCACGGTGTTTCTGTATCTCTATTATGTTGGTGCGGCTTCGGAACTTTTAAATATCTTGATATATCTCGAGAACTACGCATCTGATCAAAAAATATCATAGAACATAAAAAGTAGGAAACTTAATTCTCTACAAAAAAGGTCTCTTAACATTTTGCCATACCTCGCTTCGTTTCCGAGATATTTGCAGATTTATCTCAAGGGAAGGGGCCTGACGGACATATTTCGAGATATTTCTTCTTCTTGTTGTTCTTCTTCTGCACAGCTAAGCTGGAAGTGGCATTTGCGGCTCGCACTAGTGCAGAGTTATCCCAAAGAAAGGGGCCACGGTGTTTCTGTATCTCTATTATATTGGTGCGGCTTCGGAACTTTTAAATATCTTCATATATCTCGAGAACTACGCATCTGATCAAAAAATATCATACTACATAAAAAGTAGGAAACTTAATTCTCTACAAGAAAGGTCTCTTAACATTTTGCCATAGCTCGCTTCGTTTCCGAGATATTTGCAGATTTATCTCAAGGGAAGGGGCCTAACGGACATATTTCGAGATATTTCTTCTTCTTGTTGATCTTCTTCTGCACAGCTAAACTGGAAGTGGCATTTCCAGCTCGCAATAGTGCAGAGTTATCTCAAAGAAAGGGGCCACGGTGTTTCTGTATCTCTATTATGTTGGTGCGGCTTCGGAACTTTTAAATATCTTGATATATCTCGAGAACTACGCATCTGATCAAAAAATATCATAGAACATGAAAAGTAGGAAACTTAATTCTCTACAAAAAAGGTCTCTTAACATTTTGCCATAGCTCTCTTCGTTTCCGAGATATTTGCAGATTTATCTCAAGGGAAGGGGCCTAACGGACATATTTCGAGATATTTCTTCTTCTTGTTGTTCTTCTTCTGCACAGCTAAACTGGAAGTGGCATTTCCAGCTCGCAATAGTGCAGAGTTATCTCAAAGAAAGGAGCCACGGTGTTTCTGTATCTCTATTATGTTGGTGCGGCTTCGGAACTTTTAAATATCTTGATATATCTCGAGAACTACGCATCTGATCAAAAAATATCATAGAACATAAAAAGTAGGAAACTTAATTCTCTACAAAAAAGGTCTCTTAACATTTTGCCATAGCTCTCTTCGTTTCCGAGATATTTGCAGATTTATCTCAAGGGAAGGGGCCTAACGGACATATTTCGAGATATTTCTTCTTCTTGTTGTTCTTCTTCTGCACAGCTAAACTGGAAGTGGCATTTCCAGCTCGCAATAGTGCAGAGTTATCTCAAAGAAAGGAGCCACGGTGTTTCTGTATCTCTATTATGTTGGTGCGGCTTCGGAACTTTTAAATATCTTGATATATCTCGAGAACTACGCATCTGATCAAAAAATATCATAGAACATAAAAAGTAGGAAACTTAATTCTCTACAAAAAAGGTCTCTTAACATTTTGCCATACCTCGCTTCGTTTCCGAGATATTTGCAGATTTATCTCAAGGGAAGGGGCCTGACGGACATATTTCGAGATATTTCTTCTTCTTGTTGTTCTTCTTCTGCACAGCTAAGCTGGAAGTGGCATTTGCGGCTCGCACTAGTGCAGAGTTATCTCAAAGAAAGGGGCCACGGTGTTTCTGTATCTGTATTATGTTGGTGCGGCTTCGGAACTTTTAAATATCTTGATATATCTCGAGAACTACGCATCTGATCAAAAAATATCATAGAACATAAAAAGTAGGAAACTTAATTCTCTACAAAAAAGGTCTCTTAACATTTTGCCATAGCTCGCTTCGTTTCCGAGATATTTGCAGATTTATCTCAAGGGAAGGGGCCTGACGGACATATTTCGAGATATTTCTTCTTCTTGTTGTTCTTCTTCTGCACAGCTAAGCTGGAAGTGGCATTTGCAGCTCGCAATAGTGCAGAGTTATCTCAAAGAGAGGGGCCACGGTGTTTCTGTATCTCTATTATGTTGGTGCGGCTTCGGAACTTTTAAATATCTTGATATATCTCGAGAACTACGCATCTGATCAAAAAATATCATAGAAGATAAAAAGTAGGAAACTTAATTCTCTACAAAAAAGGTATCTTAACATTTTGCCATAGCTCGCTTCGTTTCCGAGATATTTGCATATTTATCTCAAGGGAAGGGGCC
Organism: Osmia lignaria lignaria; assembly: GCF_051020975.1. Lineage (NCBI taxonomy): Eukaryota > Metazoa > Arthropoda > Insecta > Hymenoptera > Megachilidae > Osmia > Osmia lignaria. The sequence continues at coordinate 19,420,014 of NW_027478161.1, forward strand.
TGACGGACATATTTCGAGATATTTCTTCTTCTTGTTGTTCTTCTTCTGCACAGCTAAGCTGGAAGTGGCATTTGCGGCTCGCACTAGTGCAGAGTTATCTCAAAGAAAGGGGCCACGGTGTTTCTGTATCTCTATTATGTTGGTGCGGCTTCGGAACTTTTAAATATCTTGATATATCTCGAGAACTACGCATCTGATCAAAAAATATCATAGAACATGAAAAGTAGGAAACTTAATTCTCTACAAAAAAGGTCTCTTAACATTTTGCCATAGCTCTCTTCGTTTCCGAGATATTTGCAGATTTATCTCAAGGGAAGGGGCCTAACGGACATATTTCGAGATATTTCTTCTTCTTGTTGTTCTTCTTCTGCACAGCTAAACTGGAAGTGGCATTTCCAGCTCGCAATAGTGCAGAGTTATCTCAAAGAAAGGAGCCACGGTGTTTCTGTATCTCTATTATGTTGGTGCGGCTTCGGAACTTTTAAATATCTTGATATATCTCGAGAACTACGCATCTGATCAAAAAATATCATAGAACATAAAAAGTAGGAAACTTAATTCTCTACAAAAAAGGTCTCTTAACATTTTGCCATACCTCGCTTCGTTTCCGAGATATTTGCAGATTTATCTCAAGGGAAGGGGCCTGACGGACATATTTCGAGATATTTCTTCTTCTTGTTGTTCTTCTTCTGCACAGCTAAGCTGGAAGTGGCATTTGCGGCTCGCACTAGTGCAGAGTTATCTCAAAGAAAGGGGCCACGGTGTTTCTGTATCTGTATTATGTTGGTGCGGCTTCGGAACTTTTAAATATCTTGATATATCTCGAGAACTACGCATCTGATCAAAAAATATCATAGAACATAAAAAGTAGGAAACTTAATTCTCTACAAAAAAGGTCTCTTAACATTTTGCCATAGCTCGCTTCGTTTCCGAGATATTTGCAGATTTATCTCAAGGGAAGGGGCCTGACGGACATATTTCGAGATATTTCTTCTTCTTGTTGTTCTTCTTCTGCACAGCTAAGCTGGAAATGGCATTTGCGGCTCGCACTAGTGCAGAGTTATCTCAAAGAAAGGGGCCACGGTGTTTCTGTATCTGTATTATGTTGGTGCGGCTTCGGCACTTTTAAATATCTTGATATATCTCGAGAACTACGCATCTGATCAAAAAATATCATAGAAGATAAAAAGTAGGAAACTTAATTCTCTACAAAAAAGATCTCTTAACATTTCGCCATAGCTCGCTTCGTTTCCGAGATATTTGCAGATTTATCTCAAGGGAAGGGGCCTGTCGGACATATTTCGAAATATTTCTTCTTCTTGTTGTTCTTCTTCTGCACAGCTGAGCTGGAAGTGGCATTTGCGGCTCGCACTATTGCAGAGTTATCTCAAAGAAAGGGGCCACGGTGTTTCTGTATCTGTATTATGTTGGTGCGGCTTCGGCACTTTTAAATATCTTGATATATCTCGAGAACTACGCATCTGATCAAAAAATATCATAGAAGATAAAAAGTAGGAAGCTTAATTCTCTACAAAAAAGATCTCTTAACATTTCGCCATAGCTCGCTTCGTTTCCGAGATATTTGCAGATTTATCTCAAGGGAAGGGGCCTGCCGGACATATTTCGAAATATTTCTTCTTCTTGTTGTTCTTCTTCTGCACAGCTAAGCTGGAAGTGGCATTTGCGGCTCGCACTATTGCAGAGTTATCTCAAAGAAAGGGGCCACGGTGTTTCTGTATCTCTATTATGTTGGTGCGGCTTCGTAACTTTTAAATATCTCGATATATCTCGAAAACTACGCTTCTGATCAAAAAATATCATAGAACATAAATTGTAGGAAACATAATTCTCTACAAAAAAGCTCTCTTAACATTTTGCCATAGCTCGCTTGGTTTCCGAGATATTTGCAGATATATCTCAAGGGCAGGGGCCTGACGGACATATTTCGAGATATTTCTTCTTCTTGTTGTTCTTCTTCTGCACAGCTAAGCTGGAAGTGGCATTTACAGCTCGCAATAGTGCAGAGTTATCTCAAAGAAAGGGGCCACGGTGTTTCTGTATCTCTATTATGTTGGTGCGGTTTCGGAACTTTTAAATATCTTGATATATCTCGAGAACTACGCATCTGATCAAAAAATATCATAGAACATAAAAAGTAGGAAACTTAATTCTCTACAAAAAAGGTCTCTTAACATTTTGCCATAGCTCGCTTCGTTTCCGAGATATTTGCAGATATATCTCAAGGGAAGGGGCCTGACGGACATATTTCGAGAAGTTTCTTCTTCTTGTTGTTCTTCTTCTGCACAGCTAAGCTGGAAGTGGCATTTGCAGCTCGCAATAGTGCAGAGTTATCTCAAAGAGAGGGGCCACGGTGTTTCTGTATCTCTATTATGTTGGTGCGGCTTCGGAACTTTTAAATATCTTGATATATCTCGAGAACTACGCATCTGATCAAAAAATATCATAGAAGATAAAAAGTAGGAAACTTAATTCTCTACAAAAAAGGTATCTTAACATTTTGCCATAGCTCGCTTCGTTTCCGAGATATTTGCATATTTATCTCAAGGGAAGGGGCCTGACGGACATATTTCGAGATATTTCTTCTTCTTGTTGTTCTTCTTCTGCACAGCTAAACTGGAAGTGGCATTTCCAGCTCGCAATAGTGCAGAGTTATCTCAAAGAAAGAGGCCACGGTGTTTCTGTACCTCTATTATGTTGGTGCAGCTTCGGAACTTTTAAATATCTTGATATATCTCGAGAACTACGTATCTGATCAAAAAATATCATCGAACATAAAAAGTAGGAAACTTAATTCTCTACAAAAAAGGTCTCTTAACATTTTGCCATAGCTCTCTGGGTTTCCGAGATATTTGCAGATTCAGCTCAAAGGAACTGGCCTGACGGACATATTTCGAGATATTTCTTCTTCTTGTTGTTCTTCCTCTGCACAGCTAAGCTGGAAGTGGCATTTGCAGCTCGCAATAGTGCAGAGTTATCTTAAAGCAAGGGGCCACGGTGTTTCTGTATCTCTATTATGTAGGTGCGGCTTCGGAACTTTTAAATATCTTGATATATCTCGAGAACTACGCATCTGATCAAAAAATGTCATAGAACATAAAAAGTAGGAAACTTAATTCTCTACAAAAAAGGTCTCTTAACATTTTGCCATAGCTCGCTTCGTTTCCGAGATATTTGCATATTTATCTCAAGGGAAGGGGCCTGACGGACATATTTCGAGATATTTCTTCTTCTTGTTGTTCTTCTTCTGCACAGCCAAGCTGGAAGTGGCATTTGCGGCTCGCACTAGTGCAGAGTTATCTCAAAGAAAGGGGCCACCGTGTTTCTGTATCTCTATTATGTTGGTGCGGCTTCGGAACTTTTAAATATCTCGATATATCTCGAAAACTACGCTTCTTATCAAAAAATATCATAGAACATAAATTGTAGGAAACATAATTCTCTACAAAAAAGGTCTCTTAACATTTTGCCATAGCTCGCTTCGTTTCCGAGATATTTGCAGATTTATCTCAAGGGAAGGGGCCTGACGGACATATTTCGAGATATTTCTTCTTCTTGTTGTTCTTCTTCTGCACAGCTAAACTGGAAGTGGCATTTCCAGCTCGCAATAGTGCAGAGTTATCTCAAAGAAAGAGGCCACGGTGTTTCTGTACCTCTATTATGTTGGTGCAGCTTCGGAACTTTTAAATATCTTGATATATCTCGAGAACTACGTATCTGATCAAAAAATATCATCGAACATAAAAAGTAGGACACTTAATTCTCTACAAAAAAGGTCTCTTAACATTTTGCCATAGCTCTCTGGGTTTCCGAGATATTTGCAGATTCAGCTCAAAGGAACTGGCCTGACGGACATATTTCGAGATATTTCTTCTTCTTGTTGTTCTTCCTCTGCACAGCTAAGCTGGAAGTGGCATTTGCAGCTCGCAATAGTGCAGAGTTATCTTAAAGAAAGGGGCCACGGTGTTTCTGTATCTCTATTATGTAGGTGCGGCTTCGGAACTTTTAAATATCTTGATATATCTCGAGAACTACGCATCTGATCAAAAAATGTCATAGAACATAAAAAGTAGGAAACTTAATTCTCTACAAAAAAGGTCTCTTAACATTTTGCCATAGCTCGCTTCGTTTCCGAGATATTTGCATATTTATCTCAAGGGAAGGGGCCTGACGGACATATTTCGAGATATTTCTTCTTCTTGTTGTTCTTCTTCTGCACAGCTAAGCTGGAAGTGGCATTTGCGGCTCGCACTAGTGCAGAGTTATCTCAAAGAAAGGGGCCACCGTGTTTCTGTATCTCTATTATGTTGGTGCGGCTTCGGAACTTTTAAATATCTCGATATATCTCGAAAACTACGCTTCTGATCAAAAAATATCATAGAACATAAATTGTAGGAAACATAATTCTCTACAAAAAAGGTCTCTTAACATTTTGCCATAGCTCGCTTCGTTTCCGAGATATTTGCAGATTTATCTCAAGGGAAGGGGCCTGACGGACATATTTCGAGATATTTCTTCTTCTTGTTGTTCTTCTTCTGCACAGCTGAGCTGGAAGTGGCATTTGCAGGTCGCAATAGTGCAGAGTTATCTCAAAGAAAGGGGCCACGGTGTTTCTGTATCTCTATTATGTTGGTGCGGCTTCGGAACTTTTAAATATCTCGATATATCTCGAAAACTACGCTTCTGATCAAAAAATATCATAGAACGTAAATTGTAGGAAACATTATTCTCTACAAAAAAGGTCTCTTAACATTTTGCCATAGCTCGCTTCGTTTCCGAGATATTTGCAGATTCATCTCAAGGGAAGGGGTCTGACGGACATATTTCGAGATATTTCTTCTTCTTGTTGTTCTTCTTCTGCACAGCTAAGCTCGAAGCGGCATTTGCAGCTCGCAATAGTGCAGAGTTATCTCAAAGAAAGAGGCCACGGTGTTTCTGTACCTCTATTATGTTGGTGCAGCTTCGGAACTTTTAAATATCTTGATATATCTCGAGAACTACGCATCTGATCAAAAAATATCATCGAACATAAAAAGTAGGAAACTTAATTCTCTACAAAAAAGGTCTCTTAACATTTTGCCATAGCTCGCTTCGTTTCCGAGATATTTGCAGATTTATCTCAAGGGAAGTGGCCTGACGGACATATTTCGAGATATTTCTTCTTCTTGTTGTTCTTCTTCTGCACAGCTAAGCTGGAAGTGGCATTTCCAGCTCGCAATAGTGCAGAGTTATCTCAATGAAAGGGGCACGGTGTTTCTGTATCTCTATTATGTTGGTGCGGCTTCGGAACTTTTAAATATCTTGATATATCTCGAGAACTACGCATCTGATCAAAAAATATCATAGAACATAAAAAGTAGGAAACTTAATTCTCTACAAAAAAGGTCTCTTAACATTTTGCCATAGCTCGCTTCGTTTCCGAGATATTTGCATATTTATCTCAAGGGAAGGGGCCTGACGGACATATTTCGAGATATTTCTTCTTCTTATTGTTCTTCTTCTGCACAGCTAAGCTGGAAGTGGCATTTGCAGCTCGCAATAGTGCAGAGTTATCTCAAAGAAAGGGGCCACGGTGTTTCTGTATCTCTATTATGTTGGTGCGGCTTCGGAACTTTTAAATATCTCGATATATCTCGAAAACTACGCTTCTGATCAAAAAATGTCATAGAACATAAAAAGTAGGAAACTTAATTCTCTACAAAAAAGGTCTCTTAACATTTTGCCATAGCTCGCTTCGTTTCCGAGATATTTGCAGATTTATCTCAAGGGAAGGGGCCTAACGGACATATTTCGAGATATTTCTTCTTCTTGTTGTTGTTCTTCTGCACAGCTAAACTGGAAGTGGCATTTCCAGCTCGCAATAGTGCAGAGTTATCTCAAAGAGAGGGGCCACGGTGTTTCTGTATCTCTATTATGTTGGTGCGGCTTCGGAACTTTTAAATATCTTGATATATCTCGAGAACTACGCATCTGATCAAAAAATATCATAGAAGATAAAAAGTAGGAAACTTAATTCTCTACAAAAAAGGTATCTCAACATTTTGCCATAGCTCGCTTCGTTTCCGAGATATTTGCATATTTATCTCAAGGGAAGGGGCCTGACGGACATATTTCGAGATATTTCTTCTTCTTGTTGTTCTTCTTCTGCACAGCTAAGCTGGAAGTGGCATTTGCGGCTCGCACTAGTGCAGAGTTATCTCAAAGAAAGGGGCCACGGTGTTTCTGTATCTCTATTATGTTGGTGCGGCTTCGGAACTTTTAAATATCTTGATATATCTCGAGAACTACGCATCTGATCAAAAAATATCATAGAACATGAAAAGTAGGAAACTTAATTCTCTACAAAAAAGGTCTCTTAACATTTTGCCATAGCTCGCTTCGTTTCCGAGATATTTGCAGATTTATCTCAAGGGAAGGGGCCTGACGGACATATTTCGAGATACTTCTTCTTCTTGTTGTTCTTCTTCTGCACAGCTAAGCTGGAAGTGGCATTTGCAGCTCGCAATAGTGCAGAGTTATCTCAAAGAAAGGGGCCACGGTGTTTCTGTATCTCTATTATGTTGGTGCGGCTTCGGAACTTTTAAATATCTTGATATATCTCGAGAACTACGCATCTGATCAAAAAATATCATAGAACATGAAAAGTAGGAAACTTAATTCTCTACAAAAAAGGTCTCTTAACATTTTGCCATAGCTCTCTTGGTTTCCGAGATATTTGCAGATTTATCTCAAGGGAAGGGGCCTGACGGACATATTTCGAGATATTTCTTCTTCTTGTTGTTCTTCTTCTGCACAGCTAAACTGGAAGTGGCATTTCCAGCTCGCAATAGTGCAGAGTTATCTCAAAGAAAGAGGCCACGGTGTTTCTGTACCTCTATTATGTTGGTGCAGCTTCGGAACTTTTAAATATCTTGATATATCTCGAGAACTACGTATCTGATCAAAAAATATCATCGAACATAAAAAGTAGGAAACTTAATTCTCTACAAAAAAGGTCTCTTAACATTTTGCCATAGCTCTCTGGGTTTCCGAGATATTTGCAGATTCAGCTCAAAGGAACTGGCCTGACGGACATATTTCGAGATATTTCTTCTTCTTGTTGTTCTTCCTCTGCACAGCTAAGCTGGAAGTGGCATTTGCAGCTCGCAATAGTGCAGAGTTATCTTAAAGAAAGGGGCCACGGTGTTTCTGTATCTCTATTATGTAGGTGCGGCTTCGGAACTTTTAAATATCTTGATATATCTCGAGAACTACGCATCTGATCAAAAAATGTCATAGAACATAAAAAGTAGGAAACTTAATTCTCTACAAAAAAGGTCTCTTAACATTTTGCCATAGCTCGCTTGGTTTCCGAGATATTTGCATATTTATCTCAAGGGAAGGGGCCTGACGGACATATTTCGAGATATTTCTTCTTCTTGTTGTTCTTCTTCTGCACAGCTAAGCTGGAAGTGGCATTTGCGGCTCGCACTAGTGCAGAGTTATCTCAACGAAAGGGGCCACGGTGTTTCTGTATCTCTATTATGTTGGTGCGGTTTCGGAACTTTTAAATATCTTGATATATCTCGAGAACTACGCATCTGATCAAAAAATATCATAGAACATAAAAAGTAGGAAACTTAATTCTCTACAAAAAAGGTCTCTTAACATTTTGCCATAGCTCGCTTCGTTTCCGAGATATTTCTAGATTTATCTCAAGGGAAGGGGCCTGACGGACATATTTCGAGATATTTCTTCTTCTTGTTGTTCTTCTTCTGCACAGCTGAGCTGGAAGTGGCATTTGCAGGTCGCAATAGTGCAGAGTTATCTCAAAGAAAGGGGCCACGGTGTTTCTGTATCTCTATTATGTTGGTGCGGCTTCGGAACTTTTAAATATCTCGATATATCTCGAAAACTACGCTTCTGATCAAAAAATATCATAGACCATAAAAAGTAGGAAACTTCATTCTCTACAAAAAAGGTCTCTTAACATTTTGCCATAGCTCGCTTCGTTTCCGAGATATTTGCAGATTTATCTCAAGGGAAGGGGCCTAACGGACATATTTCGAGATATTTCTTCTTCTTGTTGTTCTTCTTCTGCACAGCTAAACTGGAAGTGGCATTTCCAGCTCGCAATAGTGCAGAGTTATCTCAAAGAAAGGGGCCACGGTGTTTCTGTATCTCTATTATGTTGGTGCGGTTTCGGAACTTTTAAATATCTTGATATATCTCGAGAACTACGCATCTGATCAAAAAATATCATAGAACATAAAAAGTAGGAAACTTAATTCTCTACAAAAAAGGTCTCTTAACATTTTGCCATAGCTCGCTTCGTTTCCGAGATATTTGCAGATTTATCTCAAGGGAAGGGGCCTGACGGACATATTTCGAGATATTTCTTCTTGTTGTTCTTCTTCTGCACAGCTGAGCTGGAAGTGGCATTTGCAGGCCGCAATAGTGCAGAGTTATCTCAAAGAAAGGGGCCACGGTGTTTCTGTATCTCTATTATGTTGGTGCGGCTTCGGAACTTGTAAATATCTTGATATATCTCGAGAACTACGCATCTGATCAAAAAATATCATCGAACATAAAAAGTAGGAAACTTAATTCTCTACAAAAAAGGTCTCTTAACATTTTGCCATAGCTCGCTTCGTTTCCGAGATATTTGCAGATTTATCTCAAGGGAAGGGGCCTGACGGACATATTTCGAGATATTTCTTCTTCTTGTTGTTCTTCTTCTGCACAGCTAAGCTGGAAGTGGCATTTGCAGCTCGCAATAGTGCAGAGTTATCTCAAAGAAAGGGGCCACGGTGTTTCTGTATCTCTATTATGTTGGTGCGGCTTCGGAACTTTTAAATATCTTGATATATCTCGAGAACTACGCATCTGATCAAAAATTATCATAGAACATAAAGAGTAGGAAACTTAATTCTCTACAAAAAAGGTCTCTTAACATTTTGCCATAGCTCGCTTCGTTTCCGAGATATTTGCAGATTTATCTCAAGGGAAGGGGCCTGACGGACATATTTCGAGATATTTCTTCTTCTTGTTGTTCTTCTTCTGCACAGCTGAGCTGGAAGTGGCATTTGCAGGTCGCAATAGTGCAGAGTTATCTCAAAGAAAGGGGCCACGGTGTTTCTGTATCTCTATTATGTTGGTGCGGCTTCGGAACTTTTAAATATCTCGATATATCTCGAAAACTACGCTTCTGATCAAAAAATATCATAGAACATAAATTGTAGGAAACATAATTCTTTACAAAAAAGGTCTCTTAACATTTTGCCATAGCTCGCTTTGTTTCCGAGATATTTGCAGATTTATCTCAAGGGAAGGGGCCTGACGGACATATTTCGAGATATTTCTTCTTCTTGTTGTTCTTCTTCTGCACAGCTAAGCTGGAAGTGGCATTTGCGGCTCGCACTAGTGCTGAGTTATCTCAAAGAAAGGGGCCACGGTGTTTCTGTATCTCTATTATGTTGGTGCGGCTTCAGAACTTTTAAATATCTCGATATATCTCGAAAACTACGCTTCTGATCAAAAAATATCATAGAACATAAATTGTAGGAAACATAATTCTCTACAAAAAACGTATCTTAACATTTTGCCATAGCTCGCTTCGTTTCCGAGATATTTGCAGATTCAGCTCAAAGGAACGGGCCTGACGGACATATTTCGAGATACTTCTTCTTCTTGTTGTTCTTCCTCTGCACAGCTAAGCTGGAAGTGGCATTTGCGGCTCGCAATAGTGCAGAGTTATCTCAAAGAAAGGGGCCACGGTGTTTCTGTATCTCTATTATGTTGGTGCGGCTTCGGAACTTTTAAATATCTTGATATATCTCGAGAACTACGCATCTGATCAAAAAATATCATAGAACATAAAAAGTAGGAAACTTAATTCTCTACAAAAAAGGTCTCTTAACATTTTGCCATAGCTCGCTTCGTTTCCGAGATATTTGCATATTTATCTCAAGGGAAGGGGCCTGACGGACATATTTCGAGATATTTCTTCTTCTTGTTGTTCTTCTTCTGCACAGCTAAGCTGGAAGTGGCATTTGCGGCTCGCACTAGTGCAGAGTTATCTAAAAGAAAGGGGCCACGGTGTTTCTGTATCTCTATTATGTTGGTGCGGCTTCGGAACTTTTAAATATCTCGATATATCTCGAAAACTACGCTTCTGATCAAAAAATATCATAGAACCTAAATTGTAGGAAACATAATTCTCTACAAAAAAGGTCTCTTAACATTTTGCCATAGCTCGCTTCGTTTCCGAGATATTTGCAGATATATCTCAAGGGAAGGGGCCTGACGGACATATTTCGAGATATTTCTTCTTCTTGTTGTTCTTCTTCTGCACAGCTAAGCTGGAAGTGGCATTTGCAGCTCGCAATAGTGCAGAGTTATCTCAAAGAAAGAGGCCACGGTGTTTCTGTATCTCTATTATGTTGGTGCGCCTTCGGAACTTTTAAATATCTTGATATATCTCGAGAACTACGCGTCTGATCAAAAAATATCATAGAACATAAAAAGTAGGAAACATAATTCTCTACAAAAACGGTCTCTTAACATTTTGCCATAGCTCGCTTCGTTTCCGAGATATTTGCAGATATATCTCAAGGGAAGGGGCCTGACGGACATATTTCGAGATATTTCTTCTTCTTGTTGTTCTTCTTCTGCACAGCTAAGCTGGAAGTTGCATTTGCGGCTCGCACTAGTGCACAGTTATCTCAAAGAAAGGGGCCACGGTGTTTCTGTACCTCTATTATGTTGGTGCGGCTTCGGAACTTTTAAATATCTTGATATATCTCGAGAGCTACGCATCTGATCAAAAAATATCATAGAACATGAAAAGTAGGAAACTTAATTCTCTACAAAAAAGGTCTCTTAACATTTTGCCATAGCTCGCTTCGTTTCCGAGATATTTGCAGATTCAGCTCAAAGGAACTGGCCTGACGGACATATTTCGAGATATTTCTTCTTCTTGTTGTTCTTCCTCTGCACAGCTAAGCTGGAAGTGGCATTTGCAGCTCGCAATAGTGCAGAGTTATCTTAAAGAAAGGGGCCACGGTGTTTCTGTATCTCTATTATGTTGGTGCGGCTTCGGAACTTTTAAATATCTTGATATATCTCGAGAACTACGCATCTGATCAAAAAATGTCATAGAACATAAAAAGTAGGAAACTTAATTCTCTACAAAAAAGGTCTCTTAACATTTTGCCATAGCTCGCTTCGTTTCCGAGATATTTGCATATTTATCTCAAGGGAAGGGGCCTGACGGACATATTTCGAGATATTTCTTCTTCTTGTTGTTCTTCTTCTGCACAGCTAAGCTGGAAGTGGCATTTGCGGCTCGCACTAGTGCAGAGTTATCTCAACGAAAGGGGCCACGGTGTTTCTGTATCTCTATTATGTTGGTGCGGCTTCGGAACTTTTAAATATCTCGATATATCTCGAAAACTACGCTTCTGATCAAAAAATATCATAGAACATAAATTGTAGGAAGCATAATTCTCTACAAAAAAGGTCTCTTAACATTTTGCCATAGCTCGCTTTGTTTCCGAGATATTTGCAGATATATCTCAAGGGAAGCGGCCTGACGGACATATTTCGAGATATTTCTTCTTCTTGTTGTTCTTCTTCTGCACAGCTAAGCTGGAAGTGGCATTTGCGGCTCGCACTAGTGCAGAGTTATCTAAAAGAAAGGGGCCACGGTGTTTCTGTATCTCTATTATGTTGGTGCGGCTTCGGAACTTTTAAATATCTCGATATATCTCGAAAACTACGCCTCTGATTAAAAAATATCATAGAACCTAAATTGTAGGAAACAAAATTCTCTACAAAAAAGGTCTCTTAACATTTTGCCATAGCTCGCTTCGTTTCCGAGATATTTGCAGATATATCTCAAGGGAAGGGGCCTGACGGACATATTTCGAGATATTTCTTCTTCTTGTTGTTCTTCTTCTGCACAGCTAAGCTGGAAGTGGCATTTGCAGCTCGCAATAGTGCAGAGTTATCTCAAAGAAAGAGGCCACGGTGTTTCTGTATCTCTATTATGTTGGTGCGCCTTCGGAACTTTTAAATATCTTGATATATCTCGAGAACTACGCGTCTGATCAAAAAATATCATAGAACATAAAAAGTAGGAAACATAATGCTCTACAAAAACGGTCTCTTAACATTTTGCCATAGCTCGCTTCGTTTCCGAGATATTTGCAGATATATCTCAAGGGAAGGGGCCTGACGGACATATTTCGAGATATTTCTTCTTCTTGTTGTTCTTCTTCTGCACAGCTAAGCTGGAAGTTGCATTTGCGGCTCGCACTAGTGCACAGTTATCTCAAAGAAAGGGGCCACGGTGTTTCTGTACCTCTATTATGTTGGTGCGGCTTCGGAACTTTTAAATATCTTGATATATCTCGAGAGCTACGCATCTGATCAAAAAATATCATAGAACATGAAAAGTAGGAAACTTAATTCTCTACAAAAAAGGTCTCTTAACATTTTGCCATAGCTCGCTTCGTTTCCGAGATATTTGCAGATTCAGCTCAAAGGAACTGGCCTGACGGACATATTTCGAGATATTTCTTCTTCTTGTTGTTCTTCCTCTGCACAGCTAAGCTGGAAGTGGCATTTGCAGCTCGCAATAGTGCAGAGTTATCTTAAAGAAAGGGGCCACGGTGTTTCTGTATCTCTATTATGTTGGTGCGGCTTCGGAACTTTTAAATATCTTGATATATCTCGAGAACTACGCATCTGATCAAAAAATGACATAGAACATAAAAAGTAGGAAACTTAATTCTCTACAAAAAAGGTCTCTTAACATTTTGCCATAGCTCGCTTCGTTTCCGAGATATTTGCATATTTATCTCAAGGGAAGGGGCCTGACGGACATATTTCGAGATATTTCTTCTTCTTGTTGTTCTTCTTCTGCACAGCTAAGCTGGAAGTGGCATTTGCGGCTCGCACTAGTGCAGAGTTATCTCAAAGAAAGGGGCCACGGTGTTTCTGTATCTCTATTATGTTGGTGCGGCTTCGGAACTTTTAAATATCTCTATATATCTCGAATACTACGCTTCTGATCAAAAAATATCATAGAACATAAAAAGTAGGAAACTTAATTCTCTACAAAAAAGGTCTCTTAACATTTTGCCATAGCTCGCTTCGTTTCCGAGATATTTGCAGATTTATCTCAAGGGAAGGGGCCTAACGGACATATTTCGAGATATTTCTTCTTCTTGTTGTTCTTCTTCTGCACAGCTAAACTGGAAGTGGCATTTCCAGCTCGCAATAGTGCAGAGTTATCTCAAAGAAAGGGGCCACGGTGTTTCTGTATCTCTATTATGTTGGTGCGGTTTCGGAACTTTTAAATATCTTGATATATCTCGAGAACTACGCATCTGATCAAAAAATATCATAGAACATAAAAAGTAGGAAACTTAATTCTCTACAAAAAAGGTCTCTTAACATTTTGCCATAGCTCGCTTCGTTTCCGAGATATTTGCAGATTTATCTCAAGGGAAGGGGCCTGACGGACATATTTCGAGATATTTCTTCTTCTTGTTGTTCTTCTTCTGCACAGCTGAGCTGGAAGTGGCATTTGCAGGTCGCAATAGTGCAGAGTTATCTCAAAGAAAGGGGCCACGGTGTTTCTGTATCTCTATTATGTTGGTGCGGCTTCGGAACTTGTAAATATCTCGATATATCTCGAAAACTACGCTTCTGATCAAAAAATATCATAGAACGTAAATTGTAGGAAACATTATTCTCTACAAAAAAGGTCTCTTAACATTTTGCCATAGCTCGCTTCGTTTCCGAGATATTTGCAGATTCATCTCAAGGAAAGGGGTCTGACGGACATATTTCGAGATATTTCTTCTTCTTGTTGTTCTTCTTCTGCACAGCTAAGCTCCAAGCGGCATTTGCAGCTCGCAATAGTGCAGAGTTATCTTAAAGAAAGGGGCCACGGTGTTTCTGTATCTCTATTATGTTGGTGCGGCTTCGGAACTTTTAAATATCTTGATATATCTCGAGAACTACGCATCTGATCAAAAAATGTCATAGAACATAAAAAGTAGGAAACTTAATTCTCTACAAAAAAGGTCTCTTAACATTTTGCCATAGCTCGCTTCGTTTCCGAGATATTTGCAGATTCAGCTCAAAGGAACTGGCCTGACGGACATATTTCGAGATATTTCTTCTTCTTGTTGTTCTTCCTCTGCACAGCTAAGCTGGAAGTGGCATTTGCGGCTCGCACTAGTGCAGAGTTATCTCAAAGAAAGGGGCCACGGTGTTTCTGTATCTCTATTATGTTGGTGCGGCTTCGGAACTTTTAAATATCTCGATATATCTCGAAAACTACGCTTCTGATCAAAAAATATCATAGAACATAAAAAGTAGGAAACTTAATTCTCTACAAAAAAGGTCTCTTAACATTTTGCCATAGCTCGCTTCGTTTCCGAGATATTTGCAGATTTATCTCAAGGGAAGGGGCCTAACGGACATATTTCGAGATATTTCTTCTTCTTGTTGTTCTTCTTCTGCACAGCTAAACTGGAAGTGGCATTTCCAGCTCGCAATAGTGCAGAGTTATCTCAAAGAAAGGGGCCACGGTGTTTCTGTATCTCTATTATGTTGGTGCGGTTTCGGAACTTTTAAATATCTTGATATATCTCGAGAACTACGCATCTGATCAAAAAATATCATAGAACATAAAAAGTAGGAAACTTAATTCTCTACAAAAAAGGTCTCTTAACATTTTGCCATAGCTCGCTTCGTTTCCGAGATATTTCTAGATTTATCTCAAGGGAAGGGGCCTGACGGACATATTTCGAGATATTTCTTCTTCTTGTTGTTCTTCTTCTGCACAGCTAAGCTGGAAGTGGCATTTGCGGCTCGCACTAGTGCAGAGTTATCTAAAAGAAAGGGGCCACGGTGTTTCTGTATCTCTATTATGTTGGTGCGGCTTCGGAACTTTTAAATATCTCGATATATCTCGAAAACTACGCTTCTGATCAAAAAATATCATAGAACCTAAATTGTAGGAAACATAATTCTCTACAAAAAAGGTCTCTTAACATTTTGCCATAGCTCGCTTCGTTTCCGAGATATTTGCAGATATATCTCAAGGGAAGGGGCCTGACGGACATATTTCGAGATATTTCTTCTTCTTGTTGTTCTTCTTCTGCACAGCTAAGCTGGAAGTGGCATTTGCAGCTCGCAATAGTGCAGAGTTATCTCAAAGAAAGAGGCCACGGTGTTTCTGTATCTCTATTATGTTGGTGCGCCTTCGGAACTTTTAAATATCTTGATATATCTCGAGAACTACGCGTCTGATCAAAAAATATCATAGAACATAAAAAGTAGGAAACATAATGCTCTACAAAAACGGTCTCTTAACATTTTGCCATAGCTCGCTTCGTTTCCGAGATATTTGCAGATATATCTCAAGGGAAGGGGCCTGACGGACATATTTCGAGATATTTCTTCTTCTTGTTGTTCTTCTTCTGCACAGCTAAGCTGGAAGTGGCATTTGCAGCTCGCAATAGTGCAGAGTTATCTCAAAGAAAGAGGCCACGGTGTTTCTGTATCTCTATTATGTTGGTGCGCCTTCGGAACTTTTAAATATCTTGATATATCTCGAGAACTACGCGTCTGATCAAAAAATATCATAGAACATAAAAAGTAGGAAACATAATGCTCTACAAAAACGGTCTCTTAACATTTTGCCATAGCTCGCTTCGTTTCCGAGATATTTGCAGATATATCTCAAGGGAAGGGGCCTGACGGACATATTTCGAGATATTTCTTCTTCTTGTTGTTCTTCTTCTGCACAGCTAAGCTGGAAGTTGCATTTGCGGCTCGCACTAGTGCACAGTTATCTCAAAGAAAGGGGCCACGGTGTTTCTGTACCTCTATTATGTTGGTGCGGCTTCGGAACTTTTAAATATCTTGATATATCTCGAGAGCTACGCATCTGATCAAAAAATATCATAGAACATGAAAAGTAGGAAACTTAATTCTCTACACAAAAGGTCTCTTAACATTTTGCCATAGCTCGCTTCGTTTCCGAGATATTTGCAGATTCAGCTCAAAGGAACTGGCCTGACGGACATATTTCGAGATATTTCTTCTTCTTGTTGTTCTTCCTCTGCACAGCTAAGCTGGAAGTGGCATTTGCAGCTCGCAATAGTGCAGAGTTATCTTAAAGAAAGGGGCCACGGTGTTTCTGTATCTCTATTATGTTGGTGCGGCTTCGGAACTTTTAAATATCTTGATATATCTCGAGAACTACGCATCTGATCAAAAAATGACATAGAACATAAAAAGTAGGAAACTTAATTCTCTACAAAAAAGGTCTCTTAACATTTTGCCATAGCTCGCTTCGTTTCCGAGATATTTGCATATTTATCTCAAGGGAAGGGGCCTGACGGACATATTTCGAGATATTTCTTCTTCTTGTTGTTCTTCTTCTGCACAGCTAAGCTGGAAGTGGCATTTGCGGCTCGCACTAGTGCAGAGTTATCTCAAAGAAAGGGGCCACGGTGTTTCTGTATCTCTATTATGTTGGTGCGGCTTCGGAACTTTTAAATATCTCTATATATCTCGAATACTACGCTTCTGATCAAAAAATATCATAGAACATAAAAAGTAGGAAACTTAATTCTCTACAAAAAAGGTCTCTTAACATTTTGCCATAGCTCGCTTCGTTTCCGAGATATTTGCAGATTTATCTCAAGGGAAGGGGCCTAACGGACATATTTCGAGATATTTCTTCTTCTTGTTGTTCTTCTTCTGCACAGCTAAACTGGAAGTGGCATTTCCAGCTCGCAATAGTGCAGAGTTATCTCAAAGAAAGGGGCCACGGTGTTTCTGTATCTCTATTATGTTGGTGCGGTTTCGGAACTTTTAAATATCTTGATATATCTCGAGAACTACGCATCTGATCAAAAAATATCATAGAACATAAAAAGTAGGAAACTTAATTCTCTACAAAAAAGGTCTCTTAACATTTTGCCATAGCTCGCTTCGTTTCCGAGATATTTGCAGATTTATCTCAAGGGAAGGGGCCTGACGGACATATTTCGAGATATTTCTTCTTCTTGTTGTTCTTCTTCTGCACAGCTGAGCTGGAAGTGGCATTTGCAGGTCGCAATAGTGCAGAGTTATCTCAAAGAAAGGGGCCACGGTGTTTCTGTATCTCTATTATGTTGGTGCGGCTTCGGAACTTGTAAATATCTTGATATATCTCGAAAACTACGCTTCTGATCAAAAAATATCATAGAACGTAAATTGTAGGAAACATTATTCTCTACAAAAAAGGTCTCTTAACATTTTGCCATAGCTCGCTTCGTTTCCGAGATATTTGCAGATTCATCTCAAGGGAAGGGGTCTGACGGACATATTTCGAGATATTTCTTCTTCTTGTTGTTCTTCTTCTGCACAGCTAAGCTCCAAGCGGCATTTGCAGCTCGCAATAGTGCAGAGTTATCTTAAAGAAAGGGGCCACGGTGTTTCTGTATCTCTATTATGTTGGTGCGGCTTCGGAACTTTTAAATATCTTGATATATCTCGAGAACTACGCATCTGATCAAAAAATGTCATAGAACATAAAAAGTAGGAAACTTAATTCTCTACAAAAAAGGTCTCTTAACATTTTGCCATAGCTCGCTTCGTTTCCGAGATATTTGCAGATTCAGCTCAAAGGAACTGGCCTGACGGACATATTTCGAGATATTTCTTCTTCTTGTTGTTCTTCCTCTGCACAGCTAAGCTGGAAGTAGCATTTGCGGCTCGCACTAGTGCAGAGTTATCTCAAAGAAAGGGGCCACGGTGTTTCTGTATCTCTATTATGTTGGTGCGGCTTCGGAACTTTTAAATATCTCGATATATCTCGAAAACTACGCTTCTGATCAAAAAATATCATAGAACATAAAAAGTAGGAAACTTAATTCTCTACAAAAAAGGTCTCTTAACATTTTGCCATAGCTCGCTTCGTTTCCGAGATATTTGCAGATTTATCTCAAGGGAAGGGGCCTAACGGACATATTTCGAGATATTTCTTCTTCTTGTTGTTCTTCTTCTGCACAGCTAAACTGGAAGTGGCATTTCCAGCTCGCAATAGTGCAGAGTTATCTCAAAGAAAGGGGCCACGGTGTTTCTGTATCTCTATTATGTTGGTGCGGTTTCGGAACTTTTAAATATCTTGATATATCTCGAGAACTACGCATCTGATCAAAAAATATCATAGAACATAAAAAGTAGGAAACTTAATTCTCTACAAAAAAGGTCTCTTAACATTTTGCCATAGCTCGCTTCGTTTCCGAGATATTTGCAGATTTATCTCAAGGGAAGTGGCCTGACGGACATATTTCGAGATATTTCTTCTTCTTGTTGTTCTTCTTCTGCACAGCTAAGCTGGAAGTGGCATTTGCAGCTCGCAATAGTGCAGAGTTATCCCAAAGAAAGGGGCCACGGTGTTTCTGTATCTCTATTATGTTGGTGCGGCTTCGGAACTTTTAAATATCTCGATATATCTCGAAAACTACGCTTCCGATCAAAAAATATCATACAGCATAAATTGTAGGAAACATAATTCTCTACAAAAAAGGTCTCTAAACATTTTGCCATAGCTCGCTTCGTTTCCGAGATATTTGCAGATTTAACTCAAGGGAAGGGGCCTGACGGACATATTTCGAGATATTTCTTCTTCTTGTTGTTCTTCTTCTGCACAGCTAAGCTGGAAGTGGCATTTGCAGCGCGCAATAGTGCAGAGTTATCTCAAAGAAAGGGGCCACGGTGTTTCTGTATCTCTATTATGTTGGTGCGGCTTCGGAACTTTTAAATATCTTGATATATCTCGAGAACTACGCATCTGATCAAAAAATATCATACTACATAAAAAGTAGGAAACTTAATTCTCTACCAGAAAGGTCTCTAAACATTTTGCCATAGCTCGCTTCGTTTCCGAGATATTTGCAGATTTATCTCAAGGGAAGGGGCCTGACGGACATATTTCGAGATATTTCTTCTTCTTGTTGTTCTTCTTCTGCACAGCTAAGCTGGAAGTGGCATTTGCAGCTCGCAATAGTGCAGAGTTATCTCAAAGAGAGGGGCCACGGTGTTTCTGTATCTCTATTATGTTGGTGCGGCTTCGGAACTTTTAAGTATCTTGATCTATCTCGAGAACTACGCATCTGACCAAAAAATATCATACAAGATAAAAAGTAGGAAACTTAATTCTCTACAAAAAAGGTCTCTTAACATTTCGCCATAGCTCGCTTCGTTTCCGAGATATTTGCAGATTTATCTCAAGGGAAGGGGCCTGTCGGACATATTTCGAGATATTTCTTCTTCTTGTTGCTCTTCTTCTGCACAGCTAAGCTGCAAGTGGCATTTGCGGCTCGCACTAGTGCAGAGTTATCTCAAAGAAAGGGGCTACGGTGTTTCTGTATCTCTATTATGTTGGTGCGGCTTCGGAACTTTTAAATATCTCGATATATCTCGAAAACTACGCTTCTGATCAAAAAATATCATAGAACATAAATTGTAGGAAACCTAATTCTCTACAAAAAAGGTCTCTTAAGATTTTGCCATAGCTCGCTTCGTTTCCGAGATATTTGCAGATTTATCTCAAGGGAAGGGGCCTGACGGACATATTTCGAGATATTTCTTCTTCTTGTTGTTCTTCTTCTGCACAGCTAAGCTGGAAGTGGCATTTGCGGGTCGCACTAGTGCAGAGTTATCACAAAGAAAGGGGCCACGGTGTTTCTGTATCCCTATTATGTTGGTGCGGCTTCGGAACTTTTAAATATCTCGATATATCTCGAAAACTACGCTTCTGATCAAAAAATATCATAGAACATAAATTGTAGGAAACATAATTCTCTACAAAAAACGTCTCTTAACATTTTGCCATAGCTCGCTTGGTTTCCGAGATATTTGCAGATTCAGCTCAAAGGAACTGGCCTGACGGACATATTTCGAGATATTTCTTCTTCTTGTTGTTCTTCCTCTGCACAGCTAAGCTGGAAGTGGCATTTGCAGCTCGCAATAGTGCAGAGTTATCTCAAAGAAAGGGGCCACGGTGTTTCTGTATCTCTATTATGTTGGTGCGGCTTCGGAACTTTTAAATATCTTGATATATCTCGAGAACTACGCATCTGATCAAAAAATATCATAGAACATAAAAAGTAGGAAACTTAATTCTCTACAAAAAAGGTCTCTTAACATTTTGCCATAGCCCGCTTCGTTTCCGAGATATTTGCAGATTTATCTCAAGGGAAGGGGCCTGACGGACATATTTCGAGATATTTCTTCTTCTTGTTGTTCTTCTTCTGCACAGCTAAGCTGGAAGTGGCATTTACAGCTCGCAATAGTGCAGAGTTATCTCAAAGAAAGGGGCCACGGTGTTTCTGTATCTCTATTATGTTGGTGCGGCTTCGGAACTTTTAAATATCTTGATATATCTCGAGAACTACGCATCTGATCAAAAAATATCATAGAAGATAAATTGTAGGAAACATAATTCTCTACAAAAAAGGTCTCTTAACATTTTGCCATAGCTCGCTTCGTTTCCGAGATATTTGCAGATATATCTCAAGGGCAGGGGCCTGACGGACATATTTCGAGATATTTCTTCTTCTTGTTGTTCTTCTTCTGCGCAGCTAAGCTGGAAGTGGCATTTGCAGCTCGCAATAGTGCAGAGATATCTCAAAGAAAGGGGCCACGGTGTTTCTGTATCTCTATTATGTTGGTGCGGCTTCGGAACTTTTAAATATCTTGATATATCTCGAGAACTACGCGTCTGATCAAAAAATATCATAGAACATAAAAAGTAGGAAACTTAATTCGCTACAAAAAAGGTCTCTTAACATTTTGCCATAGCTCGCTTCGTTTCCGAGATATTTGCAGATTTATCTCAAGGGAAGGGGCCTAACAGACATATTTCGTGATATTTCTTCTTCTTGTTGTTCTTCTTCTGCACAGCTAAGCTGGAAGTGGCATTTGCAGCTCGTAATAGTGCAGAGTTATCTCAAAGAAAGGGGCCACGGTGTTTCTGTATCTCTATTATGTTGGTGCGGCTTCTTAACTTTTAAATATCTTGATATATCTCGAGAACTACGCATCTGATCAAAAAATATCATAGAACATAAAAAGTAGGAAACTCAATTCTCTACAAAAAAGGTCTCTTAACATTTTGCAATAGCTCGCTTCGTTTCCGAGATATTTGCAGATTCAGCTCAAAGGAACTGGCCTGACGGACATATTTCGAGATATTTCTTCTTCTTGTTGTTCTTCCTCTGCACAGCTAAGCTGGAAGTGGCATTTGCAGCTCGCAATAGTGCAGAGTTATCTCAAAGAAAGGGGCCACGGTGTTTCTGTATCTCTATTATGTTGGTGCGGCTTCGGAACTTTTAAATATCTTGATATATCTCGAGAACTACGCATCTGATCAAAAAATATCATAGAACATAAAAAGTAGGAAACTTAATTCTCTACAAAAAAGGTCTCTTATCATTTTGCCATAGCTCTCTTCGTTTCCGAGATATTTGCAGATTTATCTCAAGGGAAGGGGCCTGACGGACATATTTCGAGATATTTCTTCTTCTTGTTGTTCTTCTTCTGCACAGCTAAGCTGGAAGTGGCATTTGCAGCTCGCAATAGTGCAGAGTTATCTCAAAGAAAGGGGCCACGGTGTTTCTGTATCTCTATTATGTTGGTGCGGCTTCGGAACTTTTAAATATCTTGATATATCTCGAGAACTACGCATCTGATCAAAAAATATCATAGAACATAAAAAGTAGGAAACTTAATTCGCTACAAAAAAGGTCTCTTAACATTTTGCCATAGCTCGCTTCGTTTCCGAGATATTTGCAGATTTATCTCAAGGGAAGGGGCCTAACGGACATATTTCGTGATATTTCTTCTTCTTGTTGTTCTTCTTCTGCACAGCTAAGCTGGAAGTGGCATTTGCAGCTCGCAATAGTGCAGAGTTATCTCAAAGAAAGGGGCCACGGTGTTTCTGTATCTCTATTATGTTGGTGCGGCTTCTTAACTTTTAAATATCTTGATATATCTCGAGAACTACGCATCTGATCAAAAAATATCATAGAACATAAAAAGTAGGAAACTCAATTCTCTACAAAAAAGGTCTCTTAACATTTTGCCGTAGCTCGCTTCGTTTCCGAGATATTTGCAGATTTATCTCAAGGGAAGGGGCCGACGGACATATTTCGAGATATTTCTTCTTCTTGTTGTTCATCTTCTGCACAGCTAAGCTGGAAGTGGCATTTGCAGCTCGCAATAGTGCAGAGTTATCTCAAAGAGAGGGGCCACGGTGTTTCTGTATCTCTATTATGTTGGTGCGGCTTCGGAACTTTTAAATATCTTGATATATCTCGAGAACTACGCATCTGATCAAAAAATATCATAGAACATAAATTGTAAGAAACATAATTCTCTACAAAAAAGGTCTCTTAACATTTTGCCATAACTCGCTTCGTTTCCGAGATACTTGCCGATTTATCTCAAGGGAAGGGGCCTGACGGACATATTTCGAGATATTTCTTCTTCTTGTTGTTCTTCTTCTGCACAGCTAAGCTGGAAGTGGCATTGCAGCTCGCAATTGTGCAGAGTTATCTCAAAGAGAGGGGCCACGGTGTTTCTGTATCTCTATTATGTTGGTGCGGCTTCGGAACTTTTAAATATCTTGATATATCTCGAGAACTACGAATCTGGTCAGAAAATATCATAGAAGATAAAAAGTAGGAAACTTAATTCTCTACAAAAAAGGTCTCTTAACATTTTGCCATAGCTCGCTTCGTTTCCGAGATATTTGCAGATTTATCTCAAGGTAAGGGGCCTGACGGACATATTTCGAGATATTTCTTCTTCTTGTTGTTCTTCTTCTGCACAGCTAAGCTGGAAGTGGCATTTGCAGCTCGCAATAGTGCAGAGTTATCGCAAAGAAAGGGGCCACGGTGTTTCTGTATCTCTATTATGTTGGTGCGGCTTCGGAACTTTTAAATATCTTGATATATCTCGAGAACTACGCCTCTGATCGAAAAATATCATAGAACATAAAAAGTAGGAAACTTAATTCTCTACAAAAAAGGTCTCTTAACATTTTGCCGTAGCTCGCTTCGTTTCCGAGATATTTGCAGATTTATCTCAAGGGAAGGGGCCTGACGGACATATTTCGAAATATTTCTTATTCTTGTTGTTCTTCTTCTGCACAGCTAAGCTGGAAGTGGCATTTGCAGCTCGCAATAGTGCAGAGTTATCTCAAAGAAAGGGGCCACGGTGTTTCTGTACCTCTATTATGTTGGTGCGGCTTCGGAACTTTTAAATATCTTGATATATCTCGAGAACTACGCCTCTGATCGAAAAATATCATAGAACATAAAAAGTAGGAAACTGAATTCTCTACAAAAAAGGTCTCTCAACATTCTGCCGTAGCTCGCTTCGTTTCCGAGATATTTGCAGATTTATCTCAAGGGAAGGGGCCTGACGGACATATTTCGAGATACTTCTTCTTCTTGTTGTTCTTCTTCTGCACAGCTAAGCTGGAAGTGGCATTTGCAGCTCGCAATAGTGCAGAGTTATCTCAAAGAAAGGGGCCACGGTGTTTCTGTACCTCTGTTATGTTGGTGCAGCTTCGGAGCTTTTAAATATCTTGATATATCTCGAGAACTACGCATCTGATCAAAAAATATCATAGAACATAAAAAGTAGGAAACTTAATTCTCTACAAAAAAGGTCTCTTAACGTTTTGCAATAGCTCGCTTCGTTTCCGAGATATTTGCAGATTTATCTCAAGGGAAGGGTCCTGACGGACATATTTCGAGATATTTCTTCTTCTTGTTGTTCTTCTTCTGCACAGCTAAACTGGAAGTGGCATTTCCAGCTCGCAATAGTGCAGAGTTATCCCAAAGAAAGGGGCCACGGTGTTTCTGTATCTCTATTATGTTGGTGCGGCTTCGGAACTTTTAAATATCTCGATATATCTCGAAAACTACGCTTCTGATCAAAAAATATCATAGAACATAAATTGTAGGAAACATAATTCTCTACAAAAAAGGTCTCTTAACATTTTGCCATAGCTCGCTTCGTTTCCGAGATATTTGCAGATTTATCTCAAGGGAAGGGTCCTGATGGACATATTTCGAGATATTTCTTCTTCTTGTTGTTCTTCTTCTGCACAGCTAAACTGGAAGTGGCATTTCCAGCTCGCAATAGTGCAGAGTTATCTCAAAGAGAGGGGCCACGGTGTTTCTGTATCTCTATTATGTTGGTGCGGCTTCGGAACTTTTAAATATCTTGATATATCTCGAGAACTACGCATCTGATCAAAAAATATCATAGAACATAAATTGTAAGAAACATAATTCTCTACAAAAAAGGTCTCTTAACATTTTGCCATAGCTCGCTTCGTTTCCGCGATACTTGCCGATTTATCTCAAGGGAAGGGGCCTGACGGACATATTTCGAGATATTTCTTCTTGTTGTTCTTCTTCTGCACAGCTAAGCTGGAAGTGGCATTTGCAGCTCGCAATTGTGCAGAGTTATCTCAAAGAGAGGGGCCACGGTGTTTCTGTATCTCTATTATGTTGGTGCGGCTTCGGAACTTTTAAATATCTTGATATATCTCGAGAACTACGAATCTGGTCAGAAAATATCATACAAGATAAAAAGTAGGAAACTTAATTCTCTACAAAAAAGGTCTCTTAACATTTTGCCATAGCTCGCTTCGTTTCCGAGATATTTGCAGATTTATCTCAAGGTAAGGGGCCTGACGGACATATTTCGAGATATTTCTTCTTCTTGTTGTTCTTCTTCTGCACAGCTAAGCTGGAAGTGGCATTTGCAGCTCGCAATAGTGCAGAGTTATCGCAAAGAAAGGGGCCACGGTGTTTCTGTATCTCTATTATGTTGGTGCGGCTTCGGAACTTTTAAATATCTTGATATATCTCGAGAACTACGCATCTGATCAAAAAATATCATAGAACATAAATTGTAGGGAACATAATTCTCTACAAAAAAGGTCTCTTAACATTTTGCCATAGCTCGCTTCGTTTCCGAGATATTTGCAGATTTATCTCAAGGGAAGGGTCCTGATGGACATATTTCGAGATATTTCTTCTTCTTGTTGTTCTTCTTCTGCACAGCTAAACTGGAAGTGGCATTTCCAGCTCGCAATCGTGCAGAGTTATCTCAAAGAAAGGGGCCACGGTGTTTCTGTATCTCTATTATGTTGGTGCGGCTTCGGAACTTTTAAATATCTTGATATATCTCGAGAACTACGCCTCTGATTGAAAAATATCATAGAACATAAAAAGTAGGAAACTTAATTCTCTACAAAAAAGGTCTCTTAACATTTTGCCATAGCTCGCTTGGTTTCCGAGGTATTTGCAGATTTATCTCAAGGGAAGGGGCCTGACGGACATATTTCGAGATATTTCTTCTTCTTGTTGTTCTTCTTCTGCACAGCTAAGCTGGAAGTGGCATTTGCAGCTCGCAATAGTGCAGAGTTATCGCAAAGAAAGGGGCCACGGTGTTTCTGTATCTCTATTATGTTGGTGCGGCTTCGGAACTTTTAAATATCTTGATATATCTCGAGAACTACGCATCTGATCAAAAAATATCCTAGAACATAAAAAGTAGGAAACCTAATTTTCTACAAAAAAGGTCTCTTAACATTTTGCCGTAGCTCGCTTCGTTTCCGAGATATTTGCAGATTTATCTCAAGGGAAGGGGCCTGACGGACATATTTCGAAATATTTCTTATTCTTGTTGTTCTTCTTCTGCACAGCTAAGCTGGAAGTGGCATTTGCAGGTCGCAATAGTGCAGAGTTATCTCAAAGAAAGGGGCCACGGTGTTTCTGTATCTCTATTATGTTGGTGCGGCTTCGGAACTTTTAAATATCTTGATATATCTCGAGAACTACGCATCTGATCAAAAAATATCGTAGAACATAAAAAGTAGGAAACTTAATTCTCTACAAATAAGGTCTCTTAACATTTTGCCATAGCTCGCTTGGTTTCCGAGATATTTGCAGATTTATCTCAAGGGAAGGGGCCTGAGGGACATATTTCGAGATATTTCTTCTTCTTGTTGTTCTTCTTCTGCACAGCTAAGCTGGAAGTGGCATTTGCAGCTCGCAATAGTGCAGAGTTACCTCAAAGAAAGGGGCCACGGTGTTTCTGTATCTCTATTATGTTGGTGCCGCTTCGGAACTTTTAAATATCTTGATATATCTCGAGAACTACGCATCTGATCAAAAAATATCGTAGAACATAAAAAGTAGGAAACTTAATTCTCTACAAATAAGGTCTCTTAACATTTTGCCATAGCTCGCTTGGTTTCCGAGATATTTGCAGATTTATCTCAAGGGAAGGGGCCTGAGGGACATATTTCGAGATATTTCTTCTTCTTGTTGTTCTTCTTCTGCACAGCTAAGCTGGAAG
Organism: Osmia lignaria lignaria; assembly: GCF_051020975.1. Lineage (NCBI taxonomy): Eukaryota > Metazoa > Arthropoda > Insecta > Hymenoptera > Megachilidae > Osmia > Osmia lignaria. The sequence continues at coordinate 19,446,474 of NW_027478161.1, forward strand.
TGGCATTTGCAGGTCGCAATAGTGCAGAGTTACCTCAAAGAAAGGGGCCACGGTGTTTCTGTATCTCTATTATGTTGGTGCCGCTTCGGAACTTTTAAATATCTGGATATATATCGAGAACTAGGCATCTGATCAAAAAATATCATAGAACATAAAAAGTAGGAAACTTAATTCTCTACAAAAAAGGTCTCTTAACATTTTGCCATAGCTCGCTTGGTTTCCGAGATATTTGCAGATTTATCCCAAGGGAAGGGGCCTGACGGACATATTTCGAGATATTTCTTCTTCTTGTTGTTCTTCTTCTGCACAGCTAAGCTGGAAGTGGCATTTGCAGGTCGCAATAGTGCAGAGTTACCTCAAAGAAAGGGGCCACGGTGTTTCTGTATCTCTATTATGTTGGTGCGGCTTCGGAACTTTTAAATATCTTGATATATCTCGAGAACTACGCATCTGATCAAAAAATATCATAGAACATAAAAAGTAGGAAACTTAATTCTCTACAAAAAAGGTCTCTTAACATTTTGCCATAGCTCGCTTCGTTTCCGAGATATTTGCAGATTTATCTCAAGGGAAGGGGCCTGACGGACATATTTCGAGATATTTCTTCTTCTTGTTGTTCTTCTTCTGCACAGCTAAGCTGGAAGTGGCATTTGCAGCTCGCAATAGTGCAGAGTTATCTCAAAGAAAGGGGCCACGGTGTTTCTGTATCTCTATTATGTTGGTGCGGCTTCGGAACTTTTAAATATCTTGATATATCTCGAGAACTACGCATCTGATCAAAAAATATCATAGAACATAAAAAGTAGGAAACTTAATTCTCTACAAAAAAGGTCTCTTAACGATTTCCAATAGCTCGCTTCGTTTCCGAGATATTTGCAGATTTATCTCAAGGGAAGGGTCCTGACGGACATATTTCGAGATATTTCTTCTTCTTCTTGTTCTTCTTCTGCACAGCTAAACTGGAAGTGGCATTTCCAGCTCGCAATAGTGCAGAGTTATCCCAAAGAAAGGGGCCACGATGTTTCTGTATCTCTATTATGTTGGTGCGGCTTCGGAACTTTTAAATATCTCGATATATCTCGAAAACTACGCTTCTGATCAAAAAATATCAGAGAACGTAAATTGTAGAAAACATAATTCTCTACAAAAAAGGTCTCTTAAGATTTTGCCATAGCTCGCTTCGTTTCCGAGATAATTGCAGATTTATCTCAAGGGAAGGGGCCTGACGGACATATTTCGAGATATTTCTTCTTCTTGTTGTTCTTCTTCTGCACAGCTAAGCTGGAAGTGGCATTTGCAGCTCGCAATAGTCCAGAGTTATCTCAAAGAAAGGGGCCACGGTGTTTCTGTATCTCTATTATGTTGGTGCGGCTTCGGAACTTTTAAATATCTTGATATATCTCGAGAACTACGCATCTGATCAAAAAATATCGTAGAACATAAAAAGTAGAAAACTTAATTCTCTACAAATAAGGTCTCTTAACATTTTGCCATAGCTCACTTGGTTTCCGAGATATTTGCAGATTTATCTCAAGGGAAGGGGCCTGAGGGACATATTTCGAGATATTTCTTCTTCTTGTTGTTCTTCTTCTGCACAGCTAAGCTGGAAGTGGCATTTGCAGCTCGCAATAGTGCAGAGTTACCTCAAAGAAAGGGGCCACGGTGTTTCTGTATCTCTATTATGTTGGTGCCGCTTCGGAACTTTTAAATATCTGGATATATCTCGAGAACTACGCATCTGATCAAAAAATATCATAGAACATAAAAAGTAGGAAACTTAATTCTCTACAAAAAAGGTCTCTTAACATTTTGCCATAGCTCGCTTCGTTTCCGAGATATTTGAAGATTTATCTCAAGGGAAGGGGCCTGACGGACATATTTCGAGATATTTCTTCTTCTTGTTGTTCTTCTTCTGCACAGCTAAGCTGGAAGTGCCATTTGCAGCGCGCAATAGTGCAGAGTTATCTCAAAGAAAGGGGCCACGGTGTTTCTGTATCTCTATTATGTTGGTGCGGCTTCGGAACTTTTAAATATCTTGATATATCTCGAGAACTACGCATCTGTTCAAAAAATATCATAGAACATAAAAAGTAGGAATCCAAATTTTCTACAAAAAAGGTCTCTTAACATTTTGCCGTAGCTCGCTTCGTTTCCGAGATATTTGCAGATTTATCTCAAGGGAAGGGGCCTGACGGACATATTTCCAGATATTTCTTCTTCTTGTTGTTCTTCTTCTGCACAGCTAAGCTGGAAGTGGCATTTGCAGCTCGCAATAGTGCAGAGTTATCTCAAAGAAAGGGGCCACGGTGTTTCTGTATCTCTATTATGTTGGTGCGGCTTCGGAACTTTTAAATATCTCGATATATCTCGAAAACTACGCTTCTGATCAAAAAATATCATAGAACATAAATTGTAGGAAACATAATTCTCTACAAAAAAGGTCTCTTAACATTTTGCCATAGCTCGCTTCGTTTCCGAGATATTTGCAGATTTATCTCAAGGGAAGGGGCCTGACGGACATATTTCGAGATATTTCTTCTTCTTGTTCTTCTTCTTCTCCACAGCTAAGCTGGAAGTGGCATTTGCAGCTCGCAATTGTGCAGAGTTATCTCAAAGAGAGGGGCCACGGTGTTTCTGTATCTCTATTATGTTGGTGCGGCTTCGGAACTTTTAAATATCTTGATATATCTCGAGAACTACGCATCTGATCAAAAAATATCGTAGAACATAAAAAGTAGGAAACTTAATTCTCTACAAATAAGGTCTCTTAACATTTTGCCATAGCTCGCTTGGTTTCCGAGATATTTGCAGATTTATCTCAAGGGAAGGGGCCTGAGGGACATATTTCGAGATATTTCTTCTTCTTGTTGTTCTTCTTCTGCACAGCTAAGCTGGAAGTGGCATTTGCAGGTCGCAATAGTGCAGAGTTACCTCAAAGAAAGGGGCCACGGTGTTTCTGTATCTCTATTATGTTGGTGCGGCTTCGGAACTTTTAAATATCTTGATATATCTCGAGAACTACGCATCTGATCAAAAAATATCATAGAACATAAAAAGTAGGAAACTTAATTCTCTACAAAAAAGGTCTCTTAACATTTTGCCATAGCTTGCTTCGTTTCCGAGATATTTGCAGATTTATCTCAAGGGAAGGGGCCTGACGGACATATTTCGAGATATTTCTTCTTCTTGTTGTTCTTCTTCTGCACAGCTAAGCTGGAAGTGGCATTTGCAGCTCGCAATAGTGCAGAGTTATCTCAAAGAAAGGGGCCACGGTGTTTCTATATCTCTATTATGTTGGTGCGGCTTCGGAACTTTTAAATATCTTGATATATCTCGAGAACTACGCATCTGATCAAAAAATATCATAGAACATAAAAAGTAGGAAACTTAATTCTCTACAAAAAAGGTCTCTTAACGATTTGCAATAGCTCGCTTCGTTTCCGAGATATTTGCAGATTTATCTCAAGGGAAGGGTCCTGACGGACATATTTCGAGATATTTCTTCTTCTTCTTGTTCTTCTTCTGCACAGCTAAACTGGAAGTGGCATTTCCAGCTCGCAATAGTGCAGAGTTATCCCAAAGAAAGGGGCCACGATGTTTCTGTATCTCTATTATGTTGGTGCGGCTTCGGAACTTTTAAATATCTCGATATATCTCGAAAACTACGCTTCTGATCAAAAAATATCAGAGAACGTAAATTGTAGAAAACATAATTCTCTACAAAAAAGGTCTCTTAAGATTTTGCCATAGCTCGCTTCGTTTCCGAGATAATTGCAGATTTATCTCAAGGGAAGGGGCCTGACGGACATATTTCGAGATATTTCTTCTTCTTGTTGTTCTTCTTCTGCACAGCTAAGCTGGAAGTGGCATTTGCAGCTCGCAATAGTCCAGAGTTATCTCAAAGAAAGGGGCCACGGTGTTTCTGTATCTCTATTATGTTGGTGCGGCTTCGGAACTTTTAAATATCTTGATATATCTCGAGAACTACGCATCTGATCAAAAAATATCGTAGAACATAAAAAGTAGAAAACTTAATTCTCTACAAATAAGGTCTCTTAACATTTTGCCATAGCTCACTTGGTTTCCGAGATATTTGCAGATTTATCTCAAGGGAAGGGGCCTGAGGGACATATTTCGAGATATTTCTTCTTCTTGTTGTTCTTCTTCTGCACAGCTAAGCTGGAAGTGGCATTTGCAGCTCGCAATAGTGCAGAGTTACCTCAAAGAAAGGGGCCACGGTGTTTCTGTATCTCTATTATGTTGGTGCCGCTTCGGAACTTTTAAATATCTGGATATATCTCGAGAACTACGCATCTGATCAAAAAATATCATAGAACATAAAAAGTAGGAAACTTAATTCTCTACAAAAAAGGTCTCTTAACATTTTGCCATAGCTCGCTTCGTTTCCGAGATATTTGAAGATTTATCTCAAGGGAAGGGGCCTGACGGACATATTTCGAGATATTTCTTCTTCTTGTTGTTCTTCTTCTGCACAGCTAAGCTGGAAGTGCCATTTGCAGCGCGCAATAGTGCAGAGTTATCTCAAAGAAAGGGGCCACGGTGTTTCTGTATCTCTATTATGTTGGTGCGGCTTCGGAACTTTTAAATATCTTGATATATCTCGAGAACTACGCATCTGTTCAAAAAATATCATAGAACATAAAAAGTAGGAATCCAAATTTTCTACAAAAAAGGTCTCTTAACATTTTGCCGTAGCTCGCTTCGTTTCCGAGATATTTGCAGATTTATCTCAAGGGAAGGGGCCTGACGGACATATTTCCAGATATTTCTTCTTCTTGTTGTTCTTCTTCTGCACAGCTAAGCTGGAAGTGGCATTTGCAGCTCGCAATAGTGCAGAGTTATCTCAAAGAAAGGGGCCACGGTGTTTCTGTATCTCTATTATGTTGGTGCGGCTTCGGAACTTTTAAATATCTTGATATATCTCGAGAACTACGCATCTGATCAAAAAATATCATAGAACATAAAAAGTAGGAAACTTAATTCTCTACAAAAAAGGTCGCTTAACGTTTTGCAATAGCTCGCTTCGTTTCCGAGATATTTGCAGATTTATCTCAAGGGAAGGGTCCTGACGGACATATTTCGAGATATTTCTTCTTCTTGTTGTTCTTCTTCTGCACAGCTAAACTGGAAGTGGCATTTCCAGCTCGCAATAGTGCAGAGTTATCCCAAAGAAAGGGGCCACGATGTTTCTGTATCTCTATTATGTTGGTGCGGCTTCGGAACTTTTAAATATCTCGATATATCTCGAAAACTACGCTTCTGATCAAAAAATATCATAGAACATAAATTGTAGGAAACATAATTCTCTACAAAAAAGGTCTCTTAACATTTTGCCATAGCTCGCTTCGTTTCCGAGATATTTGCAGATTTATCTCAAGGGAAGGGGCCTGACGGACATATTCCGAGATATTTCTTCTTCTTGTTGTTCCTCTTCTGCACAGCTAAGCTGGAAGTGGCATTTGCAGGTCGCAATAGTGCAGAGTTATCTCAAAGAAAGGGGCCACGGTGTTTCTGTATCTCTATTATGTTGGTGCGGCTTCGGAACTTTTAAATATCTTGATATATCTCGAGAACTACGCATCTGATCAAAAAATATCATAGAACATAAAAAGTAGGAAACTTAATTCTCTACAAAAAAGGTCTCTTAACATTTTGCCATAGCTCGCTTCGTTTCCGAGATATTTGCAGATTTATCCCAAGGGAAGGGGCCTGACGGACATATTTCGAGATATTTCTTCTTCTTGTTGTTCTTCTTCTGCACAGCTAAGCTGGAAGTGGCATTTGCAGCTCGCAGTAGTGCAGAGTTATCTCAAAGAAAGGGGCCACGGTGTTTCTGTATCTCTATTATGTTGGTGCGGCTTCGGAACTTTTAAATATCTTGATATACCTCGAGAACTACGCATCTGTTCAAAAAATATCATAGAACATAAAAAGTAGGAATCCTAATTTTCTACAAAAAAGGTCTCTTAACATTTTGCCGTAGCTCGCTTCGTTTCCGAGATATTTGCAGATTTATCTCAAGGGAAGGGTCCTGACGGACATATTTCGAGATATTTCTTCTTCTTGTTGTTCTTCTTCTGCACAGCTAAACTGGAAGTGGCATTTCCAACTCGCAATAGTGCAGAGTTATCCCAAAGAAAGGGGCCACGATGTTTCTGTATCTCTATTATGTTGGTGCGGCTTCGGAACTCTTAAATATCTCGATATATCTCGAAAACTACGCATCTGATCAAAAAATATCATAGAACATAAAAAGTAGGAAACTTAATTCTCTACAAAAAAGGTCTCTTAACATTTTCCGATAGCTGGCATCGTTTCCGAGATATTTGCAGATTTAGCTCAAGGGAAGGGGCCTGACGACATATTCCGAAATATTTCTTCTTCTTGTTGTTCCTCTTCTGCACAGCTAAGCTGGAAGTGGCATTTGCAGGTCGCAATAGTGCAGAGTTATCTCAAAGAAAGGGGCCATGGTGTTTCTGTATCTCTATTATGTTGGTGCGGCTTCGGAACTTTTAAATATCTCGATATATCTCGAAAACTACGCTTCTGATCAAAAAATATCACAGAACGTAAATTGTAGGAAACATAATTCTCTACAAAAAAGGTCTCTTAACATTTTGCCATAGCTCGCTTCGTTTCCGAGATATTTGCAGATTTATCTCAAGGGATGGGGCCTGACGGACATATTTAGAGATATTTCTTGTTCTTGTTGTTCTTCTTCTGCACAGCTAAGCTGGAAGTGGCATTTGCAGCTCGCAATAGTGCAGAGTTACCTCAAAGAAAGGGGCCACGGTGTTTCTGTATCTCTATTATGTTGGTGCCGCTTCGGAACTTTTAAATATCTTGATATATCTCGAGAACTACGCATCTGATCAAAAAATATCGTAGAACATAAAAAGTAGGAAACTTAATTCTCTACAAATAAGGTCTCTTAACATCTTGCCATAGCTCGCTTGGTTTCCGAGATATTTGCAGATTTATCTCAAGGGAAGGGGCCTGACGGACATATTTCCAGATATTTCTTCCTCTTGTTGTTCTTCTTCTGCACAGCTAAGCTGGAAGTGGCATTTGCAGCCCGCAATAGTGCAGAGTTATCTCAAAGAAAGGGGCCACGGTGTTTCTGTATCTGTATTATGTTGGTGCGTCTTCGGAACTTTTAAATATCTTGATATATCTCGAGAACTACGCATCTGATCAAAAAATATCATAGAACATAAAAAGTAGGAAACCTAATTTTCTACAAAAAAGGTCGCTTAACATTTTGCCGTAGCTCGCTTCGTTTCCGAGATATTTGCAGATTTATCTCAAGGGAAGGGGCCTGACGGACATATTTCGAGATACTTCTTCTTCTTGTTGTTCTTCCTCTGCACAGCTAAGCTGGAAGTGGCATTTGCAGCTCGCAATAGTGCAGAGTTATCTCAAAGAAAGGGGCCACGGTGTTTCTGTATCTCTATTATGTTGGTGCGGCTTCGGAACTTTTAAATATCTTGATATATCTCGAGAACTACGCATCTGATCAAAAAATATCATAGAACATAAAAAGTAGGAAACTTAATTCTCTACAAAAAAGGTCTCTTAACATTTTGCCATAGCTCGCTTCGTTTCCGAGATATTTGCAGATTTATCTCAAGGGAAGGGGCCTGACGGACATATTTCGAGATATTTCTTCTTCTTGTTGTTCTTCTTCTGCACAGCTGAGCTGGAAGTGGCATTTGCGGCTCGTACTAGTGCAGAGTTATCTCAAAGAAAGGAGCCACGGTGTTTCTGTATCTCTATTATGTTGGTGCGGCTTCGGAACTTTTAAATATCTCGATATATCTCGAAAACTACGCTTCTGATCAAAAAATATCATAGAACATAAATTGTAGGAAACATAATTCACTACAAAAAACGTCTCTTAACATTTTGCCATAGCTCGCTTCGTTTCCGAGATATTTGCAGATTCAGCTCAAAGGAACGGGCCTGACGGACATATTTCGAGATACTTCTTCTTCTTGTTGTTCTTCTTCTGCACAGCTAAGCTGGAAGTGGCATTTGCAGCTCGCAATAGTGCAGAGTTATCTCAAAGAGAGGGGCCACGGTGTTTCTGTATCTCTATTATGTTGGTGCGGCTTCGGAACTTTTAAATATCTTGATATATCTCGAGAACTACGCATCTGATCAAAAAATATCATAGAACATAAAAAGTAGGAAACTTAATTCTCTACAAAAAAGGTCTCTTAACATTTTGCCATAGCTCGCTTCGTTTCCGAGATATTTGCAGATTTATCTCAAGGGAAGGGTCCTGATGGACATATTTCGAGATATTTCTTCTTCTTGTTGTTCTTCTTCTGCACAGCTAAACTGGAGGTGGCATTTCCAGCTCGCAATCGTGCAGAGTTATCTCAAAGAAAGGGGCCACGGTGTTTCTGTATCTCTATTATGTTGGTGCGGCTTCGGAACTTTTAAATATCTCGATATATCTCGAAAACTACGCTTCTGATCAAAAAATATCAGAGAACGTAAATTGTAGGAAACATAATTCTCTACAAAAAAGGTCTCTTAAGATTTTGCCATAGCTCGCTTCGTTTCCGAGATATTTGCAGATTCAGCTCAAAGGAACGGGCCTGACGGACATATTTCGAGATATTTCTTCTTCTTGTTGTTCTTCTTCTGCACAGCTAAGCTGGAAGTGGCATTTGCAGCTCGCAATAGCGCAGAGTTATCTCAAAGAGAGGGGCCACGGTGTTTCTGTATCTCTATTATGTTGGTGCGGCTTCGGAACTTTTAAATATCTTGATATATCTCTAGAACTACGCATCTGATCAAAAAATATCAGAGAACATAAAAAGTAGGAAACTTAATTCTCTACAAAAAAGGTCTCTTAACATTTTGCCATAGCTCGCTTCGTTTCCGAGATATTTGCAGATTCAGCTCAAAGGAACGGGCCTGACGGACATATTTCGAGATACTTCTTCTTCTTGTTGTTCTTCCTCTGCACAGCTAAGCTGGAAGTGGCATTTGCGGCTCGTACTAGTGCAGAGTTATCTCAAAGAAAGGAGCCACGGTGTTTCTGTATCTCTATTATGTTGGTGCGGCTTCGGAACTTTTAAATATCTCGATATATCTCGAAAACTACGCTTCTGATCAAAAAATATCATAGAACATAAATTGTAGGAAACATAATTCACTACAAAAAACGTCTCTTAACATTTTGCCATAGATCGCTTCGTTTCCGAGATATTTGCAGATTCAGCTCAAAGGAACGGGCCTGACGGACATATTTCGAGATACTTCTTCTTCTTGTTGTTCTTCCTCTGCACAGCTAAGCTGGAAGTGGCATTTGCAGCTCGCAATAGTGCAGAGTTATCTCAAAGAAAGGGGCCACGGTGTTTCTGTATCTGTATTATGTTGGTGCTTCTTCGGAACTTTTAAATATCTTGATATATCTCGAGAACTACGCATCTGATCAAAAAATATCATAGAACATAAAAAGTAGGAAACCTAATTTTCTACAAAAAAGGTCGCTTAACATTTTGCCGTAGCTCGCTTCGTTTCCGAGATATTTGCAGATTTATCTCAAGGGAAGGGGCCTGACGGACATATTTCGAGATACTTCTTCTTCTTGTTGTTCTTCCTCTGCACAGCTAAGCTGGAAGTGGCATTTGCAGCTCGCAATAGTGCAGAGTTATCTCAAAGAAAGGGGCCACGGTGTTTCTGTATCTCTATTATGTTGGTGCGGCTTCGGAACTTTTAAATATCTTGATATATCTCGAGAACTACGCATCTGATCAAAAAATATCATAGAACATAAAAAGTAGGAAACTTAATTCTCTACAAAAAAGGTCTCTTAAGATTTTGCCATAGCTCGCTTCGTTTCCGAGATATTTGCAGATTTATCTCAAGGGAAGGGGCCTGACGGACATATTTCGAGATATTTCTTCTTCTTGTTGTTCTTCTTCTGCACAGCTGAGCTGGAAGTGGCATTTGCGGCTCGTACTAGTGCAGAGTTATCTCAAAGAAAGGGGCCACGGTGTTTCTGTATCTCTATTATGTTGGTGCGGCTTCGGAACTTTTAAATATCTCGATATATCTCGAAAACTACGCTTCTGATCAAAAAATATCAGAGAACGTAAATTGTAGGAAACATAATTCTCTACAAAAAAGGTCTCTTAAGATTTTGCCATAGCTCGCTTCGTTTCCGAGATATTTGCAGATTCAGCTCAAAGGAACGGGCCTGACGGACATATTTCGAGATATTTCTTCTTCTTGTTGTTCTTCTTCTGCACAGCTAAGCTGGAAGTGGCATTTGCAGCTCGCAATAGCGCAGAGTTATCTCAAAGAGAGGGGCCACGGTGTTTCTGTATCTCTATTATGTTGGTGCGGCTTCGGAACTTTTAAATATCTTGATATATCTCTAGAACTACGCATCTGATCAAAAAATATCAGAGAACATAAAAAGTAGGAAACTTAATTCTCTACAAAAAAGGTCTCTTAACATTTTGCCATAGCTCGCTTCGTTTCCGAGATATTTGCAGATTCAGCTCAAAGGAACGGGCCTGACGGACATATTTCGAGATACTTCTTCTTCTTGTTGTTCTTCCTCTGCACAGCTAAGCTGGAAGTGGCATTTGCGGCTCGTACTAGTGCAGAGTTATCTCAAAGAAAGGAGCCACGGTGTTTCTGTATCTCTATTATGTTGGTGCGGCTTCGGAACTTTTAAATATCTCGATATATCTCGAAAACTACGCTTCTGATCAAAAAATATCATAGAACATAAATTGTAGGAAACATAATTCACTACAAAAAACGTCTCTTAACATTTTGCCATAGCTCGCTTCGTTTCCGAGATATTTGCAGATTCAGCTCAAAGGAACGGGCCTGACGGACATATTTCGAGATACTTCTTCTTCTTGTTGTTCTTCCTCTGCACAGCTAAGCTGGAAGTGGCATTTGCAGCTCGCAATAGTGCTGAGTTATCTCAAAGAAAGGGGCCACGGTGTTTCTGTATCTCTATTATGTTGGTGCGGCTTCGGAACTTTTAAATATCTTGATATATCTCGAGAACTACGCATCTGATCAAAAAATATCATAGAACATAAAAAGTAGGAAACCTAATTTTCTACAAAAAAGGTCTCTTAACATTTTGCCGTAGCCCGCTTCGTTTCCGAGATATTTGCAGATTTATCTCAAGGGAAGGGGCCTGACGGACATATTTCGAAATATTTCTTATTCTTGTTGTTCTTCTTCTGCACAGCTAAGCTGGAAGTGGCATTTGCAGCTCGCAATAGTGCAGAGTTATCTCAAAGAGAGGGGCCACGGTGTTTCTGTATCTCTATTATGTTGGTGCGGCTTCGGAACTTTTAAATATCTTGATATATCTCGAGAACTACGCATCTGATCAAAAAATATCATAGAACATAAAAAGCAGGAAACTTAATTCTCTACAAAAAAGGTCTCTTAACGTTTTGCCATAGCTCGCTTCGTTTCCGAGATATTTGCAGATTTATCTCAAGGGAAGGGGTCTGACGGACATATTTCGAGATATTTCTTCTTCTTGTTGTTCTTCTTCTGCACAGCTAAGCTGGAAGTGGCATTTGCAGCTCGCAATAGTGCAGAGTTATCTCAAAGAAAGGGGCCACGGTGTTTCTGTATCTCTATTATGTTGGTGCGGCTTCGGAACTTTTAAATATCTTGATATATCTCGAGAACTGCGCACCTGATCAAAAAATATCATAGAACATAAAAAGTAGGAAACTTAATTCTCTACAAAAAAGGTCTCTTAACATTTTGCCATAGCTCGCTTCGTTTCCGAGATATTTGCAGATTTATCTCAAGGGAAGGGGCCTGACGGACATATTTCGAGATATTTCTTCTTCTTGTTGTTCTTCTTCTGCACAGCTAAGCTGGAAGTGGCATTTGCGGCTCGCACTAGTGCAGAGTTAGCTCAAAGAAAGGGGCCACGGTGTTTCTGTATCTCTATTATGTTGGTGCGGCTTCGGAACTTTTAAATATCTTGATATATCTCGAGAACTACGCATCTGATCAAAAAATATCATAGAACATAAAAAGTAGGAAACCTAATTCTCTACAAAAAAGGTCTCTTAACATTTTGCCATAGCTCGCTTCGTTTCCGAGATATTTGCAGATTTATCTCAAGGGAAGGGGCCTGACGGACATATTTCGAGATATTTCTTCTTCTTGTTGTTCTTCTTCTGCACAGCTAAGCTGGAAGTGGCATTTGCGGCTCGCACTAGTGCAGAGTTATCTCAAAGAAAGGGGCCACGGTGTTTCTGTATCTCTATTATGTTGGTGCGGCTTCGGAACCTTTAAATATCTCGATATATCTCGAAAATTACGCTTCTGATCAAAAAATATCATAGAACATAAATTGTAGGAAACATAATTGTCTACAAAAAAGGTCTCTTAACATTTTGCCATAGCTCGCTTCGTTTCCGAGATATTTGCAGATATATCTCAAGGGCTGGGGCCTGACGGACATATTTCGAGATATTTCTTCTTCTTGTTGTTCTTCTTCTGCACAGCTAAGCTGGAAGTGGCATTTACAGCTCGCAATAGTGCAGAGTTATCTCAAAGAAAGGGGCCACGGTGTTTCTGTATCTCTATTATGTTGGTGCGGCTTCGGAACTTTTAAATATCTTGATATATCTCGAGAACTACGCATCTGATCAAAAAATATCATAGAACATAAAAAGTAGGAAACTTAATTCTCTACAAAAAAGGTCTCTTAACATTTTGCCATAGCTCGCTTCGTTTCCGAGATATTTGCAGATTTATCTCAAGGGAAGGGGCCTAACGGACATATTTCGAGATATTTCTTCTTCTTGTTGTTCTTCTTCTGCACAGCTAAGCTGTAAGTGGCATTTGCGGCTCGCACTAGTGCAGAGTTATCTCAAAGAAAGGGGCCACGGTGTTTCTGTATCTCTATTATGTTGGTGCGGCTTCGGAACTTTTAAATATCTTGATATATCTCGAGAACTACGCATCTGATCAAAAGATGTCATAGAACGTAAAAAGTAGGAAACTTAATTCTCTACAAAAAAGGTCTCTTAACATTTTGCCATAGCTCTCTTCGTTTCCGAGATATTTCCAGATTTATCTCAAGGGAAGGGGCCTCACGGACATATTTCGAGATATTTCTTCTTCTTGTTGTTCTTCTTCTGCACAGCTAAACTGGAAGTGGCATTTCCAGCTCGCAATAGTGCAGAGTTATCTCAAAGAAAGGAGCCACGGTGTTTCTGTATCTCTATTATGTTGGTGCGGCTTCGGAACTTTTAAATATCTTGATATATCTCGAGAACTACGCATCCGATCAAAAAATATCATAGAACATAAAAAGTAGGAAACTTAATTCTCTACAAAAAAGGTCTCTTAACATTTTGCCATAGCTCGCTTCGTTTCCGAGATATTTGCAGATTTATCTCGAGGGAAGGGGCCTGACGGACATATTTCGAGATATTTCTTCTTCTTGTTGTTCTTCTTCTGCACAGCTAAGCTGGAAGCGGCATTTGCGGCTCGCACTAGTGCAGAGTTATATCAAAGAGAGGGGCCACGGTGTTTCTGTATCTCTATTATGTTGGTGCGGCTTCGGATCTTTTAAATATCTCGATATATCTCGAAAACTACGCATCTGATCAAAAAATATCATAGAACATAAATTGTAGGAAACATAATTGTCTACAAAAAAGGTCTCTTAACATTTTGCCATAGCTCGCTTCGTTTCCGAGATATTTGCAGATATATCTCAAGGGAAGGGGCCTGACGGACATATTTCGAGATATTTCTTCTTCTTGTTGTTCTTCTTCTGCACAGCTAAGCTGGAAGTGGCATTTGCGGCTCGCACTAGTGCACAGTTATCTCAAAGAAAGGGGCCACGGTGTTTCTGTATCTCTATTATGTTGGTGCGGCTTCGGAACTTTTAAATATCTTGATATATCTCTAGAACTACGCATCTGATCAAAAAATATCATAGAAGATAAAAAGTAGGAAACTTAATTCTCTACAAAAAAGGTCTCTTAACATTTTCCCATAGCTGGCATCGTTTCCGAGATATTTGCAGATTTATCTCAAGGGAAGGGGCCTGACGGACATATTCCGAGATATTTCTTCTTCTTGTTGTTCCTCTTCTGCACAGCTAAGCTGGAAGTGGCATTTGCAGCTCGCAATAGTGCAGAGTTATCTCAAAGAAAGGGGCCACGGTGTTTCTGTATCTCTATTATGTTGGTGCGGCTTCGGAACTTTTAAATATCTTGATATATCTCGAGAACTACGCATCTGATCAAAAAATTTCATAGAACATAAAAAGTAGGAAACTTAATTCTCTACAAAAAAGGTCTCTTAACATTTTGCCATAGCTCGCTTCGTTTCCGAGATATTTGCAGATTTATCTCAAGGGAAGGGGCCTAACGGACATATTTCGAGATATTTCTTCTTCTTGTTGTTCTTCCTCTGCACAGCTAAGCTGGAAGTGGCATTTGCGGCTCGTACTAGTGCAGAGTTATCTCAAAGAAAGGAGCCACGGTGTTTCTGTATCTCTATTATGTTGGTGCGGCTTCGGAACTTTTAAATATCTCGATATATCTCGAAAACTACGCATCTGATCAAAAAATATCATAGAACATAAAAAGTAGAAAACTTAATTCTCTACAAAAAAGGTCTCTTAACATTTTGCCATAGCTCGCTTCGTTTCCGAGATATTTGCAGATTTATCTCAAGGGAAGGGGCCTGACGGACATATTTCGAGATATTTCTTCTTCTTGTTGTTCTTCTTCTGCACAGCTAAGCTGGAAGTGGCATTTGCGGCTCGTACTAGTGCAGAGTTATCTCAAAGAAAGGAGCCACGGTGTTTCTGTATCTCTATTATGTTGGTGCGGCTTCGGAACTTTTAAATATCTCGATATATCTCGAAAACTACGCTTCTGATCAAAAAATATCATAGAACATAAATTGTAGGAAACATAATTCACTACAAAAAACGTCTCTTAACATTTTGCCATAGCTCGCTTCGTTTCCGAGATATTTGCAGATTCAGCTCAAAGGAACGGGCCTGACGGACATATTTCGAGATACTTCTTCTTCTTGTTGTTCTTCCTCTGCACAGCTAAGCTGGAAGTGGCATTTGCAGCTCGCAATAGTGGAGAGTTATCTCAAAGAAAGGGGCCACGGTGTTTCTGTATCTCTATTATGTTGGTGCGGCTTCGGAACTTTTAAATATCTTGATATATCTCGAGAACTACGCATCTGATCAAAAAATATCATAGAACATAAAAAGTAGGAAACCTAATTTTCTACAAAAAAGGTCTCTTAACATTTTGCCGTAGCCCGCTTCGTTTCCGAGATATTTGCAGATTTATCTCAAGGGAAGGGGCCTGACGGACATATTTCGAAATATTTCTTATTCTTGTTGTTCTTCTTCTGCACAGCTAAGCTGGAAGTGGCATTTGCAGCTCGCAATAGTGCAGAGTTATCTCAAAGAAAGGGGCCACGGTGTTTCTGTATCTCTATTATGTTGGTGCGGCTTCGGAACTTTTAAATATCTTGATATATCTCGAGAACTACGCATCTGATCAAAAAATATCATAGAACATAAAAAGTAGGAAACCTAATTTTCTACAAAAAAGGTCTCTTAACATTTTGCCGTAGCCCGCTTCGTTTCCGAGATATTTGCAGATTTATCTCAAGGGAAGGGGCCTGACGGACATATTTCGAAATATTTCTTATTCTTGTTGTTCTTCTTCTGCACAGCTAAGCTGGAAGTGGCATTTGCAGCTCGCAATAGTGCAGAGTTATCTCAAAGAGAGGGGCCACGGTGTTTCTGTATCTCTATTATGTTGGTGCGGCTTCGGAACTTTTAAATATCTTGATATATCTCGAGAACTACGCATCTGATCAAAAAATATCATAGAACATAAAAAGCAGGAAACTTAATTCTCTACAAAAAAGGTCTCTTAACATTTTGCCATAGCTCGCTTCGTTTCCGAGATATTTGCAGATTTATCTCAAGGGAAGGGGTCTGACGGACATATTTCGAGATATTTCTTCTTCTTGTTGTTCTTCTTCTGCACAGCTAAGCTGGAAGTGGCATTTGCAGCTCGCAATAGTGCAGAGTTATCTCAAAGAAAGGGGCCACGGTGTTTCTGTATCTCTATTATGTTGGTGCGGCTTCGGAACTTTTAAATATCTTGATATATTTCGAGAACTGCGCACCTGATCAAAAAATATCATAGAACATAAAAAGTAGGAAACTTAATTCTCTACAAAAAAGGTCTCTTAATATTTTGCCATAGCTCGCTTCGTTTCCGAGATATTTGCAGATATATCTCAAGGGAAGGGGCCTGACGGACATATTTCGAGATATTTCTTCTTCTTGTTGTTCTTCTTCTGCACAGCTAAGCTGGAAGTGGCATTTGCGGCTCGCACTAGTGCACAGTTATCTCAAAGAAAGGGGCCACGGTGTTTCTGTATCTCTATTATGTTGGTGCGGCTTCGGAACTTTTAAATATCTTGATATATCTCTAGAACTACGCATCTGATCAAAAAATATCATAGAAGATAAAAAGTAGGAAACTTAATTCTCTACAAAAAAGGTCTCTTAACATTTTCCCATAGCTGGCATCGTTTCCGAGATATTTGCAGATTTATCTCAAGGGAAGGGGCCTGACGGACATATTCCGAGATATTTCTTCTTCTTGTTGTTCCTCTTCTGCACAGCTAAGCTGGAAGTGGCATTTGCAGCTCGCAATAGTGCAGAGTTATCTCAAAGAAAGGGGCCACGGTGTTTCTGTATCTCTATTATGTTGGTGCGGCTTCGGAACTTTTAAATATCTTGATATATCTCGAGAACTACGCATCTGATCAAAAAATATCATAGAACATAAAAAGTAGGAAACTTAATTCTCTACAAAAAAGGTCTCTTAACATTTTGCCATAGCTCGCTTCGTTTCCGAGATATTTGCAGATTTATCTCAAGGGAAGGGGCCTAACGGACATATTTCGAGATATTTCTTCTTCTTGTTGTTCTTCTTCTGCACAGCTAAGCTGTAAGTGGCATTTGCGGCTCGCACTAGTGCAGAGTTATCTCAAAGAAAGGGGCCACGGTGTTTCTGTATCTCTATTATGTTGGTGCGGCTTCGGAACTTTTAAATAACTTGATATATCTCGAGAACTACGCATCTGATCAAAAGATGTCATAGAACGTAAAAAGTAGGAAACTTAATTCTCTACAAAAAAGGTCTCTTAACATTTTGCCATAGCTCTCTTCGTTTCCGAGATATTTCCAGATTTATCTCAAGGGAAGGGGCCTCACGGACATATTTCGAGATATTTCTTCTTCTTGTTGTTCTTCTTCTGCACAGCTAAACTGGAAGTGGCATTTGCAGCTCGCAATAGTGCAGAGTTATCTCAAAGAAAGGGGCCACGGTGTTTCTGTATCTCTATTATGTTGGTGCGGCTTCGGAACTTTTAAATATCTTGATATATCTCGAGAACTACGCATCTGATCAAAAAATATCATAGAACATAAAAAGTAGGAAACTTAATTCTCTACAAAAAAGGTCTCTTAACATTTTGCCATAGCTCGCTTCGTTTCCGAGATATTTGCAGATTTATCTCAAGGGAAGGGGCCTAACGGACATATTTCGAGATATTTCTTCTTCTTGTTGTTCTTCTTCTGCACAGCTAAGCTGTAAGTGGCATTTGCGGCTCGCACTAGTGCAGAGTTATCTCAAAGAAAGGGGCCACGGTGTTTCTGTATCTCTATTATGTTGGTGCGGCTTCGGAACTTTTAAATAACTTGATATATCTCGAGAACTACGCATCTGATCAAAAGATGTCATAGAACGTAAAAAGTAGGAAACTTAATTCTCCACAAAAAAGGTCTCTTAACATTTTGCCATAGCTCTCTTCGTTTCCGAGATATTTCCAGATTTATCTCAAGGGAAGGGGCCTCACGGACATATTTCGAGATATTTCTTCTTCTTGTTGTTCCTCTTCTGCACAGCTAAACTGGAAGTGGCATTTCCAGCTCGCAATAGTGCAGAGTTATCTCAAAGAAAGGAGCCACGGTGTTTCTGTATCTCTATTATGTTGGTGCGGCTTCGAAACTTTTAAATATCTTGATATATCTCGAGAACTACGCATCTGATCAAAAAATATCATAGAACATGAAAAGTAGGAAACTTAATTCTCTACAAAAAAGGTCTCTTAACATTTTGCCATAGCTCTCTTCGTTTCCGAGATATTTGCAGATTTATCTCAAGGGAAGGGGCCTGACGGACATATTTCGAGATATTTCTTCTTCTTGTTGTTCTTCTTCTGCACAGCTAAGCTGGAAGTGGCATTTGCAGCTCGCAATAGTGCAGAGTTATCTCAAAGAAAGGGGCCACGGTGTTTCTGTATCTCTATTATGTTGGTGCGGCTTCGGAACTTTTAAATATCTTGATATATCTCGAGAACTACGCATCTGATCAAAAAATATCATAGAACATAAAAAGTAGGAAACTTAATTCTCTAGAAAAAAGGTCTCTTAATATTTTGCCATAGCTCGCTTCGTTTCCGAGATATTTGCAGATTTATCTCAAGGGAAGGGGCCTAACGGACATATTTCGAGATATTTCTTCTTCTTGTTGTTCTTCTTCTGCACAGCTAAACTGGAAGTGGCATTTCCAGCTCGCAATAGTGCAGAGTCATCTCAAAGAAAGGGGCCTCGGTGTTTCTGTATCTCTATTATGTTGGTGCGGCTTCGGAACTTTTAAATATCTCGATATATCTCGAAAACTACGCTTCTGATCAAAAAATATCATAGAACATAAATTGTAGGAAACATAATTCTCGACAAAAAAGGTCTCTTAACATTTTGCCATAGCTCGCTTCGTTTCCGAGATATATGCAGATATATCTCAAGGGAAGGGGCCTGACGGACATATTTCGAGATATTTCTTCTTCTTGTTGTTCTTCTTCTGCACAGCTAAGCTGGAAGTGGCATTTACAGCTCGCAATAGTGCAGAGTTATCTCAAAGAAAGGGACCACGGTGTTTCTGTATCTCTATTATGTTGGTGCGGCTTCGGAACTTTTAAATATCTTGATATATCTCGAGAACTACGCATCTGATCAAAAAATGTCATAGAACGTAAAAAGTAGGAAACTTAATTCTCTACAAAAAAGGTCTCTTAACATTCTGCCATAGCTCTCTTCGTTTCCGAGATATTTCCAGATTTATCTCAAGGGAAGGGGCCTGACGGACATATTTCGAGATATTTCTTCTTCTTGTTGTTCTTTTTCTGCACAGCTAAGCTGGAAGTGGCATTTGCAGCTCGCAATAGTGCAGAGTTATCTCAAAGAAAGGGGCCACGGTGTTTCTGTATCTCTATTATGTTGGTGCGGCTTCGGAACTTTTAAATATCTTGATATATCTCGAGAACTACGCATCTGATCAAAAAATATCATAGAACATAAAAAGTAGGAAACCTAATTTTCTACAAAAAAGGTCTCCTAACATTTTGCCATAGCTCGCTTCGTTTCCGAGATATTTGCAGATTTATCTCAAGGGAAGGCGCCTGACGGACATATTTCGAGATATTTCTTCTTCTTGTTGTTCTTCTTCTGCACAGCTAAGCTGGAAGTGGCATTTGCGGCTCGCACTAGTGCAGAGTTATCTCAAAGAAAGGGGCCACGGGGTTTCTGTATCCCTATTATGTTGGTGCGGCTTCGGAACTTTTAAATATCTTGATATATCTCGAGAACTACGCATCTGATCAAAAAATATCATAGAACATGAAAAGTAGGAAACTTAATTCTCTACAAAAAAGGTCTCTTAACATTTTGCCATAGCTCTCTTCGTTTCCGAGATATTTGCAGATTCAGCGCAAAGGAACTGGCCTGACGGACATATTTCGAGATATTTCTTCTTCTTGTTGTTCTTCTTCTGCACAGCTAAGCTGGAAGTGGCATTTACAGCTCGCAATAGTGCAGAGTTATCTCAAAGAAAGGGGCCACGGTGTTTCTGTATCTCTATTATGTTGGTGCGGCTTCGGAACTTTTAAATATCTTGATATATCTCGAGAACTACGCATCTGATCAAAAAATATCATAGAACATAAAAAGTAGGAAACCTAATTTTCTACAAAAAAGGTCTCCTAACATTTTGCCATAGCTCGCTTCGTTTCCGAGATATTTGCAGTTTTATCTCAAGGGACGGCGCCTGACGGACATATTTCGAGATATTTCTTCTTCTTGTTGTTCTTCTTCTGCACAGCTAAGCTGGAACGGGCATTTGCGGCTCGCACTAGTGCAGAGTTATATCAAAGAAAGGGGCCACGGTGTTTCTGTATCTCTATTATGTTGGTGCGGCTTCGGATCTTTTAAATATCTCGATATATCTCGAAAACTACGCATCTGATCAAAAAATATCATAGAACATAAATTGTAGGAAACATAATTGTCTACAAAAAAGGTCTCTTAACATTTTGCCATAGCTCGCTTCGTTTCCGAGATATTTGCAGATATATCTCAAGGGAAGGGGCCTGACGGACATATTTCGAGATATTTCTTCTTCTTGTTGTTCTTCTTCTGCACAGCTAAGCTGGAAGTGGCATTTGCGGCTCGCACTAGTGCACAGTTATCTCAAAGAAAGGGGCCACGGTGTTTCTGTATCTCTATTATGTTGGTGCGGCTTCGGAACTTTTAAATATCTTGATATATCTCTAGAACTACGCATCTGATCAAAAAATATCATAGAAGATAAAAAGTAGGAAACTTAATTCTCTACAAAAAAGGTCTCTTAACATTTTCCCATAGCTGGCATCGTTTCCGAGATATTTGCAGATTTATCTCAAGGGAAGGGGCCTGACGGACATATTCCGAGATATTTCTTCTTCTTGTTGTTCCTCTTCTGCACAGCTAAGCTGGAAGTGGCATTTGCAGCTCGCAATAGTGCAGAGTTATCTCAAAGAAAGGGGCCACGGTGTTTCTGTATCTCTATTATGTTGGTGCGGCTTCGGAACTTTTAAATATCTTGATATATCTCGAGAACTACGCATCTGATCAAAAAATATCATAGAACATAAAAAGCAGCAAACTTAATTCTCTACAAAAAAGGTCTCTTAACATTTTGCCATAGCTCGCTTCGTTTCCGAGATATTCGCAGATTTATCTCAAGGGAAGGGGTCTGACGGACATATTTCGAGATATTTCTTCTTCTTGTTGTTCTTCTTCTGCACAGCTAAGCTGGAAGTGGCATTTGCAGCTCGCAATAGTGCAGAGTTATCTCAAAGAAAGGGGCCACGATGTTTCTGTATCTCTATTATGTTGGTGCGGCTTCGGAACTTTTAAATATCTTGATATATCTCGAGAACTACGCATCTGATCAAAAAATGTCATAGAACGTAAAAAGTAGGAAACTTAATTCTCTACAAAAAAGGTCTCTTAACATTTTGCCATAGCTCTCTTCGTTTCCGAGATATTTCCAGATTTATCTCAAGGGAAGGGGCCTGACGGACATATTTCGAGATATTTCCTCTTCTTGTTGTTCTTCTTCTGCACAGCTAAGCTGGAAGTGGCATTTGCAGCTCGCAATAGTGCAGAGTTATCTCAAAGAAAGGGGCCACGGTGTTTCTGTATCTCTATTATGTTGGTGCGGCTTCGAAACTTTTAAATATCTTGATATATCTCGAGAACTACGCATCTGATCAAAAAATATCATAGAACATGAAAAGTAGGAAACTTAAGTCTCTACAAAAAAGGTCTCTTAACATTTTGCCATAGCTCTCTTCGTTTCCGAGATATTTGCAGATTTATCTCAAGGGAAGGGGCCTGACGGACATATTTCGAGATATTTCTTCTTCTTGTTGTTCTTCTTCTGCACAGCTAAGCTGGAAGTGGCATTTGCAGCTCGCAATAGTGCAGAGTTATCTCAAAGAAAGGGGCCACGGTGTTTCTGTATCTCTATTATGTTGGTGCGGCTTCGGAACTTTTAAATATCTTGATATATCTCGAGAACTACGCATCTGATCAAAAAATATCATAGAACATAAAAAGTAGGAAACTTAATTCTCTAGAAAAAAGGTCTCTTAATATTTTGCCATAGCTCGCTTCGTTTCCGAGATATTTGCAGATTTATCTCAAGGGAAGGGGCCTAACGGACATATTTCGAGATATTTCTTCTTCTTGTTGTTCTTCTTCTGCACAGCTAAACAGGAAGTGGCATTTCCAGCTCGCAATAGTGCAGAGTCATCTCAAAGAAAGGGGCCTCGGTGTTTCTGTATCTCTATTATGTTGGTGCGGCTTCGGAACTTTTAAATATCTCGATATATCTCGAAAACTACGCTTCTGATCAAAAAATATCATAGAACATAAATTGTAGGAAACATAATTCTCGACAAAAAAGGTCTCTTAACATTTTGCCATAGCTCGCTTCGTTTCCGAGATATATGCAGATATATCTCAAGGGAAGGGGCCTGACGGACATATTTCGAGATATTTCTTCTTCTTGTTGTTCTTCTTCTGCACAGCTAAGCTGGAAGTGGCATTTACAGCTCGCAATAGTGCAGAGTTATCTCAAAGAAAGGGATCACGGTGTTTCTGTATCTGTATTATGTTGGTGCGGCTTCGGAACTTTTAAATATCTTGATATATCTCGAGAACTACGCATCTGATCAAAAAATGTCATAGAACGTAAAAAGTAGGAAACTTAATTCTCTACAAAAAAGGTCTCTTAACATTCTGCCATAGCTCTCTTCGTTTCCGAGATATTTCCAGATTTATTTCAAGGGAAGGGGCCTGACGGACATATTTCGAGATATTTCTTCTTCTTGTTGTTCTTTTTCTGCACAGCTAAGCTGGAAGTGGCATTTGCAGCTCGCAATAGTGCAGAGTTATCTCAAAGAAAGGGGCCACGGTGTTTCTGTATCTCTATTATGTTGGTGCGGCTTCGGAACTTTTAAATATCTTGATATATCTCGAGAACTACGCATCTGATCAAAAAATATCATAGAACATAAAAAGTAGGAAACCTAATTTTCTACAAAAAAGGTCTCCTAACATTTTGCCATAGCTCGCTTCGTTTCCGAGATATTTGCAGATTTATCTCAAGGGAAGGCGCCTGACGGACATATTTCGAGATATTTCTTCTTCTTGTTGTTCTTCTTCTGCACAGCTAAGCTGGAAGTGGCATTTGCGGCTCGCACTAGTGCAGAGTTATCTCAAAGAAAGGGGCCACGGGGTTTCTGTATCCCTATTATGTTGGTGCGGCTTCGGAACTTTTAAATATCTTGATATATCTCGAGAACTACGCATCTGATCAAAAAATATCATAGAACATGAAAAGTAGGAAACTTAATTCTCTACAAAAAAGGTCTCTTAACATTTTGCCATAGCTCTCTTCGTTTCCGAGATATTTGCAGATTCAGCTCAAAGGAACTGGCCTGACGGACATATTTCGAGATATTTCTTCTTCTTGTTGTTCTTCTTCTGCACAGCTAAGCTGGAAGTGGCATTTACAGCTCGCAATAGTGCAGAGTTATCTCAAAGAAAGGGGCCACGGTGTTTCTGTATCTCTATTATGTTGGTGCGGCTTCGGAACTTTTAAATATCTTGATATATCTCGAGAACTACGCATCTGATCAAAAAATATCATAGAACATAAAAAGTAGGAAACCTAATTTTCTACAAAAAAGGTCTCCTAACATTTTGCCATAGCTCGCTTCGTTTCCGAGATATTTGCAGATTTATCTCAAGGGACGGCGCCTGACGGACATACTTCGAGATATTTCTTCTTCTTGTTGTTCTTCTTCTGCACAGCTAAGCTGGAAGTGGCATTTGCGGCTCGCACTAGTGCAGAGTTATCTCAAAGAAAGGGGCCACGGTGTTTCTGTATCCCTATTATGTTGGTGCGGCTTCGGAACTTTTAAATATCTCGATATATCTCGAAAACTACGCTTCTGATCAAAAAATATCATAGAACATAAATTGTAGGAAACATAATTCTCTACAAAAAACGTCTCTTAATATTTTGCCATAGCTCGCTTCGTTTCCGAGATATTTGCAGATTCAGCTCAAAGGAACTGGCCTGACGGACATATTTCGAGATATTTCTTCTTCTTGTTGTTCTTCTTCTGCACAGCTAAACTGGAAGTGGCATTTCCAGCTCGCAATCGTGCAGAGTTATCTCAAAGAAAGGGGCCACGGTGTTTCTGTATCTCTATTATGTTGGTGCGGCTTCGGAACTTTTAAATATCTTGATATATCTCGAGAACTACGCCTCTGATCGAAAAATATCATAGAAGATAAAAAGTAGGAAACTTAATTCTCTACAAAAAAGGTCTCTTAACATTTTGCCATAGCTCTCTTCGTTTCCGAGATATTTGCAGATTTATCTCAAGGGAAGGGGCCAGACGGACATATTTTGAGATATTTCTTCTTCTTGTTGTTCTTCTTCTGCACAGCTAAGCTGGAAGTGGCATTTGCAGCTCGCAATAGTGCAGAGTTATCTCAAAGAAAGGGGCCACGGTGTTTCTGTATCTCTATTATGTTGGTGCGGCTTCGGAACTTTTAAATATCTCGATATATCTCGAAAACTACGCTTCTGATCAAAAAATATCATAGAACATAAATTGTAGGAAACATAATTCTCTACAAAAAACGTCTCTTAATATTTTGCCATAGCTCGCTTCGTTTCCGAGATATTTGCAGATTCAGCTCAAAGGAACTGGCCTGACGGACATATTTCGAGATATTTCTTCTTCTTGTTGTTCTTCTTCTGCACAGCTAAACTGGAAGTGGCATTTCCAGCTCGCAATCGTGCAGAGTTATCTCAAAGAAAGGGGCCACGGTGTTTCTGTATCTCTATTATGTTGGTGCGGCTTCGGAACTTTTAAATATCTTGATATATCTCGAGAACTACGCCTCTGATCGAAAAATATCATAGAAGATAAAAAGTAGGAAACTTAATTCTCTACAAAAAAGGTCTCTTAACATTTTGCCATAGCTCTCTTCGTTTCCGAGATATTTGCAGATTTATCTCAAGGGAAGGGGCCAGACGGACATATTTTGAGATATTTCTTCTTCTTGTTGTTCTTCTTCTGCACAGCTAAGCTGGAAGTGGCATTTGCAGCTCGCAATAGTGCAGAGTTATCTCAAAGAAAGGGGCCACGGTGTTTCTGTATCTCTATTATGTTGGTGCGGCTTCGGAACTTTTAAATATCTTGATATATCTCGAGAACTACGCATCTGATCAAAAAATGTCATAGAACGTAAAAAGTAGGAAACTTAATTCTCTACAAAAAAGGTCTCTTAACATTTTGCCATAGCTCTCTTCGTTTCCGAGATATTTCCAGATTTATCTCAAGGGAAGGGGCCTGACGGACATATCTCGAGATATTTCTTCTTCTTGTTGTTCTTCTTCTGCACAGCTAAGCTGGAAGTGGCATTTGCAGCTCGCAATAGTGCAGAGTTATCTCAAAGAAAGGGGCCACGGTGTTTCTGTATCTCTATTATGTTGGTGCGGCTTCGGAACTTTTAAATATCTTGATATATCTCGAGAACTGCGCATCTGATCAAAAAGTATCATAGAACATAAAAAGTAGGAAACTTAATTCTCTACAAAAAAGGTCTCTTAACATTTTGCCATAGCTCGCTTCGTTTCCGAGATATTTGCAGATTTATCTCAAGGGAAGGGGCCTGACGGACATATTTCGAGATATTTCTTCTTCTTGTTGTTCTTCTTCTGCACAGCTAAGCTGGAAGTGGCATTTGCGGCTCGCACTAGTGCAGAGTTAGCTCAAAGAAAGGGGCCACGGTGTTTCTGTATCTCTATTATGTTGGTGCGGCTTCGGAACTTTTAAATATCTTGATATATCTCGAGAACTACGCATCTGATCAAAAAATATCATAGAACATAAAAAGTAGGAAACCTAATTCTCTACAAAAAAGGTCTCTTAACATTTTGCCATAGCTCGCTTCGTTTCCGAGATATTTGCAGATTTATCTCAAGGGAAGGGGCCTGACGGACATATTTCGAGATATTTCTTCTTCTTGTTGTTCTTCTTCTGCACAGCTAAGCTGGAAGTGTCATTTGCGGCTCGCACTAGTGCAGAGTTATCTCAAAGAAAGGGGCCACGGTGTTTCTGTATCTCTATTATGTTGGTGCGGCTTCGGAACCTTTAAATATCTCGATATATCTCGAAAACTACGCTTCTGATCAAAAAATATCATAGAACATAAATTGTAGGAAATATAATTCTCTACAAAAAACGTCTCTTAACATTTTGCCATAGCTCGCTTCGTTTCCGAGATATTTGCAGATTCAGCTCAAAGGAACTGGCCTGACGGACATATTTCGAGATATTTCTTCTTCTTGTTGTTCTTCTTCTGCACAGCTAAGCTGGAAGTGGCATTTCCAGCTCGCAATCGTGCAGAGTTACCTCAAAGAAAGGGGCCACGGTGTTTCTGTATCTCTATTATGTTGGTGCGGCTTCGGAACTTTTAAATATCTTGATATATCTCGAGAACTACGCCTCTGATCGAAAAATATCATAGAACATAAAAAGTAGGAAACTTAATTCTCTACAAAAAACGTCTCTTAACATTTTGCAATAGCTCGCTTCGTTTCCGAGATATTTGCAGATATATCTCAAGGGCAGGGGCCTGACGGACATATTTCGAGATATTTCTTCTTCTTGTTGTTCTTCTTCTGCACAGCTAAGCTGGAAGTGGCATTTACAGCTCGCAATAGTGCAGAGTTATCTCAAAGAAAGGGGCCACGGTGTTTCTGTATCTCTATTATGATGGTGCGGCTTCGGAACTTTTAAATATCTTGATATATCTCGAGAACTACGCATCTGATCAAAAAATATCATAGAACATAAAAAGTAGGAAACCTAATTTTCTACAAAAAAGGTCTCCTAACATTTTGCCATAGCTCGCTTCGTTTCCGAGATATTTGCAGATTTATCTCAAGGGAAGGCGCCTGACGGACATATTTCGAGATATTTCTTCTTCTTGTTGTTCTTCTTCTGCACAGCTAAGCTGGAAGTGGCATTTGCGGCTCGCACTAGTGCAGAGTTATCTCAAAGAAAGGGGCCACGGTGTTTCTGTATCCCTATTATGTTGGTGCGGCTTCGGAACTTTTAAATATCTTGATATATCTCGAGAACTACGCATCTGATCAAAAAATATCATAGAACATAAAAAGTAGGAAACCTAATTTTCTACAAAAAAGGTCTCCTAACATTTTGCCATAGCTCGCTTCGTTTCCGAGATATTTCCAGATTTATCTCAAGGGAAGGGGCCTGACGGACATATCTCGAGATATTTCTTCTTCTTGTTGTTCTCCTTCTGCACAACTAAGCTGGAAGTGGCATTTGCAGCTCGCAATAGTGCAGAGTTATCTCAAAGAAAGGGGCCACGGTGTTTCTGTATCTCTATTATGTTGGTGCGGCTTCGGAACTTTTAAATATCTTGATATATCTCGAGAACTGCGCATCTGATCAAAAAATATCATAGAACATAAAAAGTAGGAAGCTTAATTCTCTACAAAAAAGGTCTCTTAACATTTTGCCATAGCTCGCTTCGTTTCCGAGATATTTGCAGATTTATCTCAAGGGAAGGGGCCTGACGGACATATTTCGAGATATTTCTTCTTCTTGTTGTTCTCCTTCTGCACAGCTAAGCTGGAAGTGGCATTTGCGGCTCGCACTAGTGCAGAGTTAGCTCAAAGAAAGGGGCCACGGTGTTTCTGTATCTCTATTATGTTGGTGCGGCTTCGGAACTTTTAAATATCTTGATATATCTCGAGAACTACGCATCTGATCAAAAAATATCATAGAACATAAAAAGTAGGAAACCTAATTCTCTACAAAAAAGGTCTCTTAACATTTTGCCATAGCTCGCTTCGTTTCCGAGATATTTGCAGATTTATCTCAAGGGAAGGGGCCTGACGGACATATTTCGAGATATTTCTTCTTCTTGTTGTTCTTCTTCTGCACAGCTAAGCTGGAAGTGGCATTTGCGGCTCGCACTAGCGCAGAGTTATCTCAAAGAATGGGGCCACGGTGTTTCTGTATCTCTATTATGTTGGTGCGGCTTCGGAACCTTTAAATATCTCGATATATCTCGAAAACTACGCTTCTGATCAAAAAATATCATAGAACATAAATTGTAGGAAACATAATTCTCTACAAAAAGGGTCTCTTAACATTTTGCCATAGCTCGCTTCGTTTCCGAGATATTTGAAAATATATCTCAAGGGCAGGGGCCTGACGGACATATTTCGAGATATTTCTTCTTCTTGTTGTTCTTCTTCTGCACAGCTAAGCTGGTAGTGGCATTTACAGCTCGCAATAGTGCAGACTTATCTCAAAGAAAGGGGCCACGGTGTTTCTGTATCTCTATTATGTTGGTGCGGCTTCGGAACTTTTAAATATCTTGATATATCTCGAGAACTACGCATCTGATCAAAAAATATCATAGAACATAAAAAGTAGGAAACTTAATTCTCTACAAAAAAGGTCTCTTAACATTTTGCCATAGCTCTCTTCGTTTCCGAGATATTTGCAGATTTATCTCAAGGGAAGCGGCCTGACGGACATATTTCGAGATACTTCTTCTTCTTGTTGTTCTTCTTCTGCACAGCTAAGCTGGAAGTGGCATTTGCAGCTCGCAATAGTGCAGAGTTATCTCAAAGAAAGGGGCCACGGTGTTTCTGTATCTCTATTATGTTGGTGCGGCTTCGGAACTTTTAAATATCTTAATATATCTCGAGAACTACGCATCTGATCAAAAAATATCATAGAAGATAAAAAGTAGGAAACTTAATTCTCTACAAAAAAGGTCTCTTAACATTTTGCCATAGCTCGCTTCGTTTCCGAGATATTTGCAGATTTATCTCAAGGGAAGGGGCCTGACGGACATATTTCGAGATATTTCTTCTTCTTGTTGTTCTTCTTCTGCACAGCTAAGCTGGAAGTGTCATTTGCGGCTCGCACTAGTGCAGACTTATGTCAAAGAAAGGAGCCACGGTGTTTCTGTATCTCTATTATGTTGGTGCGGCTTCGGAACTTTTAAATATCTTGATATATCTCGAGAACTACGCATCTGATCAAAAAATATCATAGAACATAAAAAGTAGGAAACTTAATTCTCTACAAAAACGGTCTCTTAACATTTTGCCATAGCTCGCTTCGTTTCCGAGATATTTGCAGATTTATCTCAAGGGAAGGGGCCTGACGGACATATTTCGAGATATTTCTTCTTCTTGTTGTTCTTCTTCTGCACAGCTAAGCTGGAAGTGGCATTTGCGGCTCGCACTAGTGCAGAGTTATCTCAAGGAAAGGGGCCACGGTGTTTCTGTATCTCTATTATGTTGGTGCGGCTTCGGAACTTTTAAATATCTCGATATATCTCGAGAACTACGCATCTGATCAAAAAATATCATAGAACCTAAATTGTAGGAAACCTAATTTTCTACAAAAAACGTCTCTTAACATTTTGCCATAGCTCGCTTCGTTTCCGAGATATTTGCAGATTCAGCTCAAAGGAACTGGCCTGTCGGGCATATTTCGAGATTTTTCTTCTTCTTGTTGTTCTTCTTCTGCACAGCTAAGCTGGAAGTGGCATTTCCAGCTCGCAATCGTGCAGAGTTACCTCAAAGAAAGGGGCCACGGTGTTTCTGTATCTCTATTATGTTGGTGCGGCTTCGGAACTTTTAAATATCTTGATATATCTCGAGAACTACGCCTCTGATCGAAAAATATCATAGAACATAAAAAGTAGGAAACTTAATTCTCTACAAAAAACGTCTGTTAACATTTTGCAATAGCTCGCTTCGTTTCCGAGATATTTGCAGATTCAGCTCAAAGGAACGGGCCTGACGGACATATTTCGAGATACTTCTTCTTCTTGTTGTTCTTCCTCTGCACAGCTAAGCTGGAAGTGGCATTTGCAGCTCGCAATAGTGCAGAGTTATCTCAAAGAAAGGGGCCACGGTGTTTCTGTATCTCTATTATGTTGGTGCGGCTTCGGAACTTTTAAATATCTTGATATATCTCGAGAACTACGCATCTGATCAAAAAATATCATAGAACATAAAAAGTAGGAAACTTAATTCTCTACAAAAGCGGTCTCTTAACATTTTGCCATAGCTCGCTTCGTTTCCGAGATATTTGCAGATTTATCTCAAGGGAAGGGGCCTGACGGACATATTTCGAGATATTTCTTCTTCTTGTTGTTCTTCTTCTGCACAGCTAAGCTGGAAGTGGCATTTGCGGCTGGCACTAGTGCAGAGTTATCTCAAAGAAAGGAGCCACGGTGTTTCTGTATCTCTATTATGTTGGTGCGGCTTCGGAACTTTTAAATATCTCGATATATCTCGAAAACTACGCTTCTGATCAAAAAATATCATAGAACATAAATTGTAGGAAACATAATTCACTACAAAAAACGTCTCTTAACATTTTGCCATAGCTCGCTTCGTTTCCGAGATATTTGCAGATTCAGCTCAAAGGAACGGGCCTGACGGACATATTTCGAGATACTTCTTCTTCTTCTTGTTCTTCCTCTGCACAGCTAAGCTGGAAGTGGCATTTGCAGCTCGCAATAGTGCAGAGTTATCTCAAAGAAAGGGGCCACGGTGTTTCTGTATCTCTATTATGTTGGTGCGGCTTCGGAACCTTTAAATATCTCGATATATCTCGAAAACTACGCTTCTGATCAAAAAATATCATAGAACATAAATTGTAGGAAACATAATTCTCTACAAAAAAGGTCTCTTAACATTTTGCCATGGCTCGCTTCGTTTCCGAGATATTTGCAGATATATCTCAAGGGCAGGGGCCTGACGGACATATTTCGAGATACTTCTTCTTCTTGTTGTTCTTCTTCTGCACAGCTAAGCTGGAAGTGGCATTTACAGCTCGCAATAGTGCAGAGTTATCTCAAAGAAAGGGGCCACGGTGTTTCTGTATCTCTATTATGTTGGTGCGGCTTCGGAACTTTTAAATATCTTGATATATCTCGAGAACTACGCATCTGATCAAAAAATATCATAGAACATAAAAAGTAGGAAACTTAATTCTCTACAAAAAAGGTCTCTTAACATTTTGCCATAGCTCTCTTCGTTTCCGAGATATTTGCAGATTTATCTCAAGGGAAGGGGCCTGACGGACATATTTCGAGATACTTCTTCTTCTTGTTGTTCTTCGTCTGCACAGCTAAGCTGGAAGTGGCATTTGCAGCTCGCAATAGTGCAGAGTTATCTCAAAGAAAGGAGCCACGGTGTTTCTGTATCTCTATTATGTTGGTGCGGCTTCGGAACTTTTAAATATCTTAATATATCTCGAGAACTACGCATCTGATCAAAAAATATCATAGAACATAAATTGTAGGAAACATAATTCACTACAAAAAACGTCTCTTAACATTTTGCCATAGCTCGCTTCGTTTCCGAGATATTTGCAGATTCAGCTCAAAGGAACGGGCCTGACGGACATATTTCGAGATACTTCTTCTTCTTGTTGTTCTTCCTCTGCACAGCTAAGCTGGAAGTGGCATTTGCAGCTCGCAATAGTGCAGAGTTTCTCAAAGAAAGGGGCCACGGTGTTTCTGTATCTCTATTATGTTGGTGCGGCTTCGGAACCTTTAAATATCTCGATATATCTCGAAAACTACGCTTCTGATCAAAAAATATCATAGAACATAAATTGTCGGAAACATAATTCTCTACAAAAAAGGTCTCTTAACATTTTGCCATAGCTCGCTTCGTTTCCGAGATATTTGCAGATATATCTCAAGGGCAGGGGCCTGACGGACATATTTCGAAATATTTCTTCTTCTTGTTGTTCTTTTTCTGCACAGCTAAGCTGGAAGTGGCATTTACAGCTCGCAATAGTGCAGAGTTATCTCAAAGAAAGGGGCCACGGTGTTTCTGTATCTCTATTATGTTGGTGCGGCTTCGGAACTTTTAAATATCTTGATATATCTCGAGAACTACGCATCTGATCAAAAAATATCATAGAACATAAAAAGTAGGAAACTTAATTCTCTACAAAAAAGGTCTCTTAACATTTTGGCATAGCTCTCTTCGTTTCCGAGATATTTGCAGATTTATCTCAAGGGAAGGGGCCTGACGGACATATTTCGAGATACTTCTTCTTCTTGTTGTTCTCCTTCTGCACAGCTAAGCTGGAAGTGGCATTTGCAGCTCGCAATAGTGCAGAGTTATCTCAAAGAAAGGGGCCACGGTGTTTCTGTATCTCTATTATGTTGGTGCGGCTTCGGAACTTTTAAATATCTTAATATATCTCGAGAACTACGCATCTGATCAAAAAATATCATAGAACGTAAAAAGTAGGAAACTTAATTCTCTACAAAAAAGGTCGCTTAACATTTTGCCATAGCGCGCTTCGTTTCCGAGATATTTGCAGATTTATCTCAAGGGAAGGGGCCTGACGGACATATTTCGAGATACTTCTTCTTCTTGTTGTTCTTCTTCTGCACAGCTAAGCTGGAAGTGGCATTTGCAGCTCGCAATAGTGCAGAGTTATCTCAAAGAAAGGGGCCACGGTGTTTCTGTATCTCTATTATGTTGGTGCGGCTTCGGAACTTTTAAATATCTTAATATATCTCGAGAACTACGCATCTGATCAAAAAATATCATAGAACATAAAATGTAGGAAACTTAATTCTCTACAAAAAAGGTCTCTTAATATTTTGCCATAGCTCGCTTCGTTTCCGAGATATTTGCAGATTTATCTCAAGGGAAGGGGCCTAACGGACATATTTCGAGATATTTCTTCTTCTTGTTGTTCTTCTTCTGCACAGCTAAGCTGGAAGCGGCATTTGCGGCTCGCACTAGTGCAGAGTTATCTCAAAGAAAGGGGCCACGGTGTTTCTGTATCTCTGTTATGTTGGTGCGGTTTCGGAACTTTTAAATATCTTGATATATCTCGAGAACTACGCATCTGATCAAAAAATATCATAGAATATAAATTGTAGGAAACATAATTCTCTACAAAAAAGGTCTCTTAACATTTTGCCATAGCTCGCTTCGTTTCCGAGATATTTGCAGATATATCTCAAGGGCAGGGGCCTGACGGACATATTTCGAGATATTTCTTCTTCTTGTTGTTCTTCTTCTGCACAGCTAAGCTGGAGGTGGCATTTACAGCTCGCAATAGTGCAGAGTTATCTCAAAGAAAGGGGCCACGGTGTTTCTGTATCTCTATTATGTTGGTGCGGCTTCGGAACTTTTAAATATCTTAATATATCTCGAGAACTACGCATCTGATCAAAAAATATCATAGAACATAAAAAGTAGGAAACCTAATTTTCTACAAAAAAGGTCTCTTAACATTTTGCCATAGCTCGCTTCGTTTCCGAGATATTTGCAGATTTATCTCAAGGGAAGGCGCCTGACGGACATATTTCGAGATATTTCTTCTTCTTGTTGTTCTTCTTCTGCACAGCTAAGCTGGAAGTGGCACTTGCGGCTCGCACTAGTGCAGAGTTATCTCAAAGAAAGGGGCCACGGTGTTTCTGTATCCCTATTATGTTGGTGCGGCTTCGGAACTTTTAAATATCTCGATATATCTCGAAAACTACGCTTCTGATCAAAAAATATCATAGAACATAAATTGTAGGAAACATAATTCTCTACAAAAAACGTCTCTTAACATTTTGCCATAGCTCGCTTCGTTTCCGAGATATTTGCAGATTCAGCTCAAAGGAACTGGCCTGACGGACATATGTCGAGATATGTCTTCTTCTTGTTGTTCTTCTTCTGCACAGCTAAGCTGGAAGTGGCATTTACAGCTCGCAATAGTGCAGAGTTATCTCAAAGAAAGGGGCCGCGGTGTTTCTGTATCTCTATTATGTTGGTGCGGCTTCGGAACTTTTAAATATCTTGATATATCTCGAGAACTACGCCTCTGATCGAAAAATATCATAGAACATAAAAAGTAGGAAACTTAATTCTCTACAAAAAAGGTCTCTCAACATTTTGCCATAGCTCGCTTCGTTTCCGAGATATTTGCAGATTTATCTCAAGGGAAGGGGCCTGACGGACATATTTCGAGATATTTCTTCTTCTTGTTGTTCTTCTTCTGCACAGCTAAGCTGGAAGTGGCATTTGCGGCTCGCACTAGTGCAGAGTTATCTCAAAGAAAGGGGCCACGGTGTTTCTGTATCTCTATTATGTTGGTGCGGCTTCGGAACTTTTAAATATCTCGATATATCTCGAAAACTACGCTTCTGATCAAAAAATATCATAGAACATAAATTGTAGGAAACATAATTCTCTACAAAAAACGTCTCTTAACATTTTGCCATAGCTCGCTTCGTTTCCGAGATATTTGCAGATTCAGCTCAAAAAAACGGGCCTGACGGACATATTTCGAGATACTTCTTCTTCTTGTTGTTCTTCCTCTGCACAGCTAAGCTGGAAGTGGCATTTGCAGCTCGCAATAGTGCAGAGTTATCTCAAAGAAAGGGGCCACGGTGTTTCTGTATCTCTATTATGTTGGTGCGGCTTCGGAACTTTTAAATATCTCGATATATCTCGAACACTACGCTTCTGATCAAAAAATATCATAGAACATAAATTGTAGGAAACATAATTCTCTACAAAAAAGGTATCTTAACAT
Organism: Osmia lignaria lignaria; assembly: GCF_051020975.1. Lineage (NCBI taxonomy): Eukaryota > Metazoa > Arthropoda > Insecta > Hymenoptera > Megachilidae > Osmia > Osmia lignaria. The sequence continues at coordinate 19,481,124 of NW_027478161.1, forward strand.
TTTGCCATAGCTCGCTTCGTTTCCGAGATATTTGCAGATTTATCTCAAGGGAAGGGGCCTAACGGACATATTTCGAGATATTTCTTCTTCTTGTTGTTCTTCTTCTGCACAGCTAAGCTGGAAGCGGCATTTGCGGCTCGCAATAGTGCAGAGTTATCTCAAAGAAAGGGGCCACGGTGTTTCTGTATCTCTATTATGTTGGTGCTGCTTCGGAACTTTTAGATATCTTGATATATCTCGAGAACTACGCATCTGATCAAAAAATATCGTAGAACATGAAAAGTAGGAAACTTAATTCTCTTCAAAAAAGGTCTCTTAACATTTTGCCATAGCTCTCTTCGTTTCCGAGATATTTGCAGATTTATCTCAAGGGAAGGGGCCTGACGGACATATTTCGAGATACTTCTTCTTCTTGTTGTTCTTCTTCTGCACAGCTAAGCTGGAAGTGGCATTTGCAGCTCGCAATAGTGCAGAGTTATCTCAAAGAAAGGGGCCACGGTGTGTCTGTATCTCTATTATGTTGGTGCGGCTTCGGAACTTTTAAATATCTTAATATATCTCGAGAACTACGCATCTGATCAAAAAATATCATAGAACGTAAAAAGTAGGAAACTTAATTCTCTACAAAAAAGGTCTCTTAACATTTTGCCATAGCTCGCTTCGTTTCCGAGATATTTGCAGATTTATCTCAAGGGAAGGGGCCTGACGGACATATTTCGAGATACTTCTTCTTCTTGTTGTTCTTCTTCTGCACAACTAAGCTGGAAGTGGCATTTGCAGCTCGCAATAGTGCAGAGTTATCTCAAAGAAAGGGGCCACGGTGTTTCTGTACCTCTATTATGTTGGTGCGGCTTCGGAACTTTTAAATATCTTAATATATCTCGAGAACTACGCATCTGATCAAAAAATATCATAGAACATAAATTGTAGGAAACATAATTCTCTACAAAAAACGTCCCTTAACATTTTGCCATAGCTCGCTTCGTTTCCGAGATAATTGCAGATTCAGCTCAAAGGAACTGGCCTGACGGACATATTTCGAGATATTTCTTCTTCTTGTTGTTCTTCCTCTGCACAGCTAAGCTGGAAGTGGCATTTGCAGCTCGCAATAGTGCAGAGTTATCTCAAAGAAAGGGGCCACGGTGTTTCTGTATCTCTATTATGTTGGTGCGGCTTCGGAACTTTTAAATATCTTGATATATCTCGAGAACTACGCATCTGATCAAAAAATATCATAGAACATAAATTGTAGGAAACATAATTCTCTACAAAAAAGGTATCTTAACATTTTGCCATAGCTCGCTTCGTTTCCGAGATATTTGCAGATTTATCTCAAGGGAAGGGGCCTAACGGACATATTTCGAGATATTTCTTCTTCTTGTTGTTCTTCTTCTGCACAGCTAAGCTGGAAGCGGCATTTGCGGCTCGCAATAGTGCAGAGTTATCTCAAAGAAAGGGGCCACGGTGTTTCTGTATCTCTATTATGTTGGTGCTGCTTCGGAACTTTGAAATATCTTGATATATCTCGAGAACTACGCATCTGATCAAAAAATATCATAGAACATAAATTGTAGGAAACATAATTCTCTACAAAAAAGGTCTCTTAACATTTTGCCATAGCTCGCTTCGTTTCCGAGATATTTGCAGATATATCTCAAGGGCAGGGGCCTGACGGACATATTTCGAGATATTTCTTCTTCTTGTTGTTCTTCTTCTGCACAGCTAAGCTGGAGGTGGCATTTACAGCTCGCAATAGTGCAGAGTTATCTCAAAGAAAGGGGCCACGGTGTTTCTGTATCTCTATTATGTTGGTGCGGCTTCGGAACTTTTAAATATCTTAATATATCTCGAGAACTACGCATCTGATCAAAAAATATCATAGAACATAAAAAGTAGGAAACCTAATTTTCTACAAAAAAGGTCTCTTAACATTTTGCCATAGCTCGCTTCGTTTCCGAGAAATTTGCAGATTTATCTCAAGGGAAGGCGCCTGACGGACATATTTCGAGATATTTCTTCTTCTTGTTGTTCTTCTTCTGCACAGCTAAGCTGGAAGTGGCACTTGCGGCTCGCACTAGTGCAGAGTTATCTCAAAGAAAGGGGCCACGGTGTTTCTGTATCCCTATTATGTTGGTGCGGCTTCGGAACTTTTAAATATCTCGATATATCTCGAAAACTACGCTTCTGATCAAAAAATATCATAGAACATAAATTGTAGGAAACATAATTCTCTACAAAAAACGTCTCTTAACATTTTGCCATAGCTCGCTTCGTTTCCGAGATATTTGCAGATTCAGCTCAAAAAAACGGGCCTGACGGACATATTTCGAGATACTTCTTCTTCTTGTTGTTCTTCCTCTGCACAGCTAAGCTGGAAGTGGCATTTGCAGCTCGCAATAGTGCAGAGTTATCTCAAAGAAAGGGGCCACGGTGTTTCTGTATCTCTATTATGTTGGTGCGGCTTCGGAACTTTTAAATATCTCGATATATCTCGAACACTACGCTTCTGATCAAAAAATATCATAGAACATAAATTGTAGGAAACATAATTCTCTACAAAAAAGGTCTCTCAACATTTTGCCATAGCTCGCTTCGTTTCCGAGATATTTGCAGATTTATCTCAAGGGAAGGGGCCTGACGGACATATTTCGAGATATTTCTTCTTCTTGTTGTTCTTCTTCTGCACAGCTAAGCTGGAAGTGGCATTTGCGGCTCGCACTAGTGCAGAGTTATCTCAAAGAAAGGGGCCACGGTGTTTCTGTATCTCTATTATGTTGGTGCTGCTTCGGAACTTTTAGATATCTTGATATATCTCGAGAACTACGCATCTGATCAAAAAATATCGTAGAACATGAAAAGTAGGAAACTTAATTCTCTACAAAAAAGGTCTCTTAACATTTTGCCATAGCTCTCTTCGTTTCCGAGATATTTGCAGATTTATCTCAAGGGAAGGGGCCTGACGGACATATTTCGAGATACTTCTTCTTCTTGTTGTTCTTCTTCTGCACAGCTAAGCTGGAAGTGGCATTTGCAGCTCGCACTAGTGCAGAGTTATCTCAAAGAAAGGGGCCACGGTGTTTCTGTATCTCTGTTATGTTGGTGCGGTTTCGGAACTTTTAAATATCTTGATATATCTCGAGAACTACGCATCTGATCAAAAAATATCATAGAACATAAATTGTAGGAAACATAATTCTCTACAAAAAAGGTCTCTTAACATTTTGCCATAGCTCGCTTCGTTTCCGAGATATTTGCAGATATATCTCAAGGGCAGGGGCCTGACGGACATATTTCGAGATATTTCTTCTTCTTGTTGTTCTTCTTCTGCACAGCTAAGCTGGAGGTGGCATTTACAGCTCGCAATAGTGCAGAGTTATCTCAAAGAAAGGGGCCACGGTGTTTCTGTATCTCTATTATGTTGGTGCGGCTTCGGAACTTTTAAATATCTTAATATATCTCGAGAACTACGCATCTGATCAAAAAATATCATAGAACATAAAAAGTAGGAAACCTAATTTTCTACAAAAAAGGTCTCTTAACATTTTGCCATAGCTCGCTTCGTTTCCGAGATATTTGCAGATTTATCTCAAGGGAAGGCGCCTGACGGACATATTTCGAGATATTTCTTCTTCTTGTTGTTCTTCTTCTGCACAGCTAAGCTGGAAGTGGCACTTGCGGCTCGCACTAGTGCAGAGTTATCTCAAAGAAAGGGGCCACGGTGTTTCTGTATCCCTATTATGTTGGTGCGGCTTCGGAACTTTTAAATATCTCGATATATCTCGAAAACTACGCTTCTGATCAAAAAATATCATAGAACATAAATTGTAGGAAACATAATTCTCTACAAAAAACGTCTCTTAACATTTTGCCATAGCTCGCTTCGTTTCCGAGATATTTGCAGATTCAGCTCAAAGGAACTGGCCTGACGGACATATTTCGAGATATGTCTTCTTCTTGTTGTTCTTCTTCTGCACAGCTAAGCTGGAAGTGGCATTTACAGCTCGCAATAGTGCAGAGTTATCTCAAAGAAAGGGGCCACGGTGTTTCTGTATCTCTATTATGTTGGTGCGGCTTCGGAACTTTTAAATATCTTGATATATCTCGAGAACTACGCCTCTGATCGAAAAATATCATAGAACATAAAAAGTAGGAAACTTAATTCTCTACAAAAAAGGTCTCTCAACATTTTGCCATAGCTCGCTTCGTTTCCGAGATATTTGCAGATTTATCTCAAGGGAAGGGGCCTGACGGACATATTTCGAGATATTTCTTCTTCTTGTTGTTCTTCTTCTGCACAGCTAAGCTGGAAGTGGCATTTGCGGCTCGCACTAGTGCAGAGTTATCTCAAAGAAAGGGGCCACGGTGTTTCTGTATCTCTATTATGTTGGTGCGGCTTCGGAACTTTTAAATATCTCGATATATCTCGAAAACTACGCTTCTGATCAAAAAATATCATAGAACATAAATTGTAGGAAACATAATTCTCTACAAAAAACGTCTCTTAACATTTTGCCATAGCTCGCTTCGTTTCCGAGATATTTGCAGATTCAGCTCAAAAAAACGGGCCTGACGGACATATTTCGAGATACTTCTTCTTCTTGTTGTTCTTCCTCTGCACAGCTAAGCTGGAAGTGGCATTTGCAGCTCGCAATAGTGCAGAGTTATCTCAAAGAAAGGGGCCACGGTGTTTCTGTATCTCTATTATGTTGGTGCGGCTTCGGAACTTTTAAATATCTCGATATATCTCGAACACTACGCTTCTGATCAAAAAATATCATAGAACATAAATTGTAGGAAACATAATTCTCTACAAAAAAGGTATCTTAACATTTTGCCATAGCTCGCTTCGTTTCCGAGATATTTGCAGATTTATCTCAAGGGAAGGGGCCTAACGGACATATTTCGAGATATTTCTTCTTCTTGTTGTTCTTCTTCTGCACAGCTAAGCTGGAAGCGGCATTTGCGGCTCGCAATAGTGCAGAGTTATCTCAAAGAAAGGGGCCACGGTGTTTCTGTATCTCTATTATGTTGGTGCTGCTTCGGAACTTTTAGATATCTTGATATATCTCGAGAACTACGCATCTGATCAAAAAATATCGTAGAACATGAAAAGTAGGAAACTTAATTCTCTACAAAAAAGGTCTCTTAACATTTTGCCATAGCTCTCTTCGTTTCCGAGATATTTGCAGATTTATCTCAAGGGAAGGGGCCTGACGGACATATTTCGAGATACTTCTTCTTCTTGTTGTTCTTCTTCTGCACAGCTAAGCTGGAAGTGGCATTTGCAGCTCGCAATAGTGCAGAGTTATCTCAAAGAAAGGGGCCACGGTGTTTCTGTATCTCTATTATGTTGGTGCGGCTTCGGAACTTTTAAATATCTTAATATATCTCGAGAACTACGCATCTGATCAAAAAATATCATAGAACGTAAAAAGTAGGAAACTTAATTCTCTACAAAAAAGGTCTCTTAACATTTTGCCATAGCTCGCTTCGTTTCCGAGATATTTGCAGATTTATCTCAAGGGAAGGGGCCTGACGGACATATTTCGAGATACTTCTTCTTCTTGTTGTTCTTCTTCTGCACAGCTAAGCTGGAAGTGGCATTTGCAGCTCGCAATAGTGCAGAGTTATCTCAAAGAAAGGGGCCACGGTGTTTCTGTATCTCTATTATGTTGGTGCGGCTTCGGAACTTTTAAATATCTTAATATATCTCGAGAACTACGCATCTGATCAAAAAATATCATAGAACATAAATTGTAGGAAACATAATTCTCTACAAAAAACGTCTCTTAACATTTTGCCATAGCTCGCTTCGTTTCCGAGATAATTGCAGATTCAGCTCAAAGGAACTGGCCTGACGGACATATTTCGAGATATTTCTTCTTCTTGTTGTTCTTCTTCTGCACAGCTAAGCTGGAAGCGGCATTTGCGGCTCGCAATAGTGCAGAGTTATCTCAAAGAAAGGGGCCACGGTGTTTCTGTATCTCTATTATGTTGGTGCTGCTTCGGAACTTTGAAATATCTTGATATATCTCGAGAACTACGCATCTGATCAAAAAATATCGTAGAACATGAAAAGTAGGAAACTTAATTCTCTACAAAAAAGGTCTCTTAACATTTTGCCATAGCTCTCTTCGTTTCCGAGATATTTGCAGATTTATCTCAAGGGAAGGGGCCTGACGGACATATTTCGAGATACTTCTTCTTCTTGTTGTTCTTCTTCTGCACAGCTAAGCTGGAGGTGGCATTTACAGCTCGCAATAGTGCAGAGTTATCTCAAAGAAAGGGGCCACAGTGTTTCTGTATCTCTATTATGTTGGTGCGGCTTCGGAACTTTTAAATATCTTGATATATCTCGAGAACTACGCCTCTGATCGAAAAATATCATAGAACATAAAAAGTAGGAAACTTAATTCTCTACAAAAAAGGTCTCTCAACATTTTGCCATAGCTCGCTTCGTTTCCGAGATATTTGCAGATTTATCTCAAGGGAAGGGGCCTGACGGACATATTTCGAGATATTTCTTCTTCTTGTTGTTCTTCTTCTGCACAGCTAAGCTGGAAGTGGCATTTGCGGCTCGCACTAGTGCAGAGTTATCTCAAAGAAAGGGGCCACGGTGTTTCTGTATCTCTATTATGTTGGTGCGGCTTCGGAACTTTTAAATATCTCGATATATCTCGAAAACTACGCTTCTGATCAAAAAATATCATAGAACATAAATTGTAGGAAACATAATTCTCTACAAAAAAGGTCTCTTAACATTTTGCCATAGCTCGCTTCGTTTCCGAGATATTTGCAGATATATCTCAAGGGCAGGGGCCTGACGGACATATTTCGAGATATTTCTTCTTCTTGTTGTTCTTCTTCTGCACAGCTAAGCTGGAGGTGGCATTTACAGCTCGCAATAGTGCAGAGTTATCTCAAAGAAAGGGGCCACGGTGTTTCTGTATCTCTATTATGTTGGTGCGGCTTCGGAACTTTTAAATATCTTAATATATCTCGAGAACTACGCATCTGATCAAAAAATATCATAGACCATAAAAAGTAGGAAACCTAATTTTCTACAAAAAAGGTCTCTTAACATTTTGCCATAGCTCGCTTCGTTTCCGAGATATTTGCAGATTTATCTCAAGGGAAGGCGCCTGACGGACATATTTCGAGATATTTCTTCTTCTTGTTGTTCTTCTTCTGCACAGCTAAGCTGGAAGTGGCATTTGCGGCTCGCACTAGTGCAGACTTATCTCAAAGAAAGGAGCCACGGTGTTTCTGTATCTCTATTATGTTGGTGCGGCTTCGGAACTTTTAAGTATCTTGATATATCTCGAGAACTACGCATCTGATCAAAAAATATCATAGAACATAAATTGTAGGAAACATAATTCTCTACAAAAAACGTCTCTTAACATTTTGCCATACCTCGCTTCGTTTCCGAGATATTTGCAGATTCAGCTCAAAGGAACTGGCCTGACGGACATATTTCGAGATATTTCTTCTTCTTGTTGTTCTTCTTCTGCACAGCTAAACTGGAAGTGGCATTTCCAGCTCGCAATCGTGCAGAGTTATCTCAAAGAAAGGGGCCACGGTGTTTCTGTATCTCTATTATGTTGGTGCGGCTTCGGAACTTTTAAATATCTTGATATATCTCGAGAACTACGCCTCTGATCGAAAAATATCATAGAACATAAAAAGTAGGAAACTTAATTCTCTACAAAAAAGGTCTCTCAACATTTTGCCATAGCTCGCTTCGTTTCCGAGATATTTGCAGATTTATCTCAAGGGAAGGGGCCTGACGGACATATTTCGAGATATTTCTTCTTCTTGTTGTTCTTCTTCTGCACAGCTAAGCTGGAAGTGGCATTTGCGGCTCGCACTAGTGCAGACTTATCTCAAAGAAAGGAGCCACGGTGTTTCTGTATCTCTATTATGTTGGTGCGGCTTCGGAACTTTTAAATATCTTGATATATCTCGAGAACTACGCATCTGATCAAAAAATATCATAGAACATAAAAAGTAGGAAACTTAATTCTCTACAAAAACGGTCTCTTAACATTTTGCCATAGCTCGCTTCGTTTCCGAGATATTTGCAGATTTATCTCAAGGGAAGGGGCCTGACGGACATATTTCGAGATATTTCTTCTTCTTGTTGTTCTTCTTCTGCACAGCTAAGCTGGAAGTGGCATTTGCGGCTCGCACTAGTGCAGAGTTATCTCAAAGAAAGGGGCCACGGTGTTTCTGTATCTCTATTATGTTGGTGCGGCTTCGGAACTTTTAAATATCTCGATATATCTCGAAAACTACGCTTCTGATCAAAAAATATCATAGAACATAAATTGTAGGAAACATAATTCTCTACAAAAAACGTCTCTTAACATTTTGCCATAGCTCGCTTCGTTTCCGAGATATTTGCAGATTCAGCTCAAAGGAACGGGCCTGACGGACATATTTCGAGATACTTCTTCTTCTTGTTGTTCTTCCTCTGCACAGCTAAGCTGGAAGTGGCATTTGCAGCTCGCAATAGTGCAGAGTTATCTCAAAGAAAGGGGCCACGGTGTTTCTGTATCTCTATTATGTTGGTGCGGCTTCGGAACTTTTAAATATCTTGATATATCTCGAGAACTACGCATCTGATCAAAAAATATCATAGAACATAAAAAGTAGGAAACTTAATTCTCTACAAAAAAGGTCTCTTAACATTTTGCCATAGCTCGCTTCGTTTCCGAGATATTTGCAGATTTATCTCAAGGGAAGGGGCCTGACGGACATATTTCGAGATATTTCTTCTTCTTGTTGTTCTTCTTCTGCACAGCTGAGCTGGAAGTGGCATTTGCAGGTCGCAATAGTGCAGAGTTATCTCAAAGAAAGGGGCCACGGTGTTTCTGTATCTCTATTATGTTGGTGCGGCTTCGGAACTTTTAAATATCTCGATATATCTCGAAAACTACGCTTCTGATCAAAAAATATCATAGAACATAAATTGTAGGAAACATAATTCTCTACAAAAAACGTCTCTTAACATTTTGCCATAGCTCGCTTCGTTTCCGAGATATTTGCAGATTCAACTCAAAGGAACTGGCCTGACGGACATATTTCGAGATATTTCTTCTTCTTGTTGTTCTTCCTCTGCACAGCTAAGCTGGAAGTGGCATTTGCAGCTCGCAATAGTGCAGAGTTATCTCAAAGAAAGGGGCCACGGTGTTTCTGTATCTCTATTATGTTGATGCGGCTTCGGAACTTTTAAATATCTTGATATATCTCGAGAACTACGCATCTGATCAAAAAATATCATAGAACATAAATTGTAGGAAACATAATTCTCTACAAAAAAGGTATCTTAACATTTTGCCATAGCTCGCTTCGTTTCCGAGATATTTGCAGATATATCTCAAGGGAAGGGGCCTGCCGGACATATTTCGAGATATTTCTTCTTCTTGTTGTTCTTCTGCTGCACAGCTAAGCTGGAAGTGGCATTTACAGCTCGCAATAGTGCAGAGTTATCTCAAAGAAAGGGGCCACGGTGTTTCTGTATCTCTATTATGTTGGTGCGGCTTCGGAACTTTTAAATATCTTGATATATCTCGAGAACTACGCATCTGATCAAAAAATATCATAGAAGATAAAAAGTAGGAAACTTAATTCTCTACAAAAAAGGTCTCTTAACATTTCGCCATAGCTCGCTTCGTTTCCGAGATATTTGCAGATTTATCTCAAGGGAAGGGGCCTGTCGGACATATTTCGAGATATTTCTTCTTCTTGTTGTTCTTCTTCTGCACAGCTAAGCTGGAAGTGGCATTTGCGGCTCGCACTAGTGCAGAGTTATCTCAAAGAAAGGGGCCACGGTGTTTCTGTATCTCTATTATGTTGGTGCGGCTTCGGAACTTTTAAATATCTCGATATATCTCGAAAACTACGCTTCTGATCAAAAAATATCATAGAACATAAATTGTAGGAAACATAATTCTCTACAAAAAACGTCGCTTAACATTTTGCCATAGCTCGCTTCGTTTCCGAGATATTTGCAGATTTATCTCAAGGGAAGGGGCCTGACGGACATATTTCGAGATATTTCTTCTTCTTGTTGTTCTTCTTCTGCACAGCTGAGCTGGAAGTGGCATTTGCAGGTCGCAATAGTGCAGAGTTATCTCAAAGAAAGGGGCCACGGTGTTTCTGTATCTCTATTATGTTGGTGCGGCTTCGGAACTTTTAAATATCTCGATATATCTCGAAAACTACGCTTCTAATCAAAAAATGTCATAGAACGTAAATTGTAGGAAACATTATTCTCTACAAAAAAGGTCTCTTAACATTTTGCCATAGCTCGCTTCGTTTCCGAGATATTTGCAGATTTATCTCAAGGGAAGGGTCCTGATGGACATATTTCGAGATATTTCTTCTTCTTGTTGTTCTTCTTCTGCACAGCTAAACTGGAAGTGGCATTTCCAGCTCGCAATCGTGCAGAGTTATCTCAAAGAAAGGGGCCACGGTGTTTCTGTATCTCTATTATGTTGTTGCGGCTTCGGAACTTTTAAATATCTCGATATATCTCGAAAACTACGCTTCTGATCAAAAAATATCATAGAACATAAATTGTAGGAAACATAATTCTCTACAAAAAACGTCTCTTAACATTTTGCCATAGCTCGCTTCGTTTCCGAGATATTTGCAGATTTATCTCAAGGGAAGGGTCCTGATGGACATATTTCGATATATTTCTTCTTCTTGTTGTTCTTCTTCTGCACAGCTAAACTGGAAGTGGCATTTCCAGCTCGCAATCGTGCAGAGTTATCTCAAAGAAAGGGGCCACGGTGTTTCTGTATCTCTATTATGTTGGTGCGGCTTCGGAACTTTTAAATATCTTGATATATCTCGAGAACTACGCCTCTGATCGAAAAATATCATAGAACATAAAAAGTAGGAAACTTAATTCTCTACAAAAAAGGTCTCTCAACATTTTGCCATAGCTCGCCTCGTTTCCGAGATATTCGCAGATTTATCTCAAGGGAAGGGGCCTGACGGACATATTTCGAGATATTTCTTCTTCTTGTTGTTCTTCTTCTGCACAGCTAAGCTGGAAGTGGCATTTGCGGCTCGCACTAGTGCAGACTTATCTCAAAGAAAGGAGCCACGGTGTTTCTGTATCTCTATTATGTTGGTGCGGCTTCAGAACTTTTAAATATCTTGATATATCTCGAGAACTACGCATCTGATCAAAAAATATCATAGAACATAAAAAGTAGGAAACTTAATTCTCTACAAAAACGGTCTCTGAACATTTTGCCATAGCTCGCTTCGTTTCCGAGATATTTGCAGATTTATCTCAAGGGAAGGGGCCTAACGGACATATTTCGAGATATTTCTTCTTCTTGTTGTTCTTCTTCTGCACAGCTAAGCTGGAAGTGGCATTTGCGGCTCGCACTAGTGCAGAGTTATCTCAAAGAAAGGGGCCACGGTGTTTCTGTATCTCTATTATGTTGGTGCGGCTTCGGAACTTTTAAATATCTCGATATATCTCGAAAACTACGCTTCTGATCAAAAAATATCATAGAACATAAATTGTAGGAAACATAATTCTCTACAAAAAACGTCTCTTAACATTTTGCCATAGCTCGCTTCGTTTCCGAGATATTTGCAGATTCAGCTCAAAGGAACGGGCCTGACGGACATATTTCGAGATACTTCTTCTTCTTGTTGTTCTTCCTCTGCACAGCTAAGCTGGAAGTGGCATTTGCAGCTCGCAATAGTGCAGAGTTATCTCAAAGAAAGGGGCCACGGTGTTTCTGTATCTCTATTATGTTGGTGCGGCTTCGGAACTTTTAAATATCTTGATATATCTCGAGAACTACGCATCTGATCAAAAAATATCATAGAACATAAAAAGTAGGAAACTTAATTCTCTACAAAAAAGGTCTCTTAACATTTTGCCATAGCTCGCTTCGTTTCCGAGATATTTGCAGATATATCTCAAGGGAAGGGGCCTGCCGGACATATTTCGAGATATTTCTTCTTCTTGTTGTTCTTCTGCTGCACAGCTAAGCTGGAAGTGGCATTTACAGCTCGCAATAGTGCAGAGTTATCTCAAAGAAAGGGGCCACGGTGTTTCTGTATCTCTATTATGTTGGTGCGGCTTCGGAACTTTTAAATATCTTGATATATCTCGAGAACTACGCATCTGATCAAAAAATATCATAGAAGATAAAAAGTAGGAAACTTAATTCTCTACAAAAAAGGTCTCTTAACATTTCGCCATAGCTCGCTTCGTTTCCGAGATATTTGCAGATTTATCTCAAGGGAAGGGGCCTGTCGGACATATTTCGAGATATTTCTTCTTCTTGTTGTTCTTCTTCTGCACAGCTAAGCTGGAAGTGGCATTTGCGGCTCGCACTAGTGCAGAGTTATCTCAAAGAAAGGGGCCACGGTGTTTCTGTATCTCTATTATGTTGGTGCGGCTTCGGAACTTTTAAATATCTCGATATATCTCGAAAACTACGCTTCTGATCAAAAAATATCATAGAACATAAATTGTAGGAAACATAATTCTCTACAAAAAACGTCGCTTAACATTTTGCCATAGCTCGCTTCGTTTCCGAGATATTTGCAGATTTATCTCAAGGGAAGGGGCCTGACGGACATATTTCGAGATATTTCTTCTTCTTGTTGTTCTTCTTCTGCACAGCTGAGCTGGAAGTGGCATTTGCAGGTCGCAATAGTGCAGAGTTATCTCAAAGAAAGGGGCCACGGTGTTTCTGTATCTCTATTATGTTGGTGCGGCTTCGGAACTTTTAAATATCTCGATATATCTCGAAAACTACGCTTCTAATCAAAAAATGTCATAGAACGTAAATTGTAGGAAACATTATTCTCTACAAAAAAGGTCTCTTAACATTTTGCCATAGCTCGCTTCGTTTCCGAGATATTTGCAGATTTATCTCAAGGGAAGGGTCCTGATGGACATATTTCGAGATATTTCTTCTTCTTGTTGTTCTTCTTCTGCACAGCTAAACTGGAAGTGGCATTTCCAGCTCGCAATCGTGCAGAGTTATCTCAAAGAAAGGGGCCACGGTGTTTCTGTATCTCTATTATGTTGGTGCGGCTTCGGAACTTTTAAATATCTCGATATATCTCGAAAACTACGCTTCTGATCAAAAAATATCATAGAACATAAATTGTAGGAAACATAATTCTCTACAAAAAACGTCTCTTAACATTTTGCCATAGCTCGCTTCGTTTCCGAGATATTTGCAGATTTATCTCAAGGGAAGGGTCCTGATGGACATATTTCGAGATATTTCTTCTTCTTGTTGTTCTTCTTCTGCACAGCTAAACTGGAAGTGGCATTTCCAGCTCGCAATCGTGCAGAGTTATCTCAAAGAAAGGGGCCACGGTGTTTCTGTATCTCTATTATGTTGGTGCGGCTTCGGAACTTTTAAATATCTTGATATATCTCGAGAACTACGCCTCTGATCGAAAAATATCATAGAACATAAAAAGTAGGAAACTTAATTCTCTACAAAAAAGGTCTCTCAACATTTTGCCATAGCTCGCTTCGTTTCCGAGATATTTGCAGATTCAGCTCAAAGGAACGGGCCTGACGGACATATTTGGAGATACTTCTTCTTCTTGTTGTTCTTCTTCTGCACAGCTAAACTGGAAGTGGCATTTCCAGCTCGCAATCGTGCAGAGTTATCTCAAAGAAAGGGGCCACGGTGTTTCTGTATCTCTATTATGTTGGTGCGGCTTCGGAACTTTTAAATATCTTGATATATCTCGAGAACTACGCATCTGATCAAAAAATATCATACTACATAAAAAGTAGGAAACTTAATTCTCTACAAGAAAGGTCTCTAAACATTTTGCCATAGCTCGCTTGGTTTCCGAGATATTTGCAGATTTATCTCAAGGGAAGGGTCCTGATGGACATATTTCGATATATTTCTTCTTCTTGTTGTTCTTCTTCTGCACAGCTAAACTGGAAGTGGCATTTCCAGCTCGCAATCGTGCAGAGTTATCTCAAAGAAAGGGGCCACGGTGTTTCTGTATCTCTATTATGTTGGTGCGGCTTCGGAACTTTTAAATATCTAGATATATCTCGAGAACTACGCATCTGATCAAAAAATATCATAGAACATAAAAAGTAGGAAACTTAATTCTCTACAAAAACGGTCTCTTAACATTTTGCCATAGCTCGCTTCGTTTCCGAGATATTTGCAGATTTATCTCAAGGGAAGGGGCCTGACGGACATATTTCGAGATATTTCTTCTTCTTGTTGTTCTTCTTCTGCACAGCTAAGCTGGAAGTGGCATTTGCGGCTCGCACTAGTGCAGAGTTATCTCAAAGAAAGGGGCCACGGTGTTTCTGTATCTCTATTATGTTGGTGCGGCTTCGGAACTTTTAAATATCTCGATATATCTCGAAAACTACGCTTCTGATCAAAAAATATCATAGAACATAAATTGTAGGAAACATAATTCTCTCCAAAAGCGTCTCTTAACGTTTTGCCATAGCTCGCTTCGTTTCCGAGATATTTGCAGATTCAGCTCAAAGGAACGGGCCTGACGGACATATTTCGAGATACTTCTTCTTCTTGTTGTTCTTCCTCTGCACAGCTAAGCTGGAAGTGGCATTTGCAGCTCGCAATAGTGCAGAGTTATCTCAAAGAAAGAGGCCACGGTGTTTCTGTATCTCTATTATGTTGGTGCGGCTTCAGAACTTTTAAATATCTTGATATATCTCGAGAACTACGCATCTGATCAAAAAATATCATAGAACATAAAAAGTAGGAAGCTTAATTCTCTACAAAAAAGGTCTCTTAACATTTTGCCATAGCTCGCTTCGTTTCCGAGATATTTGCAGATTTATCTCAAGGGAAGGGGCCTGACGGACATATTTCGAGATATTTCTTCTTCTTGTTGTTCTTCTTCTGCACAGCTGAGCTGGAAGTGGCATTTGCAGGTCGCAATAGTGCAGAGTTATCTCAAAGAAAGGGGCCACGGTGTTTCTGTATCTCTATTATGTTGGTGCGGCTTCGGAACTTTTAAATATCTCGATATATCTCGAAAACTACGCTTCTGATCAAAAAATATCATAGAACATAAATTGTAGGAAACATAATTCTCTACAAAAAACGTCTCTTAACATTTTGCCATAGCTCGGTTCGTTTCCGAGATATTTGCAGATTTATCTCAAGGGAAGGGTCCTGATGGACATATTTCGATATATTTCTTCTTCTTGTTGTTCTTCTTCTGCACAGCTAAACTGGAAGTGGCATTTCCAGCTCGCAATCGTGCAGAGTTATCTCAAAGAAAGGGGCCACGGTGTTTCTGTATCTCTATTATGTTGGTGCGGCTTCGGAACTTTTAAATATCTTGATATATCTCGAGAACTACGCATCTGATCAAAAAACATCATACTACATAAAAAGTAGGAAACTTAATTCTCTACAAGAAAGGTCTCTAAACATTTTGCCATAGCTCGCTTCGTTTCCGAGATATTTGCAGATTCAGCTCAAAGGAACGGGCCTGACGGACATATTTGGAGATACTTCTTCTTCTTGTTGTTCTTCCTCTGCACAGCTAAGCTGGAAGTGGCATTTGCAGCTCGCAATAGTGCAGAGTTATCTCAAAGAAAGGGGCCACGGTGTTTCTGTATCTCTATTATGTTGGTGCGGCTTCGGAACTTTTAAATATCTTGATATATCTCGAGAACTACGCATCTGATCAAAAAATATCATAGAACATAAAATGTAGGAAACTTAATTCTCTACAAAAAACGTCTCTTAACATTTTGCCATAGCTCGCTTCGTTTCCGAGATATTTGCAGATTTATCTCAAGGGAAGGGGCCTGACGGACATATTTCGAGATATTTCTTCTTCTTGTTGTTCTTCTTCTGCACAGCTGAGCTGGAAGTGGCATTTGCAGGTCGCAATAGTGCAGAGTTATCTCAAAGAAAGGGGCCACGGTGTTTCTGTATCTCTATTATGTTGGTGCGGCTTCGGAACTTTTAAATATCTCGATATATCTCGAAAACTACGCTTCTGATCAAAAAATGTCATAGAATGTAAATTGTAGGAAACATTATTCTCTACAAAAAAGGTCTCTTAACATTTTGCCATAGCTCGCTTCGTTTCCGAGATATTTGCAGATTTATCTCAAGGGAAGGGTCCTGATGGACATATTTCGATATATTTCTTCTTCTTGTTGTTCTTCTTCTGCACAGCTAAACTGGAAGTGGCATTTCCAGCTCGCAATCGTGCAGAGTTATCTCAAAGAAAGGGGCCACGGTGTTTCTGTATCTCTATTATGTTGGTGCGGCTTCGGAACTTTTAAATATCTTGATATATCTCGAGAACTACGCATCTGATCAAAAAATATCATACTACATAAAAAGTAGGAAACTTAATTCTCTACAAGAAAGGTCTCTAAACATTTTGCCATAGCTCGCTTCGTTTCCGAGATATTTGCAGATTTATCTCAAGGGAAGGGTCCTGATGGACATATTTCGATATATTTCTTCTTCTTGTTGTTCTTCTTCTGCACAGCTAAACTGGAAGTGGCATTTCCAGCTCGCAATCGTGCAGAGTTATCTCAAAGAAAGGGGCCACGGTGTTTCTGTATCTCTATTATGTTGGTGCGGCTTCGGAACTTTTAAATATCTAGATATATCTCGAGAACTACGCATCTGATCAAAAAATATCATAGAACATAAAAAGTAGGAAACTTAATTCTCTACAAAAACGGTCTCTTAACATTTTGCCATAGCTCGCTTCGTTTCCGAGATATTTGCAGATTTATCTCAAGGGAAGGGGCCTGACGGACATATTTCGAGATATTTCTTCTTCTTGTTGTTCTTCTTCTGCACAGCTAAGCTGGAAGTGGCATTTGCGGCTCGCACTAGTGCAGAGTTATCTCAAAGAAAGGGGCCACGGTGTTTCTGTATCTCTATTATGTTGGTGCGGCTTCGGAACTTTTAAATATCTCGATATATCTCGAAAACTACGCTTCTGATCAAAAAATATCATAGAACATAAATTGTAGGAAACATAATTCTCTCCAAAAGCGTCTCTTAACGTTTTGCCATAGCTCGCTTCGTTTCCGAGATATTTGCAGATTCAGCTCAAAGGAACGGGCCTGACGGACATATTTCGAGATACTTCTTCTTCTTGTTGTTCTTCCTCTGCACAGCTAAGCTGGAAGTGGCATTTGCAGCTCGCAATAGTGCAGAGTTATCTCAAAGAAAGAGGCCACGGTGTTTCTGTATCTCTATTATGTTGGTGCGGCTTCAGAACTTTTAAATATCTTGATATATCTCGAGAACTACGCATCTGATCAAAAAATATCATAGAACATAAAAAGTAGGAAGCTTAATTCTCTACAAAAAAGGTCTCTTAACATTTTGCCATAGCTCGCTTCGTTTCCGAGATATTTGCAGATTTATCTCAAGGGAAGGGGCCTGACGGACATATTTCGAGATATTTCTTCTTCTTGTTGTTCTTCTTCTGCACAGCTAAGCTGGAAGTGGCATTTGCGGCTCGCACTAGTGCAGAGTTATCTCAAAGAAAGGGGCCACGGTGTTTCTGTATCTCTATTATGTTGGTGCGGCTTCGGAACTTTTAAATATCTCGATATATCTCGAAAACTACGCTTCTGATCAAAAAATATCATAGAACATAAATTGTAGGAAACATAATTCTCTACAAAAAACGTCTCTTAACGTTTTGCCATAGCTCGCTTCGTTTCCGAGATATTTGCAGATTCAGCTCAAAGGAACGGGCCTGACGGACATATTTCGAGATACTTCTTCTTCTTGTTGTTCTTCCTCTGCACAGCTAAGCTGGAAGTGGCATTTGCAGCTCGCAATAGTGCAGAGTTATCTCAAAGAAAGAGGCCACGGTGTTTCTGTATCTCTATTATGTTGGTGCGGCTTCAGAACTTTTAAATATCTTGATATATCTCGAGAACTACGCATCTGATCAAAAAATATCATAGAACATAAAAAGTAGGAAGCTTAATTCTCTACAAAAAAGGTCTCTTAACATTTTGCCATAGCTCGCTTCGTTTCCGAGATATTTGCAGATTTATCTCAAGGGAAGGGGCCTGACGGACATATTTCGAGATATTTCTTCTTCTTGTTGTTCTTCTTCTGCACAGCTGAGCTGGAAGTGGCATTTGCAGGTCGCAATAGTGCAGAGTTATCTCAAAGAAAGGGGCCACGGTGTTTCTGTATCTCTATTATGTTGGTGCGGCTTCGGAACTTTTAAGTATCTCGATATATCTCGAAAACTACGCTTCTGATCAAAAAATGTCATAGAACGTAAATTGTAGGAAACATTATTCTCTACAAAAAAGGTCTCTTAACATTTTGCCATAGCTCGCTTCGTTTCCGAGATATTTGCAGATTTATCTCAAGGGAAGGGTCCTGATGGACATATTTCGAGATATTTCTTCTTCTTGTTGTTCTTCTTCTGCACAGCTAAACTGGAAGTGGCATTTCCAGCTCGCAATCGTGCAGAGTTATCTCAAAGAAAGGGGCCACGGTGTTTCTGTATCTCTATTATGTTGGTGCGGCTTCGGAACTTTTAAATATCTTGATATATCTCGAGAACTACGCATCTGATCAAAAAATATCATACTACATAAAAAGTAGGAAACTTAATTCTCTACAAGAAAGGTCTCCAAACATTTTGCCATAGCTCGCTTCGTTTCCGAGATATTTGCAGATTTATCTCAAGGGAAGGGGCCTGACGGACATATTTCGAGATATTTCTTCTTCTTGTTGTTCTTCTTCTGCACAGCTAAGCTGGAAGTGGCATTTGCGGCTCGCACTAGTGCAGAGTTATCTCAAAGAAAGGGGCCACGGTGTTTCTGTATCTCTATTATGTTGGTGCGGCTTCGGAACTTTTAAATATCTCGATATATCTCGAAAACTACGCTTCTGGTCAAAAAATATCATAGAACCTATATTGTAGGAAACATAATTCTCTACAAAAAAGGTCTCTTAACATTTTGCCATAGCTCGCTTCGTTTCCGAGATATTTGCAGATATATCTCAAGGGAAGGGGCCTGACGGACATATTTCGAGATACTTCTTCTTCTTGTTGTTCTTCTTCTGCACAGCTAAGCTGGAAGTGGCATTTGCAGCTCGCAATAACGCAGAGTTATCTCAAAGAAAGGGGCCACGGTGTTTCTGTATCTCTATTATGTTGGTGCGGCTTCGGAACTTTTAAGTATCTTGATATATCTCGAGAACTACGCATCTGATCAAAAAATATCATAGAACATAAAAAGTAGGAAACTTAATTCTCTACAAAAACGGTCTCTTAACATATTGCCATAGCTCGCTTCGTTTCCGAGATATTTGCAGATTCAGCTCAAAGGAACTGGCCTGACGGACATATTTCGAGATATTTCTTCTTCTTGTTGTTCTTCCTCTGCACAGCTAAGCTGGAAGTGGCATTTGCAGCTCGCAATAGTGCAGAGTTATCTCAAAGAAAGGGGCCACGGTGTTTCTGTATCTCTATTATGTTGGTGCGGCTTCGGAACTTTTAAATATCTTGATATATCTCGAGAACTACGCATCTGATCAAAAAATATCATAGAAGATAAAAAGTAGGAAACTTAATTCTCTACAAAAAAGGTCTCTTAAGATTTTGCCATAGCTCGCTTCGTTTCCGAGATATTTGCAGATCTATCTCAAGGAAAGAGGCCTGACGGACATATTTCGAGATATTTCTTCTTCTTGTTGTTCTTCTTCTGCACAGCTAAGCTGGAAGTGGCATTTGCGGCTCGCACTAGTGCAGAGTTATCTCAAAGAAAGGGGCCACGGTGTTTCTGTATCCCTATTATGTTGGTGCGGCTTCGGAACTTTTAAATATCTCGATATATCTCGAAAACTACGCTTCTGATCAAAAAATATCATACAACATAAATTGTAGGAAACAGAATTCTCTACAAAAAAGGTCTCTTAACATTTTGCCATAGCTCGCTTCGTTTCCGAGATATTTGCAGATATATCTCAAGGGAAGGGGCCTGACGGACATATTTCGAGATATTTCTTCTTCTTGTTGTTCTTCTTCTGCACAGCTAAGCTGGAAGTGGCATTTACAGCTCGCAATAGTGCAGAGTTATCTCAAAGAAAGGGGCCACGGTGTTTCTGTATCTCTATTATGTTGGTGCGGCTTCGGAACTTTTAAATATCTTGATATATCTCGAGAACTACGCATCTGATCAAAAAATATCATAGAACATAGAAAGTAGGAAACTTAATTCTCTACAAAAAAGGTCTCTTAACATTTTGCCATAGCTCGCTTCGTTTCCGAGATATTTGCAGATTTATCTCAAGGGAAGGGGCCTGACGGACATATTTCGAGATATTTCTTCTTCTTGTTGTTCTTCTTCTGCACAGCTAAGCTGGAAGTGGCATTTGCGGCTCGCACTAGTGCAGAGTTATCTCAAAGAAAGGGGCCACGGTGTTTCTGTATCTCTATTATGTTGGTGCGGTTTCGGAACTTTTAAATATCTTGATATATCTCGAGAACTATGCATCTGATCAAAAAATATCATAGAACATAAAAAGTAGGAAACTTAATTCTCTGCAAATAAGGTCTCTTAACATTTTGCCATAGCTCGCTTCGTTTCGGAGATATGTGCAGATTTATCTCAAGGGAAGGGGCCTGACGGACATATTTCCAGATATTTCTTCTTCTTGTTGTTCTTCTTCTACACAGCTAAGCTGGAAGTGGCATTTGCAGCTCGCAATAGTGCAGAGTTATCTCAAAGAAAGGGGCCACGGTGTTTCTGTATCTCTATTATGTTGGTGCGGCTTCGGAACTTTTAGATATCTTGATATATCTCGAGAACTACGCATCTGATCAAAAAATATCATACAACATAAAAAGTAGGAAACTTAATTCTCTACAAAAAAGGTCTCTTAACATTTTGCCATAGCTCTCTTTGTTTCCGAGATATTTGCAGATTTATCTCAAGGGAAGGGGCCTGACGGACATATTTCGAGATATTTCTTCTTCTTGTTGTTCTTCTTCTGCACAGCTAAGCTGGAAGTGGCATTTGCAGCTCGCAATAGTGCACAGTTATCTCAAAGAAAGGGGCCACGGTGTTTCTGTATCTCTATTATGTTGGTGCGGCTTCGGAACTTTTAGATATCTTGATATATCTCGAGAACTACGCATCTGATCAAAAAATATCATAGAACATAAAAAGCAGGAAACTTAATTCTCTACAAAAAAGGTCTCTTAACATTTTGCCATAGCTCGCTTCGTTTCCGAGATATTTGCAGATTTATCTCAAGGGAAGGGGCCTGACGGACATATTTCGAGATATTTCTTCTTCTTGTTGTTCTTCTTCTGCACAGCTAAGCTGGAAGTGGCATTTGCGGCTCGCACTAGTGCAGAGTTATCTCAAAGAAAGGGGCCACGGTGTTTCTGTATCCCTATTATGTTGGTGCGGCTTCGGAACTTTTAAATATCTCGATATATCTCGAAAACTACGCTTCTGATCAAAAAATATCATAGAACATGAATTGTAGGAAACATAATTCTCTACAAAAAACGTCTCTTAACATTTTGCCATAGCTCGCTTCGTTTCCGAGATATTTGCAGATTCAGCCCAAAGGAACTGGCCTGACGGACATATTTCGAGATATTTCTTCTTCTTGTTGTTCTTCCTCTGCACAGCTAAGCTGGAAGTGGCATTTGCAGCTCGCAATAGTGCAGAGTTATCTCAAAGAAAGGGGCCACGGTGTTTCTGTATCTCTATTATGTTGGTGCGGCTTCGGAACTTTTAAATATCTTGATATATCTCGAGAACTACGCATCTGATCAAAAAATATCATAGAACATAAAAAGTAGGAAACTTAATTCTCTACAAAAAACGTCTCTTAACATTTTGCCATAGCTCGCTTCGTTTCCGAGATATTTGCAGATATATCTCAAGGGAAGGGGCCTGACGGACATATTTCGAGATATTTCTTCTTCTTGTTGTTCTTCTTCTGCACAGCTAAGCTGGAAGTGGCATTTACAGCTCGCAATAGTGCAGAGTTATCTCAAAGAAAGGGGCCACGGTGTTTCTGTATCTCTATTATGTTGGTGCGGCTTCGGAACTTTTAAATATCTTAATATATCTCGAGAACTACGCATCTGATCAAAAAATATCATAGAAGATAAAAAGTAGGAAACTTAATTCTCTACAAAAAAGGTCTCTTAACATTTTGCCATAGCTCGCTTCGTTTCCGAGATATTTGCAGATTTATCTCAAGGGAAGGGGCCTGACGGACATATTTCGAGATATTTCTTCTTCTTGTTGTTCTTCTTCTGCACAGCTAAGCTGGAAGTGGCATTTGCGGCTCGCACTAGTGCAGAGTTATCTCAAAGAAAGGGGCCACGGTGTTTCTGTATCTCTATTATGTTGGTGCGGTTTCGGAACTTTTAAATATCTTGATATATCTCGAGAACTATGCATCTGATCAAAAAATATCATAGAACATAAAAAGTAGGAAACTTAATTCTCTGCAAATAAGGTCTCTTAACATTTTGCCATAGCTCGCTTCGTTTCCGAGATATTTGCAGATTTATCTCAAGGGAAGGGGCCTGACGGACATATTTCGAGATATTTCTTCTTCTTGTTGTTCTTCTTCTGCACAGCTAAGCTGGAAGTGGCATTTGCAGCTCGCAATAGTGCAGAGTTATCTCAAAGAAAGGGGCCACGGTGTTTCTGTATCTCTATTATGTTGGTGCGGCTTCGGAACTTTTAAATATCTTGATATATCTCGAGAACTACGCATCTGATCAAAAAATATCATAGAACATAAAAAGTAGGAAACTTAATTCTCTACAAAAAAGGTCTCTTAACATTTTGCCATAGCTCGCTTCGTTTCCGAGATATTTGCAGATTTATCTCAAGGGAAGGGGCCTGACGGACATATCTCGAGATATTTCTTCTTCTTGTTGTTCTTCTTCTGCACAGCTAAGCTGGAAGTGGCATTTACAGCTCGCAATACTGCAGATTTATCTCAAAGAAAGGGGCCACGGTGTTTCTGTATCCCTATTATGTTGGTGCGGCTTCGGAACTCTTAAATATCTCGATATATCTCGAAAACTACGCTTCTGATCAAAAAATATCATAGAACATAAATTGTAGGAAACATAATTCTCTACAAAAAAGGTCTCTTAACATTTTGCCAAAGCTCTCTTCGTTTCCGAGATATTTGCAGATTTATCTCAAGGGAAGGGGCCTGACGGACATATTTCGAGATATTTCTTCTTCTTGTTGTTCTTCTGCACAGCTAAGCTGGAACTGGCATTTGCAGCTCGCAATAGTGCATAGTTATCTGAAAGAAAGGGGCCACGGTGTTTCTGTATGTCTATTATGTTGGTGCGGCTTCGGAACTTTTAGATATCTTGATATATCTCGAGAACTACGCATCTGATCAAAAAATATCATAGAACATAAAAAGTAGGAAACTTAATTCTCTACAAAAAAGGTCTCTTAACATTTTGCCATAGCTCGCTTCGTTTCCGAGATATTTGCAGATTTATCTCAAGGGAAGGGGCCTGACGGACATATTTCGAGATATTTCTTCTTCTTGTTGTTCTTCTTCTGCACAGCTAAGCTGGAAGTGGCATTTGCGGCTCGCACTAGTGCAGAGTTATCTCAACGAAAGGGGCCACGGTGTTTCTGTATCTCTATTATGTTGGTGCGGCTTCGGAACTTTTAAATATCTCGATATATCTCGAAAACTACGCTTCTGATCAAAAAATATCATAGAACATAAATTGTAGGAAACATAATTCTCTACAAAAAAGGTCTCTTAGCATTTTGTCATAGCTCGCTTCGTTTCCGAGATATTTGCAGATATATCTCAAGGGAAGGGGCCTGACGGACGTATTTCGAGATATTTCTTCTTCTTGTTGTTCTTCTTCTGCACAGCTAAGCTGGAAGTGGCATTTACAGCGCGCAATAGTGCAGAGTTATCTCAAAGAAAGGGGCCACGGTGTTTCTGTATCTCTATTATGTTGGTGCGGCTTCGGAACTTTTAAATATCTTGATATATCTCGAGAACTACGCATCTGATCAAAAAATATCATAGAACATAAAAAGTAGGAAGCTTAATTCTCTACAAAAGAGGTCTCTTAACATTTTGCCATAGCTCGCTTCGTTTCCGAGATATTTGCAGATTTATCTCAAGGGAAGGGGCCTGACGGACATATTTCGAGATATTTCTTCTTCTTGTTGTTCTTCTTCTGCACAGCTAAGCTGGAAGTGGCATTTGCGGCTCGCACTAGTGCAGAGTTATCTCAAAGAAAGGGGCCACGGTGTTTCTGTATCTCTATTATGTTGGAGCGGCTTCGGAACTTTTAAATATCTCGATATATCTCGAAAACTACGGTTCTGATCAAAAAATATCATAGAACATAAATTGTAGGAAACATAATTCTCTACAAAAAAGGTCTCTTAACATTTTGCCATAGCTCTCTTCGTTTCCGAGATATTTGCAGATTTATCTCAAGGGAAGGGGCCTGACGGACATATTTCGAGATATTTCTTCTTCTTGTTGTTCTTCTTCTGCACAGCTAAGCTGGAAGTGGCATTTGCAGCTCGCAATAGTGCAGAGTTATCTCAAAGAAAGGGGCCACGGTGTTTCTGTATCTCTATTATGTTGGTGCGGCTTCGGAACTTTTAAATATCTTGATATATCTAGAGAACTACGCATCTGATCAAAAAATATCATAGAACATAAAAAGTAGGAAACTTAATTCTCTACAAAAAAGGTCTCTTAACATTTTGCCATAGCTCGCTTCGTTTCCGAGATATTTGCAGATTTATCTCAAGGGAAGGGGCCTGACGGACATATTTCGAGATATTTCTTCTTCTTGTTGTTCTTCTTCTGCACAGCTAAGCTGGAAGTGGCATTTACAGCGCGCAATAGTGCAGAGTTATCTCAAAGAAAGGGGCCACGGTGTTTCTGTATCTCTATTATGTTGGTGCGGCTTCGGAACTTTTAGATATCTTGATATATCTCGAGAACTACGCATCTGATCAAAAAATATCATAGAACATAAAAAGTAGGAAGCTTAATTCTCTACAAAAGAGGTCTCTTAACATTTTGCCATAGCTCGCTTCGTTTCCGAGATATTTGCAGATTTATCTCAAGGGAAGGGGCCTGACGGACATATCTCGAGATATTTCTTCTTCTTGTTGTTCTTCTTCTGCACAGCTAAGCTGGAAGTGGCATTTGCGGCTCGCACTAGTGCAGAGTTATCTCAACGAAAGGGGCCACGGTGTTTCTGTATCTCTATTATGTTGGTGCGGCTTCGGAACTTTTAAATATCTTGATATATCTCGAGAACTACGCATCTGATCAAAAAATATCATAGAACATAAAAAGTAGGAAGCTTAATTCTCTACAAAAGAGGTCTCTTAACATTTTGCCATAGCTCGCTTCGTTTCCGAGATATTTGCAGATTTATCTCAAGGGAAGGGGCCTGACGGACATATTTCGAGATATTTCTTCTTCTTGTTGTTCTTCTTCTGCACCGCTAAGCTGGAAGTGGCATTTGCGGCTCGCACTAGTGCAGAGTTATCTCAAAGAAAGGGGCCACGGTGTTTCTGTATCTCTATTATGTTGGTGCGGCTTCGGAACTTTTAAATATCTCGATATATCTCGAAAACTACGCTTCAGATCAAAAAATATCATAGAACATAAATTGTAGGAAACATAATTCTCTACAAAAAAGGTCTCTTAACATTTTGTCATAGCTCGCTTCGTTTCCGAGATATTTGCAGATATATCTCAAGGGAAGGGGCCTGACGGACATATTTCGAGATATTTCTTCTTCTTGTTGTTCTTCTTCTGCACAGCTAAGCTGGAAGTGGCATTTACAGCGCGCAATAGTGCAGAGTTATCTCAAAGAAAGGGGCCACGGTGTTTCTGTATCTCTATTATGTTGGTGCGGCTTCGGAACTTTTAAATATCTTGATATATCTCGAGAACTACGCATCTGATCAAAAAATATCATAGAACATAAAAAGTAGGAAGCTTAATTCTCTACAAAAGAGGTCTCTTAACATTTTGCCATAGCTCGCTTCGTTTCCGAGATATTTGCAGATTTATCTCAAGGGAAGGGGCCTGACGGACATATTTCGAGATATTTCTTCTTCTTGTTGTTCTTCTTCTGCACAGCTAAGCTGGAAGTGGCATTTGCGGCTCGCACTAGTGCAGAGTTATCTCAAAGAAAGGGGCCACGGTGTTTCTGTATCTCTATTATGTTGGTGCGGCTTCGGAACTTTTAAATATCTTGATATATCTCGAGAACTACGCATCTGATCAAAAAATATCATAGAACATAAAAAGTAGGAAGCTTAATTCTCTACAAAAGAGGTCTCTTAACATTTTGCCATAGCTCGCTTCGTTTCCGAGATATTTGCAGATTTATCTCAAGGGAAGGGGCCTGACGGACATATTTCGAGATATTTCTTCTTCTTGTTGTTCTTCTTCTGCACAGCTAAGCTGGAACTGGCATTTGCGGCTCGCACTAGTGCAGAGTTATCTCAAAGAAAGGGGCCACGGTGTTTCTGTATCTCTATTATGTTGGTGCGGCTTCGGAACTTTTAAAAATCTCGATATATCTCGAAAACTACGCTTCTGATCAAAAAATATCATAGAACATAAATTGTAGGAAACATAATTCGCTACAAAAAAGGTCTCTTAAGATTTTGTCATAGCTCGCTTCGTTTCCGAGATATTTGCAGATATATCTCAAGGGAAGGGGCCTGACGGACATATTTCGAGATATTTCTTCTTCTTGTTGTTCTTCTTCTGCACAGCTAAGCTGGAAGTGGCATTTACAGCGCGCAATAGTGCAGAGTTATCTCAAAGAAAGGGGCCACGGTGTTTCTGTATCTCTATTATGTTGGTGCGGCTTTGGAACTTTTAAATATCTCGATATATCTCGAGAACTACGCATCTGATCAAAAACTATCATAGAACATAAAACGTAGGAAACTTAATTCTCTACAAAAAAGGTCTCTCAACATTTTGCCATAGCTCGCTTCGTTTCCGAGATATTTGCAGATTTATCTCAAGGGAAGGGGCCTGACGGACATATCTCGAGATATTTCTTCTTCTTGTTGTTCTTCTTCTGCACAGCTAAGCTGGAAGTGGCATTTGCGGCTCGCACTAGTGCAGAGTTATCTCAACGAAAGGGGCCACGGTGTTTCTGTATCTCTATTATGTTGGTGCGGCTTCGGAACTTTTAAATATCTTGATATATCTCGAGAACTACGCATCAGATCAAAAAATATCATAGAACATAAAAAGTAGGAAACTTAATTCTCTACAAAAAAGGTCTCTTAACATTTTGCCATAGCTCTCTTCGTTTCCGAGATATTTGCAGATATATCTCAAGGGAAGGGGCCTGACGGACATATTTCGAGATATTTCTTCTTCTTGTTGTTCTTCTTCTGCACAGCTAAGCTGGAAGTGGCATTTACAGCTCGCAATACTGCAGATTTATCTCAAAGAAAGGGGCCACGGTGTTTCTGTATCCCTATTATGTTGGTGCGGCTTCGGAACTCTTAAATATCTCGATATATCTCGAAAACTACGCTTCTGATCAAAAAATATCATAGAACATAAATTGTAGGAAACATAATTCTCTACAAAAAAGGTCTCTTAACATTTTGCCATAGCTCTCTTCGTTTCCGAGATATTTGCAGATTTATCTCAAGGGAAGGGGCCTGACGGACATATTTCGAGATATTTCTTCTTCTTGTTGTTCTTCTGCACAGCTAAGCTGGAACTGGCATTTGCAGCTCGCAATAGTGCATAGTTATCTGAAAGAAAGGGGCCACGGTGTTTCTGTATGTCTATTATGTTGGTGCGGCTTCGGAACTTTTAGATATCTTGATATATCTCGAGAACTACGCATCTGATCAAAAAATATCATAGAACATAAAAAGCAGGAAACTTAATTCTCTACAAAAAAGGTCTCTTAACATTTTGCCATAGCTCGCTTCGTTTCCGAGATATTTGCAGATTTATCTCAAGGGAAGGGGCCTGACGGACATATTTCGAGATATTTCTTCTTCTTGTTGTTCTTCTTCTGCACAGCTAAGCTGGAAGTGGCATTTGCGGCTCGCACTAGTGCAGAGTTATCTCAACGAAAGGGGCCACGGTGTTTCTGTATCTCTATTATGTTGGTGCGGCTTCGGAACTTTTAAATATCTCGATATATCTCGAAAACTACGCTTCTGATCAAAAAATATCATAGAACGTAAATTGTAGGAAACATAATTCTCTACAAAAAAGGTCTCTTAGCATTTTGTCATAGCTCGCTTCGTTTCCGAGATATTTGCAGATATATCTCAAGGGAAGGGGCCTGACGGACGTATTTCGAGATATTTCTTCTTCTTGTTGTTCTTCTTCTGCACAGCTAAGCTGGAAGTGGCATTTACAGCGCGCAATAGTGCAGAGTTATCTCAAAGAAAGGGGCCACGGTGTTTCTGTATCTCTATTATGTTGGTGCGGCTTCGGAACTTTTAGATATCTTGATATATCTCGAGAACTACGCATCTGATCAAAAAATATCATAGAACATAAAAAGTAGGAAGCTTAATTCTCTACAAAAGAGGTCTCTTAACATTTTGCCATAGCTCGCTTCGTTTCCGAGATATTTGCAGATTTATCTCAAGGGAAGGGGCCTGACGGACATATCTCGAGATATTTCTTCTTCTTGTTGTTCTTCTTCTGCACAGCTAAGCTGGAAGTGGCATTTGCGGCTCGCACTAGTGCAGAGTTATCTCAACGAAAGGGGCCACGGTGTTTCTGTATCTCTATTATGTTGGTGCGGCTTCGGAACTTTCAAATATCTTGATATATCTCGAGAACTACGCATCTGATCAAAAAATATCATAGAACATAAAAAGTAGGAAGCTTAATTCTCTACAAAAGAGGTCTCTTAACATTTTGCCATAGCTCGCTTCGTTTCCGAGATATTTGCAGATTTATCTCAAGGGAAGGGGCCTGACGGACATATTTCGAGATATTTCTTCTTCTTGTTGTTCTTCTTCTGCACAGCTAAGCTGGAAGTGGCATTTGCGGCTCGCACTAGTGCAGAGTTATCTCAAAGAAAGGGGCCACGGTGTTTCTGTATCTCTATTATGTTGGTGCGGCTTCGGAACTTTTAAATATCTTGATATATCTCGAGAACTACGCATCTGATCAAAAAATATCATAGAACATAAAAAGTAGGAAGCTTAATTCTCTACAAAAGAGGTCTCTTAACATTTTGCCATAGCTCGCTTCGTTTCCGAGATATTTGCAGATTTATCTCAAGGGAAGGGGCCTGACGGACATATTTCGAGATATTTCTTCTTCTTGTTGTTCTTCTTCTGCACAGCTAAGCTGGAAGTGGCATTTGCGGCTCGCACTAGTGCAGAGTTATCTCAAAGAAAGGGGCCACGGTGTTTCTGTATCTCTATTATGTTGGTGCGGCTTCGGAACTTTTAAAAATCTCGATATATCTCGAAAACTACGCTTCTGATCAAAAAATATCATAGAACATAAATTGTAGGAAACATAATTCGCTACAAAAAAGGTCTCTTAAGATTTTGTCATAGCTCGCTTCGTTTCCGAGATATTTGCAGATATATCTCAAGGGAAGGGGCCTGACGGACATATTTCGAGATATTTCTTCTTCTTGTTGTTCTTCTTCTGCACAGCTAAGCTGGAAGTGGCATTTACAGCGCGCAATAGTGCAGAGTTATCTCAAAGAAAGGGGCCACGGTGTTTCTGTATCTCTATTATGTTGGTGCGGCTTTGGAACTTTTAAATATCTCGATATATCTCGAGAACTACGCATCTGATCAAAAACTATCATAGAACATAAAACGTAGGAAACTTAATTCTCTACAAAAAAGGTCTCTCAACATTTTGCCATAGCTCGCTTCGTTTCCGAGATATTTGCAGATTTATCTCAAGGGAAGGGGCCTGACGGACATATCTCGAGATATTTCTTCTTCTTGTTATTCTTCTTCTGCACAGCTAAGCTGGAAGTGGCATTTGCGGCTCGCACTAGTGCAGAGTTATCTCAACGAAAGGGGCCACGGTGTTTCTGTATCTCTATTATGTTGGTGCGGCTTCGGAACTTTTAAATATCTTGATATATCTCGAGAACTACGCATCAGATCAAAAAATATCATAGAACATAAAAAGTAGGAAACTTAATTCTCTACAAAAAAGGTCTCTTAACATTTTGCCATAGCTCTCTTCGTTTCCGAGATATTTGCAGATATATCTCAAGGGAAGGGGCCTGACGGACATATTTCGAGATATTTCTTCTTCTTGTTGTTCTTCTTCTGCACAGCTAAGCTGGAAGTGGCATTTACAGCTCGCAATACTGCAGATTTATCTCAAAGAAAGGGGCCACGGTGTTTCTGTATCCCTATTATGTTGGTGCGGCTTCGGAACTCTTAAATATCTCGATATATCTCGAAAACTACGCTTCTGATCAAAAAATATCATAGAACATAAATTGTAGGAAACATAATTCTCTACAAAAAAGGTCTCTTAACATTTTGCCATAGCTCTCTTCGTTTCCGAGATATTTGCAGATTTATCTCAAGGGAAGGGGCCTGACGGACATATTTCGAGATATTTCTTCTTCTTGTTGTTCTTCTGCACAGCTAAGCTGGAACTGGCATTTGCAGCTCGCAATAGTGCATAGTTATCTGAAAGAAAGGGGCCACGGTGTTTCTGTATCTCTATTATGTTGGTGCGGCTTCGGAACTTTTAGATATCTTGATATATCTCGAGAACTACGCATCTGATCAAAAAATATCATAGAACATAAAAAGTAGGAAGCTTAATTCTCTACAAAAGAGGTCTCTTAACATTTTGCCATAGCTCGCTTCGTTTCCGAGATATTTGCAGATTTATCTCAAGGGAAGGGGCCTGACGGACATATCTCGAGATATTTCTTCTTCTTGTTGTTCTTCTTCTGCACAGCTAAGCTGGAAGTGGCATTTGCGGCTCGCACTAGTGCAGAGTTATCTCAACGAAAGGGGCCACGGTGTTTCTGTATCTCTATTATGTTGGTGCGGCTTCGGAACTTTTAAATATCTTGATATATCTCGAGAACTACGCATCTGATCAAAAAATATCATAGAACATAAAAAGTAGGAAGCTTAATTCTCTACAAAAGAGGTCTCTTAACATTTTGCCATAGCTCGCTTCGTTTCCGAGATATTTGCAGATTTATCTCAAGGGAAGGGGCCTGACGGACATATTTCGAGATATTTCTTCTTCTTGTTGTTCTTCTTCTGCACCGCTAAGCTGGAAGTGGCATTTGCGGCTCGCACTAGTGCAGAGTTATCTCAAAGAAAGGGGCCACGGTGTTTCTGTATCTCTATTATGTTGGTGCGGCTTCGGAACTTTTAAATATCTCGATATATCTCGAAAACTACGCTTCAGATCAAAAAATATCATAGAACATAAATTGTAGGAAACATAATTCTCTACAAAAAAGGTCTCTTAACATTTTGTCATAGCTCGCTTCGTTTCCGAGATATTTGCAGATATATCTCAAGGGAAGGGGCCTGACGGACATATTTCGAGATATTTCTTCTTCTTGTTGTTCTTCTTCTGCACAGCTAAGCTGGAAGTGGCATTTACAGCGCGCAATAGTGCAGAGTTATCTCAAAGAAAGGGGCCACGGTGTTTCTGTATCTCTATTATGTTGGTGCGGCTTCGGAACTTTTAAATATCTTGATATATCTCGAGAACTACGCATCTGATCAAAAAATATCATAGAACATAAAAAGTAGGAAGCTTAATTCTCTACAAAAGAGGTCTCTTAACATTTTGCCATAGCTCGCTTCGTTTCCGAGATATTTGCAGATTTATCTCAAGGGAAGGGGCCTGACGGACATATTTCGAGATATTTCTTCTTCTTGTTGTTCTTCTTCTGCACAGCTAAGCTGGAAGTGGCATTTGCGGCTCGCACTAGTGCAGAGTTATCTCAAAGAAAGGGGCCACGGTGTTTCTGTATCTCTATTATGTTGGTGCGGCTTCGGAACTTTTAAATATCTTGATATATCTCGAGAACTACGCATCTGATCAAAAAATATCATAGAACATAAAAAGTAGGAAGCTTAATTCTCTACAAAAGAGGTCTCTTAACATTTTGCCATAGCTCGCTTCGTTTCCGAGATATTTGCAGATTTATCTCAAGGGAAGGGGCCTGACGGACATATTTCGAGATATTTCTTCTTCTTGTTGTTCTTCTTCTGCACAGCTAAGCTGGAAGTGGCATTTGCGGCTCGCACTAGTGCAGAGTTATCTCAAAGAAAGGGGCCACGGTGTTTCTGTATCTCTATTATGTTGGTGCGGCTTCGGAACTTTTAAAAATCTCGATATATCTCGAAAACTACGCTTCTGATCAAAAAATATCATAGAACATAAATTGTAGGAAACATAATTCGCTACAAAAAAGGTCTCTTAAGATTTTGTCATAGCTCGCTTCGTTTCCGAGATATTTGCAGATATATCTCAAGGGAAGGGGCCTGACGGACATATTTCGAGATATTTCTTCTTCTTGTTGTTCTTCTTCTGCACAGCTAAGCTGGAAGTGGCATTTACAGCGCGCAATAGTGCAGAGTTATCTCAAAGAAAGGGGCCACGGTGTTTCTGTATCTCTATTATGTTGGTGCGGCTTTGGAACTTTTAAATATCTCGATATATCTCGAGAACTACGCATCTGATCAAAAACTATCATAGAACATAAAACGTAGGAAACTTAATTCTCTACAAAAAAGGTCTCTCAACATTTTGCCATAGCTCGCTTCGTTTCCGAGATATTTGCAGATTTATCTCAAGGGAAGGGGCCTGACGGACATATCTCGAGATATTTCTTCTTCTTGTTGTTCTTCTTCTGCACAGCTAAGCTGGAAGTGGCATTTGCGGCTCGCACTAGTGCAGAGTTATCTCAACGAAAGGGGCCACGGTGTTTCTGTATCTCTATTATGTTGGTGCGGCTTCGGAACTTTTAAATATCTTGATATATCTCGAGAACTACGCATCAGATCAAAAAATATCATAGAACATAAAAAGTAGGAAACTTAATTCTCTACAAAAAAGGTCTCTTAACATTTTGCCATAGCTCTCTTCGTTTCCGAGATATTTGCAGATATATCTCAAGGGAAGGGGCCTGACGGACATATTTCGAGATATTTCTTCTTCTTGTTGTTCTTCTTCTGCACAGCTAAGCTGGAAGTGGCATTTACAGCTCGCAATACTGCAGATTTATCTCAAAGAAAGGGGCCACGGTGTTTCTGTATCCCTATTATGTTGGTGCGGCTTCGGAACTCTTAAATATCTCGATATATCTCGAAAACTACGCTTCTGATCAAAAAATATCATAGAACATAAATTGTAGGAAACATAATTCTCTACAAAAAAGGTCTCTTAACATTTTGCCATAGCTCTCTTCGTTTCCGAGATATTTGCAGATTTATCTCAAGGGAAGGGGCCTGACGGACATATTTCGAGATATTTCTTCTTCTTGTTGTTCTTCTGCACAGCTAAGCTGGAACTGGCATTTGCAGCTCGCAATAGTGCATAGTTATCTGAAAGAAAGGGGCCACGGTGTTTCTGTATGTCTATTATGTTGGTGCGGCTTCGGAACTTTTAGATATCTTGATATATCTCGAGAACTACGCATCTGATCAAAAAATATCATAGAACATAAAAAGCAGGAAACTTAATTCTCTACAAAAAAGGTCTCTTAACATTTTGCCATAGCTCGCTTCGTTTCCGAGATATTTGCAGATTTATCTCAAGGGAAGGGGCCTGACGGACATATTTCGAGATATTTCTTCTTCTTGTTGTTCTTCTTCTGCACAGCTAAGCTGGAAGTGGCATTTGCGGCTCGCACTAGTGCAGAGTTATCTCAACGAAAGGGGCCACGGTGTTTCTGTATCTCTATTATGTTGGTGCGGCTTCGGAACTTTTAAATATCTCGATATATCTCGAAAACTACGCTTCTGATCAAAAAATATCATAGAGCGTAAATTGTAGGAAACATAATTCTCTACAAAAAAGGTCTCTTAGCATTTTGTCATAGCTCGCTTCGTTTCCGAGATATTTGCAGATATATCTCAAGGGAAGGGGCCTGACGGACGTATTTCGAGATATTTCTTCTTCTTGTTGTTCTTCTTCTGCACAGCTAAGCTGGAAGTGGCATTTACAGCGCGCAATAGTGCAGAGTTATCTCAAAGAAAGGGGCCACGGTGTTTCTGTATCTCTATTATGTTGGTGCGGCTTCGGAACTTTTAGATATCTTGATATATCTCGAGAACTACGCATCTGATCAAAAAATATCATAGAACATAAAAAGTAGGAAGCTTAATTCTCTACAAAAGAGGTCTCTTAACATTTTGCCATAGCTCGCTTCGTTTCCGAGATATTTGCAGATTTATCTCAAGGGAAGGGGCCTGACGGACATATCTCGAGATATTTCTTCTTCTTGTTGTTCTTCTTCTGCACAGCTAAGCTGGAAGTGGCATTTGCGGCTCGCACTAGTGCAGAGTTATCTCAACGAAAGGGGCCACGGTGTTTCTGTATCTCTATTATGTTGGTGCGGCTTCGGAACTTTCAAATATCTTGATATATCTCGAGAACTACGCATCTGATCAAAAAATATCATAGAACATAAAAAGTAGGAAGCTTAATTCTCTACAAAAGAGGTCTCTTAACATTTTGCCATAGCTCGCTTCGTTTCCGAGATATTTGCAGATTTATCTCAAGGGAAGGGGCCTGACGGACATATTTCGAGATATTTCTTCTTCTTGTTGTTCTTCTTCTGCACAGCTAAGCTGGAAGTGGCATTTGCGGCTCGCACTAGTGCAGAGTTATCTCAAAGAAAGGGGCCACGGTGTTTCTGTATCTCTATTATGTTGGTGCGGCTTCGGAACTTTTAAATATCTTGATATATCTCGAGAACTACGCATCTGATCAAAAAATATCATAGAACATAAAAAGTAGGAAGCTTAATTCTCTACAAAAGAGGTCTCTTAACATTTTGCCATAGCTCGCTTCGTTTCCGAGATATTTGCAGATTTATCTCAAGGGAAGGGGCCTGACGGACATATTTCGAGATATTTCTTCTTCTTGTTGTTCTTCTTCTGCACAGCTAAGCTGGAAGTGGCATTTGCGGCTCGCACTAGTGCAGAGTTATCTCAAAGAAAGGGGCCACGGTGTTTCTGTATCTCTATTATGTTGGTGCGGCTTCGGAACTTTTAAAAATCTCGATATATCTCGAAAACTACGCTTCTGATCAAAAAATATCATAGAACATAAATTGTAGGAAACATAATTCGCTACAAAAAAGGTCTCTTAAGATTTTGTCATAGCTCGCTTCGTTTCCGAGATATTTGCAGATATATCTCAAGGGAAGGGGCCTGACGGACATATTTCGAGATATTTCTTCTTCTTGTTGTTCTTCTTCTGCACAGCTAAGCTGGAAGTGGCATTTACAGCGCGCAATAGTGCAGAGTTATCTCAAAGAAAGGGGCCACGGTGTTTCTGTATCTCTATTATGTTGGTGCGGCTTTGGAACTTTTAAATATCTCGATATATCTCGAGAACTACGCATCTGATCAAAAACTATCATAGAACATAAAACGTAGGAAACTTAATTCTCTACAAAAAAGGTCTCTCAACATTTTGCCATAGCTCGCTTCGTTTCCGAGATATTTGCAGATTTATCTCAAGGGAAGGGGCCTGACGGACATATCTCGAGATATTTCTTCTTCTTGTTATTCTTCTTCTGCACAGCTAAGCTGGAAGTGGCATTTGCGGCTCGCACTAGTGCAGAGTTATCTCAACGAAAGGGGCCACGGTGTTTCTGTATCCCTATTATGTTGGTGCGGCTTCGGAACTCTTAAATATCTCGATATATCTCGAAAACTACGCTTCTGATCAAAAAATATCATAGAACATAAATTGTAGGAAACATAATTCTCTACAAAAAAGGTCTCTTAACATTTTGCCATAGCTCTCTTCGTTTCCGAGATATTTGCAGATTTATCTCAAGGGAAGGGGCCTGACGGACATATTTCGAGATATTTCTTCTTCTTGTTGTTCTTCTTCTGCACAGCTAAGCTGGAAGTGGCATTTACAGCTCGCAATACTGCAGATTTATCTCAAAGAAAGGGGCCACGGTGTTTCTGTATCCCTATTATGTTGGTGCGGCTTCGGAACTTTTAAATATCTCGATATATCTCGAAAACTACGCTTCTGATCAAAAAATATCATAGAACATAAATTGTAGGAAACATAATTCTCTACAAAAAACGTCTCTTAACATTTTGCCATAGCTCGCTTCGTTTCCGAGATATTTGCAGATTCAGCTCAAAGGAACTGGCCTGACGGACATATTTCGAGATATTTCTTCTTCTTGTTGTTCTTCCTCTGCACAGCTAAGCTGGAAGTGGCATTTGCAGCTCGCAATAGTGCAGAGTTATCTCAAAGAAAGGGGCCACGGTGTTTCTGTATCTCTATTATGTTGGTGCGGCTTTGGAACTTTTAAATATCTCGATATATCTCGAAAACTACGCTTCTGATCAAAAAATATCATAGAACATAAATTGTAGGAAGCTTAATTCTCTACAAAAGAGGTCTCTTAACATTTTGCCATAGCTCGCTTCGTTTCCGAGATATTTGCAGATTTATCTCAAGGGAAGGGGCCTGACGGACATATTTCGAGATATTTCTTCTTCTTGTTGTTCTTCTTCTGCACAGCTAAGCTGGAAGTGGCATTTGCGGCTCGCACTAGTGCAGAGTTATCTCAAAGAAAGGGGCCACGGTGTTTCTGTATCTCTATTATGTTGGTGCGGCTTCGGAACTTTTAAATATCTTGATATATCTCGAGAACTACGCATCAGATCAAAAGATATCATAGAACATAAAAAGTAGGAAACTTAATTCTCTACACAAAAGGTCTCTTAACATTTTGCCATAGCTCTCTTCGTTTCCGAGATATTTGCAGATTTATCTCAAGGGAAGGGGCCTGACGGACATATTTCGAGATATTTCTTCTTCTTGTTGTTCTTCTTCTGCACAGCTAAGCTGGAAGTGGCATTTGCGGCTCGCAATAGTGCAGAGTTATCTCAAAGAAAGGGGCCACGGTGTTTCTGTATCTCTATTATGTTGGTGCAGCTTCGGAACTTTTAAATATCTTGATATATCTCGAGAACTACGCATCAGATCAAAAAATATCATAGAACATAAAAAGTAGGAAACTTAATTCTCTACAAAAAAGGTCTCTTAACATTTTGCCATAGCTCTCTTCGTTTCCGAGATATTTGCAGATTTATCTCAAGGGAAGGGGCCTGACGGACATATTTCGAGATATTTCTTCTTCTTGATGTTCTTCTTCTGCACAGCTAAGCTGGAAGTGGCATTTGCAGCTCGCAATAGTGCAGAGTTATCTCAAAGAAAGGGGCCACGGTGTTTCTGTATCTCTATTATGTTGGTGCGGCTTCGGAACTTTTAAATATCTTGATATATCTCGAGAACTACGCATCTGATCAAAAAATATCATAGAACATAAAACGTAGGAAACTTAATTCTCTACAAAAAAGGTCTCTCAACATTTTGCCATAGCTCGCTTCGTTTCCGAGATATTTGCAGATTTATCTCAAGGGAAGGGGCCTGACGGACATATTTCGAGATATTTCTTCTTCTTGTTGTTCTTCTTCTGCACAGCTAAGCTGGAAGTGGCATTTGCGGCTCGCACTAGTGCAGAGTTATCTCAACGAAAGGGGCCACGGTGTTTCTGTATCTCTATTATGTTGGTGCGGCTTCGGAACTTTTAAATATCTCGATATATCTCGAAAACTACGCTTCTGATCAAAAACTATCATAGAACATAAAACGTAGGAAACTTAATTCTCTACAAAAAAGGTCTCTCAACATTTTGCCATAGCTCGCTTCGTTTCCGAGATATTTGCAGATTTATCTCAAGGGAAGGGGCCTGACGGACATATTTCGAGATATTTCTTCTTCTTGTTGTTCTTCTTCTGCACAGCTAAGCTGGAAGTGGCATTTACAGCTCGCAATAGTGCAGAGTTATCTCAAAGAAAGGGGCCACGGTGTTTCTGTATCTCTATTATGTTGGTGCGGCTTCGGAACTTTTAAATATCTTGATATATCTCGAGAACTACGCATCTGATCAAAAAATATCATAGAACATAAAACGTAGGAAACTTAATTCTCTACAAAAAAGGTCTCTCAACATTTTGC
Organism: Osmia lignaria lignaria; assembly: GCF_051020975.1. Classification (NCBI taxonomy): domain Eukaryota; kingdom Metazoa; phylum Arthropoda; class Insecta; order Hymenoptera; family Megachilidae; genus Osmia; species Osmia lignaria. The sequence goes on from NW_027478161.1 coordinate 19,519,433, forward strand.
CATAGCTCGCTTCGTTTCCGAGATATTTGCAGATTTATCTCAAGGGAAGGGGCCTGACGGACATATTTCGAGATATTTCTTCTTCTTGTTGTTCTTCTTCTGCACAGCTAAGCTGGAAGTGGCATTTGCGGCTCGCACTAGTGCAGAGTTATCTCAACGAAAGGGGCCACGGTGTTTCTGTATCTCTATTATGTTGGTGCGGCTTCGGAACTTTTAAATATCTCGATATATCTCGAAAACTACGCTTCTGATCAAAAAATATCATAGAACATAAATTGTAGGAAACATAATTCTCTACAAAAAAGGTCTCTTAACATTTTGCCATAGCTCGCTTCGTTTCCGAGATATTTGCAGATATATCTCAAGGGAAGGGGCCTGACGGACATATTTCGAGATATTTCTTCTTCTTGTTGTTCTTCTTCTGCACAGCTAAGCTGGAAGTGGCATTTACAGCTCGCAATAGTGCAGAGTTATCTCAAAGAAAGGGGCCACGGTGTTTCTGTATCTCTATTATGTTGGTGCGGCTTCGGAACTTTTAAATATCTTGATATATCTCGAGAACTACGCATCAGATCAAAAGATATCATAGAACATAAAAAGTAGGAAACTTAATTCTCTACACAAAAGGTCTCTTAACATTTTGCCATAGCTCTCTTCGTTTCCGAGATATTTGCAGATTTATCTCAAGGGAAGGGGCCTGACGGACATATTTCGAGATATTTCTTCTTCTTGTTGTTCTTCTTCTGCACAGCTAAGCTGGAAGTGGCATTTACAGCTCGCAATACTGCAGATTTATCTCAAAGAAAGGGGCCACGGTGTTTCTGTATCCCTATTATGTTGGTGCGGCTTCGGAACTTCTAAATATCTCGATATATCTCGAAAACTACGCTTCTGATCAAAAAATATCATTGAACATAAATTGTAGGAAACATAATTCTCTACAAAAAACGTCTCTTAACATTTTGCCATAGCTCGCTTCGTTTCCGAGATATTTGCAGATTCAGCTCAAAGGAAGGGGCCTGACGGACATATTTCGAGATATTTCTTCTTCTTGTTGTTCTTCTTCTGCACAGCTAAGCTGGAAGTGGCATTTACAGCTCGCAATACTGCAGATTTATCTCAAAGAAAGGGGCCACGGTGTTTCTGTATCCCTATTATGTTGGTGCGGCTTCGGAACTTTTAAATATCTCGATATATCTCGAAAACTACGCTTCTGATCAAAAAATATCATAGAACATAAATTGTAGGAAACATAATTCTCTACAAAAAACGTCTCTTAACATTTTGCCATAGCTCGCTTCGTTTCCGAGATATTTGCAGATTCAGCTCAAAGGAACTGGCCTGACGGACATATTTCGAGATATTTCTTCTTCTTGTTGTTCTTCCTCTGCACAGCTAAGCTGGAAGTGGCATTTGCAGCTCGCAATAGTGCAGAGTTATCTCAAAGAAAGGGGCCACGGTGTTTCTGTATCTCTATTATGTTGGTGCGGCTTTGGAACTTTTAAATATCTCGATATATCTCGAAAACTACGCTTCTGATCAAAAAATATCATAGAACATAAATTGTAGGAAACATAATTCTCTACAAAAAAGGTCTCTTAACATTTTGCCATAGCTCGCTTCGTTTCCGAGATATTTGCAGATATATCTCAAGGGAAGGGGCCTGACGGACATATTTCGAGATATGTCTTCTTCTTGTTGTTCTTCGTCTGCACAGCTAAGCTGGAAGTGGCATTTACAGCTCGCAATAGTGCAGAGTTATCTCAAAGAAAGGGGCCACGGTGTTTCTGTATCTCTATTATGTTGGTGCGGCTTCGGAACTTTTAAATATCTTGATATATCTCGAGAACTACGCATCAGATCAAAAAATATCATAGAACATAAAAAGTAGGAAACTTAATTCTCTACAAAAAAGGTCTCTTAACATTTTGCCATAGCTCTCTTCGTTTCCGAGATATTTGCAGATATATCTCAAGGGAAGGGGCCTGACGGACATATTTCGAGATATTTCTTCTTCTTGTTGTTCTTCTTCTGCACAGCTAAGCTGGAAGTGGCATTTACAGCTCGCAATAGTGCAGAGTTATCTCAAAGAAAGGGGCCACGGTGTTTCTGTATCTCTATTATGTTGGTGCGGCTTCGGAACTTTTAAATATCTTGATATATCTCGAGAACTACGCATCTGATCAAAAAATATCATAGAACATAAAAAGTAGGAAGCTTAATTCTCTACAAAAGAGGTCTCTTAACATTTTGCCATAGCTCGCTTCGTTTCCGAGATATTTGCAGATTTATCTCAAGGGAAGGGGCCTGACGGACATATTTCGAGATATTTCTTCTTCTTGTTGTCCTTCTTCTGCACAGCTAAGCTGGAAGTGGCATTTGCGGCTCGCACTAGTGCAGAGTTATCTCAAAGAAAGGGGCCACGGTGTTTCTGTATCTCTATTATGTTGGTGCGGCTTCGGAACTTTTAAATATCTCGATATATCTCGAAAACTACGCTTCTGATCAAAAAATATCATAGAACATAAATTGTAGGAAACATAATTCTCTACAAAAAAGGTCTCTTAAGATTTTGTCATAGCTCGCTTCGTTTCCGAGATATTTGCAGATATATCTCAAGGGAAGGGGCCTGACGGACATATTTCGAGATATTTCTTCTTCTTGTTGTTCTTCTTCTGCACAGCTAAGCTGGAAGTGGCATTTACAGCGCGCAATAGTGCAGAGTTATCTCAAAGAAAGGGGCCACGGTGTTTCTGTATCTCTATTATGTTGGTGCGGCTTTGGAACTTTTAAATATCTCGTATATTTCTCGAGAACTACGCATCTGATCAAAAACTATCATAGAACATAAAACGTAGGAAACTTAATTCTCTACAAAAAAGGTCTCTCAACATTTTGCCATAGCTCGCTTCGTTTCCGAGATATTTGCAGATTTATCTCAAGGGAAGGGGCCTGACGGACATATTTCGAGATATTTCTTCTTCTTGTTGTTCTTCTTCTGCACAGCTAAGCTGGAAGTGGCATTTGCGGCTCGCACTAGTGCAGAGTTATCTCAACGAAAGGGGCCACGGTGTTTCTGTATCTCTATTATGTTGGTGCGGCTTCGGAACTTTTAAATATCTTGATATATCTCGAGAACTACGCATCAGATCAAAAAATATCATAGAACATAAAAAGTAGGAAACTTAATTCTCTACACAAAAGGTCTCTTAACATTTTGCCATAGCTCTCTTCGTTTCCGAGATATTTGCAGATTTATCTCAAGGGAAGGGGCCTGACGGACATATTTCGAGATATTTCTTCTTCTTGTTGTTCTTCTTCTGCACAGCTAAGCTGGAAGTGGCATTTACAGCTCGCAATACTGCAGATTTATCTCAAAGAAAGGGGCCACGGTGTTTCTGTATCCCTATTATGTTGGTGCGGCTTCGGAACTTTTAAATATCTCGATATATCTCGAAAACTACGCTTCTGATCAAAAAATATCATAGAACATAAAAAGTAGGAAACTTAATTCTCTACAAAAAAGGTCTCTTAACATTTTGCCATAGCTCGCTTCGTTTCGGAGATATTTGCAGATATATCTCAAGGGAAGGGGCCTGACGGACATATTTCGAGATATTTCTTCTTCTTGTTGTTCTTCTTCTGCACAGCTAAGCTGGAAGTGGCATTTACAGCTCGCAATAGTGCAGAGTTATCTAAAAGAAAGGGGCCACGGTGTTTCTGTATCTCTATTATGTTGGTGCGGCTTTGGAACTTTTAAATATCTCGATATATCTCGAAAACTACGCTTCTGATCAAAAAATATCATAGAACATAAATTGTAGGAAACATAATTCGCTACAAAAAACGTCTCTTAACATTTTGCCATAGCTCGCTTCGTTTCCGAGATATTTGCAGATTCAGCTCAAAGGAACTGGCCTGACGGACATATTTCGAGATATTTCTTCTTCTTGTTGTTCTTCCTCTGCACAGCTAAGCTGGAAGTGGCATTTGCAGCTCGCAATAGTGCAGAGTTATCTCAAAGAAAGGGGCCACGGTGTTTCTGTATCTCTATTATGTTGGTGCGGCTTTGGAACTTTTAAATATCTCGATATATCTCGAAAACTACGCTTCTGATCAAAAAATATCATAGAACATAAATTGTAGGAAACATAATTCTCTACAAAAAAGGTCTCTTAACATTTTGCCATAGCTCGCTTCGTTTCCGAGATATTTGCAGATATATCTCAAGGGAAGGGGCCTGACGGACATATTTCGAGATATGTCTTCTTCTTGTTGTTCTTCTTCTGCACAGCTAAGCTGGAAGTGGCATTTACAGCTCGCAATAGTGCAGAGTTATCTCAAAGAAAGGGGCCACGGTGTTTCTGTATCTCTATTATGTTGGTGCGGCTTCGGAACTTTTAAATATCTTGATATATCTCGAGAACTACGCATCAGATCAAAAAATATCATAGAACATAAAAAGTAGGAAACTTAATTCTCTACAAAAAAGGTCTCTTAACATTTTGCCATAGCTCTCTTCGTTTCCGAGATATTTGCAGATATATCTCAAGGGAAGGGGCCTGACGGACATATTTCGAGATATTTCTTCTTCTTGTTGTTCTTCTTCTGCACAGCTAAGCTGGAAGTGGCATTTACAGCTCGCAATAGTGCAGAGTTATCTCAAAGAAAGGGGCCACGGTGTTTCTGTATCTCTATTATGTTGGTGCGGCTTCGGAACTTTTAAATATCTTGATATATCTCGAGAACTACGCATCTGATCAAAAAATATCATAGAACATAAAAAGTAGGAAACTTAATTCTCTACAAAAAAGGTCTCTTAACATTTTGCCATAGCTCGCTTCGTTTCCGAGATATTTGCAGATATATCTCAAGGGAAGGGGCCTGACGGACATATTTCGAGATATTTCTTCTTCTTGTTGTTCTTCTTCTGCACAGCTAAGCTGGAAGTGGCATTTACAGCTCGCAATACTGCAGATTTATCTCAAAGAAAGGGGCCGCGGTGTTTCTGTATCCCTATTATGTTGGTGCGGCTTCGGAACTTTTAAATATCTCGATATATCTCGAAAACTACGCTTCTGATCAAAAAATATCATAGAACATAAATTGTAGGAAACATAATTCTCTACAAAAAACGTCTCTTCACATTTTGCCATAGCTCGCTTCGTTTCCGAGATATTTGCAGATATATCTCAAGGGAAGGGGCCTGACGGACATATTTCGAGATATGTCTTCTTCTTGTTGTTCTTCTTCTGCACAGCTAAGCTGGAAGTGACATTTACAGCTCGCAATAGTGCAGAGTTATCTCAAAGAAAGGGGCCACGGTGTTTCTGTATCTCTATTATGTTGGTGCGGCTTCGGAACTTTTAAATATCTTGATATATCTCGAGAACTACGCATCTGATCAAAAAATATCATAGAACATAAAAAGTAGGAAACTTAATTCTCTACAAAAAAGGTCTCTTAACATTTTGCCATAGCTCGCTTCGTTTCCGAGATATTTGCAGATATATCTCAAGGGAAGGGGCCTGACGGACATATTTCGAGATATTTCTTCTTCTTGTTGTTCTTCTTCTGCACAGCTAAGCTGGAAGTGGCATTTACAGCTCGCAATACTGCAGATTTATCTCAAAGAAAGGGGCCACGGTGTTTCTGTATCCCTATTATGTTGGTGCGGCTTCGGAACTTTTAAATATCTCGATATATCTCGAAAACTACGCTTCTGATCAAAAAATATCATAGAACATAAATTGTAGGAAACATAATTCTCTACAAAAAACGTCTCTTAACATTTTGCCATAGCTCGCTTCGTTTCCGAGATATTTGCAGATTCAGCTCAAAGGAACTGGCCTGACGGACATATTTCGAGATATTTCTTCTTCTTGTTGTTCTTCCTCTGCACAGCTAAGCTGGAAGTGGCATTTGCAGCTCGCAATAGTGCAGAGTTATCTCAAAGAAAGGGGCCACGGTGTTTCTGTATCTCTATTATGTTGGTGCGGCTTTGGAACTTTTAAATATCTCGATATATCTCGAAAACTACGCTTCTGATCAAAAAATATCATAGAACATAAATTGTAGGAAACATAATTCTCTACAAAAAAGGTCTCTTAACATTTTGCCATAGCTCGCTTCGTTTCCGAGATATTTGCAGATATATCTCAAGGGAAGGGGCCTGACGGACATATTTCGAGATATGTCTTCTTCTTGTTGTTCTTCTTCTGCACAGCTAAGCTGGAAGTGGCATTTACAGCTCGCAATAGTGCAGAGTTATCTCAAAGAAAGGGGCCACGGTGTTTCTGTATCTCTATTATGTTGGTGCGGCTTCGGAACTTTTAAATATCTTGATATATCTCGAGAACTACGCATCAGATCAAAAAATATCATAGAACATAAAAAGTAGGAAACTTAATTCTCTACAAAAAAGGTCTCTTAACATTTTGCCATAGCTCTCTTCGTTTCCGAGATATTTGCAGATATATCTCAAGGGAAGGGGCCTGACGGACATATTTCGAGATATTTCTTCTTCTTGTTGTTCTTCTTCTGCACAGCTAAGCTGGAAGTGGCATTTGCGGCTCGCACTAGTGCAGAGTTATCTCAAGGAAAGGGGCCGCGGTGTTTCTGTATCTCTATTATGTTGGTGCGGCTTCGGAACTTTTAAATATCTCGATATATCTCGAAAACTACGCTTCTGATCAAAAAATATCATAGAACATAAATTGTAGGAAACATAATTCTCTACAAAAAAGGTCTCTTAACATTTTGCCATAGCTCGCTTCGTTTCCGAGATATTTGCAGATATATCTCAAGGGATGGGGCCTGACGGACATATTTCGAGATATTTCTTCTTCTTGTTGTTCTTCCTCTGCACAGCTAAGCTGGAAGTGGCATTTACAGCTCGCAATAGTGCAGAGTTATCTCAAAGAAAGGGGCCACGGTGTTTCTGTATCTCTATTATGTTGGTGCGGCTTCGGAACTTTTAAATATCTTGATATATCTCGAGAACTACGCATCAGATCAAAAGATATCATAGAACATAAAAAGTAGGAAACTTAATTCTCTACACAAAAGGTCTCTTAACATTTTGCCATAGCTCTCTTCGTTTCCGAGATATTTGCAGATTTATCTCAAGGGAAGGGGCCTGACGGACATATTTCGAGATATTTCTTCTTCTTGTTGTTCTTCTTCTGCACAGCTAAGCTGGAAGTGGCATTTACAGCTCGCAATACTGCAGATTTATCTCAAAGAAAGGGGCCGCGGTGTTTCTGTATCCCTATTATGTTGGTGCGGCTTCGGAACTTTTAAATATCTCGATATATCTCGAAAACTACGCTTCTGATCAAAAAATATCATAGAACATAAATTGTAGGAAACATAACTCTCTACAAAAAACGTCTCTTAACATTTTGCCATAGCTCGCTTCGTTTCCGAGATATTTGCAGATTCAGCTCAAAGGAACTGGCCTGACGGACATATTTCGAGATATTTCTTCTTCCTGTTGTTCTTCCTCTGCACAGCTAAGCTGGAAGTGGCATTTGCAGCTCGCAATAGTGCAGAGGTATCTCAAAGAAAGGGGCCACGGTGTTTCTGTATCTCTATTATGTTGGTGCGGCTTTGGAACTTTTAAATATCTCGATATATCTCGAAAACTACGCTTCTGATCAAAAAATATCATAGAACATAAATTGTAGGAAACATAATTCTCTACAAAAAGGTCTCTTAACATTTTGCCATAGCTCGCTTCGTTTCCGAGATATTTGCAGATATATCTCAAGGGAAGGGGCCTGACGGACATATTTCGAGATATGTCTTCTTCTTGTTGTTCTTCTTCTGCACAGCTAAGCTGGAAGTGGCATTTACAGCTCGCAATAGTGCAGAGTTATCTCAAAGAAAGGGGCCACGGTGTTTCTGTATCTCTATTATGTTGGTGCGGCTTCGGAACTTTTAAATATCTTGATATATCTCGAAAACTACGCTTCTGATCAAAAAATATCATAGAACATAAATTGTAGGAAACTTAATTCTCTACAAAAAACGTCTCTTAACATTTTGCCATAGCTCGCTTCGTTTCCGAGATATTTGCAGATTCAGCTCAAAGGATCTGGCCTGACGGACATATTTCGAGATATTTCTTCTTCTTGTTGTTCTTCCTCTGCACAGCTAAGCTGGAAGTGGCATTTGCAGCTCGCTATAGTGCAGAGTTATCTCAAAGAAAGGGGCCACGGTGTTTCTGTATCTCTATTATGTTGGTGCGGCTTTGGAACTTTTAAATATCTCGATATATCTCGAAAACTACGCTTCTGATCAAAAAATATCATAGAACATAAATTGTAGGAAACATAATTCTCTACAAAAAACGTCTCTTAACATTTTGCCATAGCTCGCTTCGTTTCCGAGATATTTGCAGATTCAGCTCAAAGGAACTGGCCTGACGGACATATTTCGAGATATTTCTTCTTCTTGTTGTTCTTCCTCTGCACAGCTAAGCTGGAAGTGGCATTTGCAGCTCGCAATAGTGCAGAGTTATCTCAAAGAAAGGGGCCACGGTGTTTCTGTATCTCTATTATGTTGGTGCGGCTTTGGAACTTTTAAATATCTCGATATATCTCGAAAACTACGCTTCTGATCAAAAAATATCATAGAACATAAATTGTAGGAAACATAATTCTCTACAAAAAGGTCTCTTAACATTTTGCCATAGCTCGCTTCGTTTCCGAGATATTTGCAGATATATCTCAAGGGAAGGGGCCTGACGGACATATTTCGAGATATGTCTTCTTCGTGTTGTTCTTCTTCTGCACAGCTAAGCTGGAAGTGGCATTTACAGCTCGCAATAGTGCAGAGTTATCTCAAAGAAAGGGGCCACGGTGTTTCTGTATCTCTATTATGTTGGTGCGGCTTCGGAACTTTTAAATATCTTGATATATCTCGAGAACTACGCATCAGATCAAAAAATATCATAGAACATAAAAAGTAGGAAACTTAATTCTCTACAAAAAAGGTCTCTTAACATTTTGCCATAGCTCTCTTCGTTTCCGAGATATTTGCAGATATATCTCAAGGGAAGGGGCCTGACGGACATATTTCGAGATATTTCTCCTTCTTGTTGTTCTTCTTCTGCACAGCTAAGCTGGAAGTGGCATTTACAGCTCGCAATAGTGCAGAGTTATCTCAAAGAAAGGGGCCACGGTGTTTCTGTATCTCTATTATGTTGGTGCGGCTTCGGAACTTTTAAATATCTTGATATATCTCGAGAACTACGCATCTGATCAAAAAATATCATAGAACATAAAAAGTAGGAAACTTAATTCTCTACAAAAAAGGTCTCTTAACATTTTGCCATAGCTCGCTTCGTTTCCGAGATATTTGCAGATATATCTCAAGGGAAGGGGCCTGACGGACATATTTCGAGATATTTCTTCTTCTTGTTGTTCTTCTTCTGCACAGCTAAGCTGGAAGTGGCATTTACAGCTCGCAATACTGCAGATTTATCTCAAAGAAAGGGGCCACGGTGTTTCTGTATCCCTATTATGTTGGTGCGGCTTCGGAACTTTTAAATATCTCGATATATCTCGAAAACTACGCTTCTGATCAAAAAATATCATAGAACATAAATTGTAGGAAACATAATTCTCTACAAGAAACGTCTCTTAACATTTTGCCATAGCTCGCTTCGTTTCCGAGATATTTGCAGATTCAGCTCAAAGGAACTGGCCTGACGGACATATTTCGAGATATTTCTTCTTCTTGTTGTTCTTCCTCTGCACAGCTAAGCTGGAAGTGGCATTTGCAGCTCGCAATAGTGCAGAGTTATCTCAAAGAAAGGGGCCACGGTGTTTCTGTATCTCTATTATGTTGGTGCGGCTTTGGAACTTTTAAATATCTCGATATATCTCGAAAACTACGCTTCTGATCAAAAAATATCATAGAACATAAATTGTAGGAAACATAATTCTCTACAAAAAAGGTCTCTTAACATTTTGCCATAGCTCGCTTCGTTTCCGAGATATTTGCAGATATATCTCAAGGGAAGGGGCCTGACGGACATATTTCGAGATATGTCTTCTTCTTGTTGTTCTTCTTCTGCACAGCTAAGCTGGAAGTGGCATTTACAGCTCGCAATAGTGCAGAGTTATCTCAAAGAAAGGGGCCACGGTGTTTCTGTATCTCTATTATGTTGGTGCGGCTTCGGAACTTTTAAATATCTTGATATATCTCGAGAACTACGCATCAGATCAAAAAATATCATAGAACATAAAAAGTAGGAAACTTAATTCTCTACAAAAAAGGTCTCTTAACATTTTGCCATAGCTCTCTTCGTTTCCGAGATATTTGCAGATATATCTCAAGGGAAGGGGCCTGACGGACATATTTCGAGATATTTCTCCTTCTTGTTGTTCTTCTTCTGCACAGCTAAGCTGGAAGTGGCATTTACAGCTCGCAATAGTGCAGAGTTATCTCAAAGAAAGGGGCCACGGTGTTTCTGTATCTCTATTATGTTGGTGCGGCTTCGGAACTTTTAAATATCTTGATATATCTCGAGAACTACGCATCTGATCAAAAAATATCATAGAACATAAAAAGTAGGAAACTTAATTCTCTACAAAAAAGGTCTCTTAACATTTTGCCATAGCTCGCTTCGTTTCCGAGATATTTGCAGATATATCTCAAGGGAAGGGGCCTGACGGACATATTTCGAGATATTTCTTCTTCTTGTTGTTCTTCTTCTGCACAGCTAAGCTGGAAGTGGCATTTACAGCTCGCAATACTGCAGATTTATCTCAAAGAAAGGGGCCACGGTGTTTCTGTATCCCTATTATGTTGGTGCGGCTTCGGAACTTTTAAATATCTCGATATATCTCGAAAACTACGCTTCTGATCAAAAAATATCATAGAACATAAATTGTAGGAAACATAATTCTCTACAAGAAACGTCTCTTAACATTTTGCCATAGCTCGCTTCGTTTCCGAGATATTTGCAGATTCAGCTCAAAGGAACTGGCCTGACGGACATATTTCGAGATATTTCTTCTTCTTGTTGTTCTTCCTCTGCACAGCTAAGCTGGAAGTGGCATTTGCAGCTCGCAATAGTGCAGAGTTATCTCAAAGAAAGGGGCCACGGTGTTTCTGTATCTCTATTATGTTGGTGCGGCTTTGGAACTTTTAAATATCTCGATATATCTCGAAAACTACGCTTCTGATCAAAAAATATCATAGAACATAAATTGTAGGAAACATAATTCTCTACAAAAAAGGTCTCTTAACATTTTGCCATAGCTCGCTTCGTTTCCGAGATATTTGCAGATATATCTCAAGGGAAGGGGCCTGACGGACATATTTCGAGATATGTCTTCTTCTTGTTGTTCTTCTTCTGCACAGCTAAGCTGGAAGTGGCATTTACAGCTCGCAATAGTGCAGAGTTATCTCAAAGAAAGGGGCCACGGTGTTTCTGTATCTCTATTATGTTGGTGCGGCTTCGGAACTTTTAAATATCTTGATATATCTCGAGAACTACGCATCAGATCAAAAAATATCATAGAACATAAAAAGTAGGAAACTTAATTCTCTACAAAAAAGGTCTCTTAACATTTTGCCATAGCTCGCTTCGTTTCCGAGATATTTGCAGATATATCTCAAGGGAAGGGGCCTGACGGACATATTTCGAGATATTTCTTCTTCTTGTTGTTCTTCTTCTGCACAGCTAAGCTGGAAGTGGCATTTACAGCTCGCAATACTGCAGATTTATCTCAAAGAAAGGGGCCACGGTGTTTCTGTATCCCTATTATGTTGGTGCGGCTTCGGAACTTTTAAATATCTCGATATATCTCGAAAACTACGCTTCTGATCAAAAAATATCATAGAACATAAATTGTAGGAAACATAATTCTCTACAAAAAACGTCTCTTAACATTTTGCCATAGCTCGCTTCGTTTCCGAGATATTTGCAGATTCAGCTCAAAGGAACTGGCCTGACGGACATATTTCGAGATATTTCTTCTTCTTGTTGTTCTTCCTCTGCACAGCTAAGCTGGAAGTGGCATTTGCAGCTCGCAATAGTGCAGAGTTATCTCAAAGAAAGGGGCCACGGTGTTTCTGTATCTCTATTATGTTGGTGCGGCTTTGGAACTTTTAAATATCTCGATATATCTCGAAAACTACGCTTCTGATCAAAAAATATCATAGAACATAAATTGTAGGAAACATAATTCTCTACAAAAAAGGTCTCTTAACATTTTGCCATAGCTCGCTTCGTTTCCGAGATATTTGCAGATATATCTCAAGGGAAGGGGCCTGACGGACATATTTCGAGATATGTCTTCTTCTTGTTGTTCTTCTTCTGCACAGCTAAGCTGGAAGTGGCATTTACAGCTCGCAATAGTGCAGAGTTATCTCAAAGAAAGGGGCCACGGTGTTTCTGTATCTCTATTATGTTGGTGCGGCTTCGGAACTTTTAAATATCTTGATATATCTCGAGAACTACGCATCAGATCAAAAAATATCATAGAACATAAAAAGTAGGAAACTTAATTCTCTACAAAAAAGGTCTCTTAACATTTTGCCATAGCTCTCTTCGTTTCCGAGATATTTGCAGATATATCTCAAGGGAAGGGGCCTGACGGACATATTTCGAGATATTTCTTCTTCTTGTTGTTCTTCTTCTGCACAGCTAAGCTGGAAGTGGCATTTACAGCTCGCAATAGTGCAGAGTTATCTCAAAGAAAGGGGCCACGGTGTTTCTGTATCTCTATTATGTTGGTGCGGCTTCGGAACTTTTAAATATCTTGATATATCTCGAGAACTACGCATCTGATCAAAAAATATCATAGAACATAAAAAGTAGGAAACTTAATTCTCTACAAAAAAGGTCTCTTAACATTTTGCCATAGCTCGCTTCGTTTCCGAGATATTTGCAGATATATCTCAAGGGAAGGGGCCTGACGGACATATTTCGAGATATTTCTTCTTCTTGTTGTTCTTCTTCTGCACAGCTAAGCTGGAAGTGGCATTTGCGGCTCGCACTAGTGCAGAGTTATCTCAACGAAAGGGGCCGCGGTGTTTCTGTATCTCTATTATGTTGGTGCGGCTTCGGAACTTTTAAATATCTCGATATATCTCGAAAACTACGCTTCTGATCAAAAAATATCATAGAACATAAATTGTAGGAAACATAATTCTCTACAAAAAAGGTCTCTTAACATTTTGCCATAGCTCGCTTCGTTTCCGAGATATTTGCAGATATATCTCAAGGGAAGGGGCCTGACGGACATATTTCGAGATATTTCTTCTTCTTGTTGTTCTTCTTCTGCACAGCTAAGCTGGAAGTGGCATTTACAGCTCGCAATAGTGCAGAGTTATCTCAAAGAAAGGGGCCACGGTGTTTCTGTATCTCTATTATGTTGGTGCGGCTTCGGAACTTTTAAATATCTTGATATATCTCGAGAACTACGCATCAGATCAAAAGATATCATAGAACATAAAAAGTAGGAAACTTAATTCTCTACACAAAAGGTCTCTTAACATTTTGCCATAGCTCTCTTCGTTTCCGAGATATTTGCAGATTTATCTCAAGGGAAGGGGCCTGACGGACATATTTCGAGATATTTCTTCTTCTTGTTGTTCTTCTTCTGCACAGCTAAGCTGGAAGTGGCATTTACAGCTCGCAATACTGCAGATTTATCTCAAAGAAAGGGGCCGCGGTGTTTCTGTATCCCTATTATGTTGGTGCGGCTTCGGAACTTTTAAATATCTCGATATATCTCGAAAACTACGCTTCTGATCAAAAAATGTCATAGAACCTAAATTGTAGGAAACATAATTCTCTACAAAAAACGTCTCTTAACATTTTGCCATAGCTCGCTTCGTTTCCGAGATATTTGCAGATTCAGCTCAAAGGAACTGGCCTGACGGACATATTTCGAGATATTTCTTCTTCTTGTTGTTCTTCCTCTGCACAGCTAAGCTGGAAGTGGCATTTGCAGCTCGCAATAGTGCAGAGGTATCTCAAAGAAAGGGGCCACGGTGTTTCTGTATCTCTATTATGTTGGTGCGGCTTTGGAACTTTTAAATATCTCGATATATCTCGAAAACTACGCTTCTGATCAAAAAATATCATAGAACATAAATTGTAGGAAACATAATTCTCTACAAAAAGGTCTCTTAACATTTTGCCATAGCTCGCTTCGTTTCCGAGATATTTGCAGATATATCTCAAGGGAAGGGGCCTGACGGACATATTTCGAGATATGTCTTCTTCTTGTTGTTCTTCTTCTGCACAGCTAAGCTGGAAGTGGCATTTACAGCTCGCAATAGTGCAGAGTTATCTCAAAGAAAGGGGCCACGGTGTTTCTGTATCTCTATTATGTTGGTGCGGCTTCGGAACTTTTAAATATCTTGATATATCTCGAAAACTACGCTTCTGATCAAAAAATATCATAGAACATAAATTGTAGGAAACATAATTCTCTACAAAAAACGTCTCTTAACATTTTGCCATAGCTCGCTTCGTTTCCGAGATATTTGCAGATTCAGCTCAAAGGATCTGGCCTGACGGACATATTTCGAGATATTTCTTCTTCTTGTTGTTCTTCCTCTGCACAGCTAAGCTGGAAGTGGCATTTGCAGCTCGCAATAGTGCAGAGGTATCTCAAAGAAAGGGGCCACGGTGTTTCTGTATCTCTATTATGTTGGTGCGGCTTTGGAACTTTTAAATATCTCGATATATCTCGAAAACTACGCTTCTGATCAAAAAATATCATAGAACATAAATTGTAGGAAACATAATTCTCTACAAAAAGGTCTCTTAACATTTTGCCATAGCTCGCTTCGTTTCCGAGATATTTGCAGATATATCTCAAGGGAAGGGGCCTGACGGACATATTTCGAGATATGTCTTCTTCTTGTTGTTCTTCTTCTGCACAGCTAAGCTGGAAGTGGCATTTACAGCTCGCAATAGTGCAGAGTTATCTCAAAGAAAGGGGCCACGGTGTTTCTGTATCTCTATTATGTTGGTGCGGCTTCGGAACTTTTAAATATCTTGATATATCTCGAAAACTACGCTTCTGATCAAAAAATATCATAGAACATAAATTGTAGGAAACATAATTCTCTACAAAAAACGTCTCTTAACATTTTGCCATAGCTCGCTTCGTTTCCGAGATATTTGCAGATTCAGCTCAAAGGATCTGGCCTGACGGACATATTTCGAGATATTTCTTCTTCTTGTTGTTCTTCCTCTGCACAGCTAAGCTGGAAGTGGCATTTGCAGCTCGCTATAGTGCAGAGTTATCTCAAAGAAAGGGGCCACGGTGTTTCTGTATCTCTATTATGTTGGTGCGGCTTTGGAACTTTTAAATATCTCGATATATCTCGAAAACTACGCTTCTGATCAAAAAATATCATAGAACATAAATTGTAGGAAACATAATTCTCTACAAAAAACGTCTCTTAACATTTTGCCATAGCTCGCTTCGTTTCCGAGATATTTGCAGATTCAGCTCAAAGGAACTGGCCTGACGGACATATTTCGAGATATTTCTTCTTCTTGTTGTTCTTCCTCTGCACAGCTAAGCTGGAAGTGGCATTTGCAGCTCGCAATAGTGCAGAGTTATCTCAAAGAAAGGGGCCACGGTGTTTCTGTATCTCTATTATGTTGGTGCGGCTTTGGAACTTTTAAATATCTCGATATATCTCGAAAACTACGCTTCTGATCAAAAAATATCATAGAACATAAATTGTAGGAAACATAATTCTCTACAAAAAGGTCTCTTAACATTTTGCCATAGCTCGCTTCGTTTCCGAGATATTTGCAGATATATCTCAAGGGAAGGGGCCTGACGGACATATTTCGAGATATTTCTTCTTCTTGTTGTTCTTCTTCTGCACAGCTAAGCTGGAAGTGGCATTTACAGCTCGCAATACTGCAGATTTATCTCAAAGAAAGGGGCCACGGTGTTTCTGTATCCCTATTATGTTGGTGCGGCTTCGGAACTTTTAAATATCTCGATATATCTCGAAAACTACGCTTCTGATCAAAAAATATCATAGAACATAAATTGTAGGAAACATAATTCTCTACAAAAAACGTCTCTTAACATTTTGCCATAGCTCGCTTCGTTTCCGAGATATTTGCAGATTCAGCTCAAAGGAACTGGCCTGACGGACATATTTCGAGATATTTCTTCTTCTTGTTGTTCTTCCTCTGCACAGCTAAGCTGGAAGTGGCATTTGCAGCTCGCAATAGTGCAGAGTTATCTCAAAGAAAGGGGCCACGGTGTTTCTGTATCTCTATTATGTTGGTGCGGCTTTGGAACTTTTAAATATCTCGATATATCTCGAAAACTACGCTTCTGATCAAAAAATATCATAGAACATAAATTGTAGGAAACATAATTCTCTACAAAAAAGGTCTCTTAACATTTTGCCATAGCTCGCTTCGTTTCCGAGATATTTGCAGATATATCTCAAGGGAAGGGGCCTGACGGACATATTTCGAGATATGTCTTCTTCTTGTTGTTCTTCTTCTGCACAGCTAAGCTGGAAGTGGCATTTACAGCTCGCAATAGTGCAGAGTTATCTCAAAGAAAGGGGCCACGGTGTTTCTGTATCTCTATTATGTTGGTGCGGCTTCGGAACATTTAAATATCTTGATATATCTCGAGAACTACGCATCAGATCAAAAAATATCATAGAACATAAAAAGTAGGAAACTTAATTCTCTACAAAAAAGGTCTCTTAACATTTTGCCATAGCTCTCTTCGTTTCCGAGATATTTGCAGATATATCTCAAGGGAAGGGGCCTGACGGACATATTTCGAGATATTTCTTCTTCTTGTTGTTCTTCTTCTGCACAGCTAAGCTGGAAGTGGCATTTACAGCTCGCAATAGTGCAGAGTTATCTCAAAGAAAGGGGCCACGGTGTTTCTGTATCTCTATTATGTTGGTGCGGCTTCGGAACTTTTAAATATCTAGATATATCTCGAGAACTACGCATCTGATCAAAAAATATCATAGAACATAAAAAGTAGGAAACTTAATTCTCTACAAAAAAGGTCTCTTAACATTTTGCCATAGCTCGCTTCGTTTCCGAGATATTTGCAGATATATCTCAAGGGAAGGGGCCTGACGGACATATTTCGAGATATTTCTTCTTCTTGTTGTTCTTCTTCTGCACAGCTAAGCTGGAAGTGGCATTTGCGGCTCGCACTAGTGCAGAGTTATCTCAACGAAAGGGGCCACGGTGTTTCTGTATCTCTATTATGTTGGTGCGGCTTCGGAACTTTTAAATATCTCGATATATCTCGAAAACTACGCTTCTGATCAAAAATATCATACAACATAAATTGTAGGAAACATAATTCTCTACAAAAAAGGTCTCTTAACATTTTGCCATAGCTCGCTTCGTTTCCGAGATATTTGCAGATATATCTCAAGGGAAGGGGCCTGACGGACATATTTCGAGATATTTCTTCTTCTTGTTGTTCTTCTTCTGCACAGCTAAGCTGGAAGTGGCATTTACAGCTCGCAATAGTGCAGAGTTATCTCAAAGAAAGGGGCCACGGTGTTTCTGTATCTCTATTATGTTGGTGCGGCTTCGAAACTTTTAAATATCTTGATATATCTCGAGAACTACGCATCAGATCAAAAAATATCATAGGACATAAAAAGTAGGAAACTTAATTCTCTACACAAAAGGTCTCTTAACATTTTGCCATAGCTCTCTTCGTTTCCGAGATATTTGCAGATTTATCTCAAGGGAAGGGGCCTGACGGACATATTTCGAGATATTTCTTCTTCTTGTTGTTCTTCTTCTGCACAGCTAAGCTGGAAGTGGCATTTGCGGCTCGCACTAGTGCAGAGTTATCTCAACGAAAGGGGCCACGGTGTTTCTGTATCTCTATTATGTTGGTGCGGCTTCGGAACTTTTAAATATCTCGATATATCTCGAAAACTACGCTTCTGATCAAAAAATATCATAGAACATAAATTGTAGGAAACATAATTCTCTACAAAAAAGGTCTCTTAACATTTTGCCATAGCTCGCTTCGTTTCCGAGATATTTGCAGATATATCTCAAGGGAAGGGGCCTGACGGACATATTTCGAGATATTTCTTCTTCTTGTTGTTCTTCTTCTGCACAGCTAAGCTGGAAGTGGCATTTACAGCTCGCAATAGTGCAGAGTTATCTCAAAGAAAGGGGCCACGGTGTTTCTGTATCTCTATTATGTTGGTGCGGCTTCGGAACTTTTAAATATCTTGATATATCTCGAGAACTACGCATCAGATCAAAAGATATCATAGAACATAAAAAGTAGGAAACTTAATTCTCTACACAAAAGGTCTCTTAACATTTTGCCATAGCTCTCTTCGTTTCCGAGATATTTGCAGATTTATCTCAAGGGAAGGGGCCTGACGGACATATTTCGAGATATTTCTTCTTATTGTTGTTCTTCTTCTGCACAGCTAAGCTGGAAGTGGCATTTACAGCTCGCAATACTGCAGATTTATCTCAAAGAAAGGGGCCACGGTGTTTCTGTATCCCTATTATGTTGGTGCGGCTTCGGAACTTTTAAATATCTCGATATATCTCGAAAACTACGCTTCTGATCAAAAAATATCATAGAACATAAATTGTAGGAAACATAATTCTCTACAAAAAACGTCTCTTAACATTTTGCCATAGCTCGCTTCGTTTCCGAGATATTTGCAGATTCAGCTCAAAGGAACTGGCCTGACGGACATATTTCGAGATATTTCTTCTTCTTGTTGTTCTTCCTCTGCACAGCTAAGCTGGAAGTGGCATTTGCAGCTCGCAATAGTGCAGAGTTATCTCAAAGAAAGGGGCCACGGTGTTTCTGTATCTCTACTATGTTGGTGCGGCTTTGGAACTTTTAAATATCTCGATATATCTCGAAAACTACGCTTCTGATCATAAAATATCATAGAACATAAATTGTAGGAAACATAATTCTCTACAAAAAGGTCTCTTAACATTTTGTCATAGCTCGCTTCGTTTCCGAGATATTTGCAGATATATCTCAAGGGAAGGGGCCTGACGGACATATTTCGAGATATGTCTTCTTCTTGTTGTTCTTCTTCTGCACAGCTAAGCCGGAAGTGGCATTTACAGCTCGCAATAGTGCAGAGTTATCTCAAAGAAAGGGGCCACGGTGTTTCTGTATCTCTATTATGTTGGTGCGGCTTCGGAACTTTTAAATATCTTGATATATCTCGAGAACTACGCATCAGATCAAAAAATATCATAGAACATAAAAAGTAGGAAACTTAATTCTCTACAAAAAAGGTCTCTTAACATTTTGCCATAGCTCTCTTCGTTTCCGAGATATTTGCAGATATATCTCAAGGGAAGGGGCCTGACGGACATATTTCGAGATATTTCTCCTTCTTGTTGTTCTTCTTCTGCACAGCTAAGCTGGAAGTGGCATTTACAGCTCGCAATAGTGCAGAGTTATCTCAAAGAAAGGGGCCACGGTGTTTCTGTATCTCTATTATGTTGGTGCGGCTTCGGAACTTTTAAATATCTTGATATATCTCGAGAACTACGCATCTGATCAAAAAATATCATAGAACATAAAAAGTAGGAAACTTAATTCTCTACAAAAAGGTCTCCTAACATTTTGCCATAGCTCGCTTCGTTTCCGAGATATTTGCAGATTTATCTCAAGGGAAGGGGCCTGACGGACATACTTCGAGATACTTCTTCTTCTTGTTGTTCTTCTTCTGCACAGCTAAACTGGAAGTGGCATTTCCAGCTCGCAATAGTGCAGAGTTATCTCAAAGAGAGGGGCCACGGTGTTTCTGTATCTCTATTATGTTGGTGCGGCTTCGGAACTTTTAAATATCTTGATATATCTCGAGAACTACGCATCTGATCAAAAAATATCATAGAACATAAAAAGTAGGAAACTTAATTCTCTACAAAAAAGGTCTCTCAACATTTTGCCATAGCTCGCTTCGTTTCCGAGATATTTGCAGATTTATCTCAAGGGAAGGGGCCTGACGGACATATTTCGAGATATTTCTTCTTCTTGTTGTTCTTCTTCTGCACAGCTAAGCTGGAAGTGGCATTTGCGGCTCGCACTAGTGCAGAGTTATCTCAAAGAGAGGGGCCACGGTGTTTCTGTATCTCTATTATGTTGGTGCGGCTTCGGAACTTTTAAATATCTTGATATATCTCGAGAGCTACGCGTCTGATCAAAAAATATCATAGAACATGAAAAGTAGGAAACATAATTCTCTACAAAAAAGGTCTCTAAACATTTTGCCATAGCTCGCTTCGTTTCCGAGATATTTGCAGATTTATCTCAAGGGAAGTGGCCTGACGGACATATTTCGAGATATTTCTTCTTCTTGTTGTTCTTCTGCTGCACAGCTAAGCTGGAAGTGGCATTTGCGGCTCGCACTAGTGCAGAGTTATCTCAAAGAAAGGGGCCACGGTGTTTCTGTATCCCTATTATGTTGGTGCGGCTTCGGAACTTTTAAATATCTCGATATATCTCGAAAACTACGCTTCTGATCAAAAAATATCATAGAACATAAATTGTAGGAAACATAATTCTCTACAAAAAAGGTCTCTTAACATTTTGCCATAGCTCGCTTCGTTTCCGAGATATTTGCAGATATATCTCAAGGGAAGGGGCCTGACGGACATATTTCGAGATATGTCTTCTTCTTGTTGTTCTTCTTCTGCACAGCTAAGCTGGAAGTGGCATTTACAGCTCGCAATAGTGCAGAGTTATCTCAAAGAAAGAGGCCACGGTGTTTCTGTATCTCTATTATGTTGGTGCGGCTTCGGAACTTTTAAATATCTTGATATATCTCGAGAACTACGCATCAGATCAAGAATATCATACAACATAAAACGTAGGAAACTTAATTCTCTACAAAAAAGGTCCCTCAACATTTTGCCATAGCTCGCTTCGTTTCCGAGATATTTGCAGATTTATCTCAAGGGAAGGGGCCTGACGGACATATTTCGAGATATTTCTTCTTCTTGTTGTTCTTCCTCTGCACAGCTAAGCTGGAAGTGGCATTTGCAGCTCGCAATAGTGCAGAGTTATCTCAAAGAAAGGGGCCACGGTGTTTCTGTATCTCTATTATGTTGGTGCGGCTTCGGAACTTTTAAATATCTTGATATATCTCGAGAACTACGCATCTGATCAAAAAATATCATAGAACATAAAAAGTAGGAAACTTAATTCTCTACAAAAAAGGTCTCTCAACATTTTGCCATAGCTCGCTTCGTTTCCGAGATATTTGCAGATTTATCTCAAGGGAAGGGGCCTGACGGACATATTTCGAGATATTTCTTCTTCTTGTTGTTCTTCTTCTGCACAGCTAAGCTGGAAGTGGCATTTGCGGCTCGCACTAGTGCAGAGTTATCTCAAAGAAAGGGGCCACGGTGTTTCTGTATCTCTATTATGTTGGTGCGGCTTTGGAACTTTTAAATATCTCGATATATCTCGAAAACTACGCTTCTGATCAAAAAATATCACAGAACATAAATTGTAGGAAACATAATTCTCTACAAAAAACGTCTCTTAACATTTTGCCATAGCTCGCTTCGTTTCCGAGATATTTGCAGATTCAACTCAAAGGAACTGGCCTGACGGACATATTTCGAGATATTTCTTCTTCTTGTTGTTCTTCCTCTGCACAGCTAAGCTGGAAGTGGCATTTGCAGCTCGCAATAGTGCAGAGTTATCTCAAAGAAAGGGGCCACGGTGTTTCTGTATCTCTATTATGTTGGTGCGGCTTCGGAACTTTTAAATATCTTCATATATCTCGAGAACTACGCATCTGATCAAAAAATATCATAGAACATAAAAAGTAGGAAACTTAATTCTCTACAAAAAAGTCTCGTAAGATTTTGCCATAGCTCGCTTCGTTTCCGAGATGTTTGCAGATTTATCTCAAGGGAAGGGGCCTAACGGACATATTTCGAGATATTTCTTCTTCTTGTTGTTCTTCTTCTGCACAGCTAAACTGGAAGTGGCATTTCCAGCTCGCAATAGTGCAGAGTTATCTCAAAGAGAGGGGCCACGGTGTTTCTGTATCTCTATTATGTTGGTGCGGCTTCGGAACTTTTAAATATCTTGATATATCTCGAGAACTACGCATCTGATCAAAAAATATCATACAACATAAAAAGTAGGAAACTCAATTCTCTACAAAAAAGGTCTCTTAACATTTTGCAATAGCTCGCTTCGTTTCCGAGATATTTGCAGATGTATCTCAAGGGAAGGGGCCTGACGGACATATTTCGAGATATTTCTTCTTCTTGTTGTTCTTCTTCTGCACAGCTAAGCTGGAAGTGGCATTTGCGGCTCGCACTAGTGCAGAGTTATCTCAAAGAAAGGGGCCACGGTGTTTCTGTATCTCTATTATGTTGGTGCGGCTTCGGAACTTTTAAATATCTTGATATATCTCGAGAACTACGCATCTGATCCAAAACTATCATAGAACATAAATAGTAGGAAACTTAATTCTCTACAAAAAAGGTCTCTCAACATTTTGCCATAGCTCGCTTCGTTTCCGAGATATTTGCAGATTTATCTCAAGGGAAGGGGCCTAACGGACATATTTCCAGATATTTCTTCTTCTTGTTGTTCTTCTTCTGCACAGCTAAGCTGGAAGTGGCATTTGCGGCTCGCACTAGTGCAGAGTTATCTCAAAGAAAGGGGCCACGGTGTTTCTGTATCTCTATTATGTTGGTGCAGCTTCAGAACTTTTAAATATCTTGATATATCTCGAGAACTACGCATCTGATCAAAAAATATCATGGAACATAAAAAGTAGAAAACTTAATTCTCTACAGAAAAGGTCTCTTAACATTTTGCCATAGCTCGCTTCGTTTCCGAGATATTTGCAGATTTATCTCAAGGGAAGGGGCCTGACGGACATATTTCGAGATATTTCTTCTTCTTGTTGTTCTTCTTCTGCACAGCTAAGCTGGAAGTGGCATTTGCAGCTCGCAATAGTGCAGAGTTATCTCAAAGAAAGGGGCCACGGTGTTTCTGTATCTCTATTATGTTGGTGCGGCTTCGGAACTTTTAAATATCTTGATATATCTCGAAATCTACGCATCTGATCAAAAAATATCATAGAACATAAAAAGTAGGAAACTTAATTCTCTACAAAAAAGGTCTCTCAACATTTTGCCATAGCTCGCTTCGTTTCCGAGATACTTGCCGATTTATCTCAAGGGAAGGGGCCTGACGGACATATTTCGAGATATTTCTTCTTCTTGTTGTTCTTCTTCTGCACAGCTAAGCTGGAAGTGGCATTTGCAGCTCGCAATTGTGCAGAGTTATCTCAAAGAGAGGGGCCACGGTGTTTCTGTATCTCTATTATGTTGGTGCGGCTTCGGAACTTTTAAATATCTTGATATATCTCGAGAACTACGAATCTGATCAGAAAATATCATAGAAGATAAAAAGTAGGAAACTTAATTCTCTACAAAAAAGGTCTCTTAACATTTTGCCATAGCTCACTTCGTTTCCGAGATATTTGCAGATTTATCTCAAGGGAAGGGGCCTGACGGACATATTTCGAGATATTTCTTCTTCTTGTTGTTCTTCTTCTGCACAGCTAAGCTGGAAGTGGCATTTGCGGCTCGCACTAGTGCAGAGTTATCTCAAAGAAAGGGGCCACGGTGTTTCTGTATCTCTATTATGTTGGTGCGGCTTCGGAACTTTTAAATATCTTGATATATCTCGAGAACTACGCATCTGATCCAAAACTATCATAGAACATAAATAGTAGGAAACTTAATTCTCTACAAAAAAGGTCTCTCAGCATTTTGCCATAGCTCGCTTCGTTTCCGAGATATTTGCAGATTTATCTCAAGGGAAGGGGCCTAACGGACATATTTCCAGATATTTCTTCTTCTTGTTGTTCTTCTTCTGCACAGCTAAGCTGGAAGTGGCATTTGCGGCTCGCACTAGTGCAGAGTTATCTCAAAGAAAGGGGCCACGGTGTTTCTGTATCTCTATTATGTTGGTGCAGCTTCAGAACTTTTAAATATCTTGATATATCTCGAGAACTACGCATCTGATCAAAAAATATCATGGAACATAAAAAGTAGAAAACTTAATTCTCTACAGAAAAGGTCTCTTAACATTTTGCCATAGCTCGCTTCGTTTCCGAGATATTTGCAGATTTATCTCAAGGGAAGGGGCCTGACGGACATATTTCGAGATATTTCTTCTTCTTGTTGTTCTTCTTCTGCACAGCTAAGCTGGAAGTGGCATTTGCAGCTCGCAATAGTGCAGAGTTATCTCAAAGAAAGGGGCCACGGTGTTTCTGTATCTCTATTATGTTGGTGCGGCTTCGGAACTTTTAAATATCTTGATATATCTCGAGATCTACGCATCTGATCAAAAAATATCATAGAACATAAAAAGTAGGAAACTTAATTCTCTACAAAAAAGGTCTCTCAACATTTTGCCATAGCTCGCTTCGTTTCCGAGATACTTGCCGATTTATCTCAAGGGAAGGGGCCTGACGGACATATTTCGAGATATTTCTTCTTCTTGTTGTTCTTCTTCTGCACAGCTAAGCTGGAAGTGGCATTTGCAGCTCGCAATAGTGCAGAGTTATCGCAAAGAAAGGGGCCACGGTGTTTCTGTATCTCTATTATGTTGGTGCGGCTTCGGAACTTTTAAATATCTCGATATATCTCGAAAACTACGCTGCTGATCAAAAAATATCATAGAACATAAAAAGTAGGAAACATAATTCCATACAAAAAAGGTCTCTTAACATTTTGCCATAGCTCGCTTCGTTTCCGAGATATTTGCAGATTTATCTCAAGGGAAGGGGCCTGACGGACATATATCGAGATATTTCTTCTTCTTGTTGTTCTTCTTCTGCACAGCTAAGCTGGAAGTGGCATTTGCAGCTCGCAATAGTGCAGAGTTATCGCAAAGAAA
The DNA here is from genome assembly GCF_051020975.1 of Osmia lignaria lignaria. Lineage (NCBI taxonomy): Eukaryota > Metazoa > Arthropoda > Insecta > Hymenoptera > Megachilidae > Osmia > Osmia lignaria. The sequence continues at coordinate 19,544,380 of NW_027478161.1, forward strand.
GGGGCCACGGTGTTTCTGTATCTCTATTATGTTGGTGCGGCTTCGGAACTTTTAAATATCTTGATATATCTCGAGAACTACGCATCTGATCAAAAAATATCATAGAACATAAAAAGTAGGAAACCTAATTTTCTACAAAAAAGGTCTCTTAACATTTTGCCGTAGCTCGCTTCGTTTCCGAGATATTTGCAGATTTATCTCAAGGGAAGGGGTCTGACGGACATATTTCGAGATATTTCTTCTTCTTGTTGTTCTTCTTCTGCACAGCTAAGCTGGAAGTGGCATTTGCAGCTCGCAATAGTGCAGAGTTATCTCAAAGAAAGGGGCCACGGTGTTTCTGTATCTCTATTATGTTGGTGCAGCTTCGGATCTTTTAAATATCTCGATATATCTCGAAAACTACGCTTCTGATCAAAAACTATCATAGAACATAAATTGTAGGAAACATAATTCTCTACAAAAAAGGTCTCTTAACATTTTGCCATAGCTCGTTTCGTTTCCGAGATATTTGCAGATATATCTCAAGGGAAGGGGCCTGACGGACATATTTCGAGATATTTCCTCTTCTTGTTGTTCTTCTTCTGCACAGCTAAACTGGAAGTGGCATTTCCAGCTCGCAATAGCGCAGAGTTATCTCAAAGAAAGGGGCCACGGTGTTTCTGTATCTCTATTATGTTGGTGCGGCTTCGGAACTTTTAAATATCTTGATATATCTCGAGAACTACGCATCTGATCAAAAAATATCATAGAACATAAAAAGTAGGAAACTTAATTCTCTACAAATAAGGTCTCTTAACATTTTGCCATAGCTCGCTTCGTTTCCGAGATATTTGTAGATTTATCTCAAGGGAAGGGGCCTGACGGACATATTTCGAGATATTTCTTCTTCTTGTTGTTCTTCTTCTGCACAGCTAAGCTGGAAGTGGCATTTGCGGCTCGCACTAGTGCAGAGTTATCTCAAAGAAAGGGGCCACGGTGTTTCTGTATCTCTATTATGTTGGTGCGGCTTTGGAACTTTTAAATATCTCGATATATCTCGAAAACGACGCTTCTGATCAAAAAATATCATAGAACATAAATTGTAGGAAACATAATTCTCTACAAAAAAGGTCTCTTAACATTTTGCCATAGCTCGCTTCGTTTCTGAGATATTTGCAGATATATCTCAAGGGAAGGGGCCTGACGGACATATTTCGAGATATTTCTCCTTCTTGTTGTTCTTCTCCTGCACAGCTAAGCTGGAAGTGGCATTTACAGCTCGCACTAGTGCAGAGTTATCTCAAAGAAAGGGGCCACGGTGTTTCTGTATCTCTATTATGTTGGTGCAGCTTCAGAACTTTTAAATATCTTGATATATCTCGAGAACTACGCATCTGATCAAAAAATATCATGGAACATAAAAAGTAGAAAACTTAATTCTCTACAGAAAAGGTCTCTTAACATTTTGCCATAGCTCGCTTCGTTTCCGAGATATTTGCAGATTTATCTCAAGGGAAGGGGCCTGACGGACATATTTCGAGATATTTCTTCTTCTTGTTGTTCTTCTTCTGCACAGCTAAGCTGGAAGTGGCATTTGCAGCTCGCAATAGTGCAGAGTTATCTCAAAGAAAGGGGCCACGGTGTTTCTGTATCTCTATTATGTTGGTGCGGCTTCGGAACTTTTAAATATCTTGATATATCTCGAGATCTACGCATCTGATCAAAAAATATCATAGAACATAAAAAGTAGGAAACTTAATTCTCTACAAAAAAGGTCTCTCAACATTTTGCCATAGCTCGCTTCGTTTCCGAGATACTTGCCGATTTATCTCAAGGGAAGGGGCCTGACGGACATATTTCGAGATATTTCTTCTTCTTGTTGTTCTTCTTCTGCACAGCTAAGCTGGAAGTGGCATTTGCAGCTCGCAATAGTGCAGAGTTATCGCAAAGAAAGGGGCCACGGTGTTTCTGTATCTCTATTATGTTGGTGCGGCTTCGGAACTTTTAAATATCTCGATATATCTCGAAAACTACGCTGCTGATCAAAAAATATCATAGAACATAAAAAGTAGGAAACATAATTCCATACAAAAAAGGTCTCTTAACATTTTGCCATAGCTCGCTTCGTTTCCGAGATATTTGCAGATTTATCTCAAGGGAAGGGGCCTGACGGACATATTTCGAGATATTTCTTCTTCTTGTTGTTCTTCTTCTGCACAGCTAAGCTGGAAGTGGCATTTGCAGCTCGCAATTGTGCAGAGTTATCTCAAAGAGAGGGGCCACGGTGTTTCTGTATCTCTATTATGTTGGTGCGGCTTCGGAACTTTTAAATATCTTGATATATCTCGAGAACTACGAATCTGATCAGAAAATATCATAGAAGATAAAAAGTAGGAAACTTAATTCTCTACAAAAAAGGTCTCTTAACATTTTGCCATAGCTCGCTTCGTTTCCGAGATATTTGCAGATTTATCTCAAGGGAAGGGGCCTGACGGACATATTTCGAGATATTTCTTCTTCTTGTTGTTCTTCTTCTGCACAGCTAAGCTGGAAGTGGCATTTGCAGCTCGCAATAGTGCACAGTTATCTCAAAGAAAGGGGCCACGGTGTTTCTGTATCTCTATTATGTTGGTGCGGCTTCGGAACTTTTAAATATCTCGATATATCTCGAGAACTACGCATCTGATCAAAAAATATCATAGAACATAAAAAGTAGGAAACTTAATTCTCTACAAAAAAGGTCTCTTAACTTTTTGCCGTAGCTCGCTTAGTTTCCGAGATATTTGCAGATTTATCTCAAGGGAAGGGGCCTGACGGACATATATCGAGATATTTCTTCTTCTTGTTGTTCTTCTTCTGCACAGCTAAGCTGGAAGTGGCATTTGCAGCTCGCAATAGTGCAGAGTTATCGCAAAGAAAGGGGCCACGGTGTTTCTGTATCTCTATTATGTTGGTGCGGCTTCGGAACTTTTAAATATCTTGATATATCTCGAGAACTACGCATCTGATCAAAAAATATCATAGAACATAAAAAGTAGGAAACCTAATTTTCTACAAAAAAGGTCTCTTAACATTTTGCCGTAGCTCGCTTCGTTTCCGAGATATTTGCAGATTTATCTCAAGGGAAGGGGTCTGACGGACATATTTCGAGATATTTCTTCTTCTTGTTGTTCTTCTTCTGCACAGCTAAGCTGGAAGTGGCATTTGCAGCTCGTAATAGTGCAGAGTTATCTCAAAGAAAGGGGCCACGGTGTTTCTGTATCTCTATTATGTTGGTGCAGCTTCGGATCTTTTAAATATCTCGATATATCTCGAAAACTACGCTTCTGATCAAAAACTATCATAGAACATAAATTGTAGGAAACATAATTCTCTACAAAAAAGGTCTCTTAACATTTTGCCATAGCTCGTTTCGTTTCCGAGATATTTGCAGATATATCTCAAGGGAAGGGGCCTGACGGACATATTTCGAGATATTTCCTCTTCTTGTTGTTCTTCTTCTGCACAGCTAAACTGGAAGTGGCATTTCCAGCTCGCAATAGCGCAGAGTTATCTCAAAGAAAGGGGCCACGGTGTTTCTGTATCTCTATTATGTTGGTGCGGCTTCGGAACTTTTAAATATCTCGATATATCTCGAAAACTACGCTGCTGATCAAAAAATATCATAGAACATAAAAAGTAGGAAACATAATTCCATACAAAAAAGGTCTCTTAACATTTTGCCATAGCTCGCTTCGTTTCCGAGATATTTGCAGATTTATCTCAAGGGAAGGGGCCTGACGGACATATTTCGAGATATTTCTTCTTCTTGTTGTTCTTCTTCTGCACAGCTAAGCTGGAAGTGGCATTTGCAGCTCGCAATTGTGCAGAGTTATCTCAAAGAGAGGGGCCACGGTGTTTCTGTATCTCTATTATGTTGGTGCGGCTTCGGAACTTTTAAATATCTTGATATATCTCGAGAACTACGAATCTGATCAGAAAATATCATAGAAGATAAAAAGTAGGAAACTTAATTCTCTACAAAAAAGGTCTCTTAACATTTTGCCATAGCTCGCTTCGTTTCCGAGATATTTGCAGATTTATCTCAAGGGAAGGGGCCTGACGGACATATTTCGAGATATTTCTTCTTCTTGTTGTTCTTCTTCTGCACAGCTAAGCTGGAAGTGGCATTTGCAGCTCGCAATAGTGCACAGTTATCTCAAAGAAAGGGGCCACGGTGTTTCTGTATCTCTATTATGTTGGTGCGGCTTCGGAACTTTTAAATATCTCGATATATCTCGAGAACTACGCATCTGATCAAAAAATATCATAGAACATAAAAAGTAGGAAACTTAATTCTCTACAAAAAAGGTCTCTTAACTTTTTGCCGTAGCTCGCTTAGTTTCCGAGATATTTGCAGATTTATCTCAAGGGAAGGGGCCTGACGGACATATATCGAGATATTTCTTCTTCTTGTTGTTCTTCTTCTGCACAGCTAAGCTGGAAGTGGCATTTGCAGCTCGCAATAGTGCAGAGTTATCGCAAAGAAAGGGGCCACGGTGTTTCTGTATCTCTATTATGTTGGTGCGGCTTCGGAACTTTTAAATATCTTGATATATCTCGAGAACTACGCATCTGATCAAAAAATATCATAGAACATAAAAAGTAGGAAACCTAATTTTCTACAAAAAAGGTCTCTTAACATTTTGCCGTAGCTCGCTTCGTTTCCGAGATATTTGCAGATTTATCTCAAGGGAAGGGGTCTGACGGACATATTTCGAGATATTTCTTCTTCTTGTTGTTCTTCTTCTGCACAGCTAAGCTGGAAGTGGCATTTGCAGCTCGTAATAGTGCAGAGTTATCTCAAAGAAAGGGGCCACGGTGTTTCTGTATCTCTATTATGTTGGTGCAGCTTCGGATCTTTTAAATATCTCGATATATCTCGAAAACTACGCTTCTGATCAAAAACTATCATAGAACATAAATTGTAGGAAACATAATTCTCTACAAAAAAGGTCTCTTAACATTTTGCCATAGCTCGTTTCGTTTCCGAGATATTTGCAGATATATCTCAAGGGAAGGGGCCTGACGGACATATTTCGAGATATTTCCTCTTCTTGTTGTTCTTCTTCTGCACAGCTAAACTGGAAGTGGCATTTCCAGCTCGCAATAGCGCAGAGTTATCTCAAAGAAAGGGGCCACGGTGTTTCTGTATCTCTATTATGTTGGTGCGGCTTCGGAACTTTTAAATATCTTGATATATCTCGAGAACTACGCATCTGATCAAAAAATATCATAGAACATAAAAAGTAGGAAACTTAATTCTCTACAAATAAGGTCTCTTAACATTTTGCCATAGCTCGCTTCGTTTCCGAGATATTTGTAGATTTATCTCAAGGGAAGGGGCCTGACGGACATATTTCGAGATATTTCTTCTTCTTGTTGTTCTTCTTCTGCACAGCTAAGCTGGAAGTGGCATTTGCGGCTCGCACTAGTGCAGAGTTATCTCAAAGAAAGGGGCCACGGTGTTTCTGTATCTCTATTATGTTGGTGCGGCTTTGGAACTTTTAAATATCTCGATATATCTCGAAAACGACGCTTCTGATCAAAAAATATCATAGAACATAAATTGTAGGAAACATAATTCTCTACAAAAAAGGTCTCTTAACATTTTGCCATAGCTCGCTTCGTTTCTGAGATATTTGCAGATATATCTCAAGGGAAGGGGCCTGACGGACATATTTCGAGATATTTCTCCTTCTTGTTGTTCTTCTCCTGCACAGCTAAGCTGGAAGTGGCATTTACAGCTCGCAATACTGCAGAGTTATCTCAAAGATAGGGGCCACGGTGTTGATGTATCTCTATTATGTTGGTGCAGCTTCAGAACTTTTAAATATCTTGATATATCTCGAGAACTACGCATCTGATCAAAAAATATCATGGAACATAAAAAGTAGAGAACTTAATTCTCTACAGAAAAGGTCTCTTAACATTTTGCCATAGCTCGCTTCGTTTCCGAGATATTTGCAGATTTATCTCAAGGGAAGGGGCCTGACGGACATATTTCGAGATATTTCTTCTTCTTGTTGTTCTTCTTCTGCACAGCTAAGCTGGAAGTGGCATTTGCAGCTCGCAATTGTGCAGAGTTATCTCAAAGAGAGGGGCCACGGTGTTTCAGTATCTCTATTATGTTGGTGCGGCTTCGGAACTTTTAAATATCTTGATATATCTCGAGAACTACGAATCTGATCAGAAAATATCATAGAAGATAAAAAGTAGGAAACTTAATTCTCTACAAAAAAGGTCTCTTAACATTTTGCCATAGCTCGCTTCGTTTCCTAGATATTTGCAGATTTATCTCAAGGGAAGGGGCCTGACGGACATATTTCGAGATATTTCTTCTTCTTGTTGTTCTTCTTCTGCACAGCTAAGCTGGAAGTGGCATTTGCGGCTCGCACTAGTGCAGAGTTATCTCAAAGAAAGGGGCCACGGTGTTTCTGTATCTCTATTATGTTGGTGCGGCTTCGGAACTTTTGAATATCTTGATATATCTCGAGAACTACGCATCTGATCAAAAAATATCATAGAACATAAAAAGTAGGAAACTTAATTCGCTACAAAAAGGTCTCTTAACATTTTGCCATAGCTCGCTTCGTTTTCGAGATATTTGCAGATTTATCTCAAGGGAAGGGGTCTGACGGACATATTTCGAGATATTTCTTCTTCTTGTTGTTCTTCTTCTGCACAGCTAAGCTGGAAGTGGCATTTGCAGCTCGCAATAGTGCAGAGTTATCTCAAAGAGAGGGGCCACGGTGTTTCTGTATCTCGATTATGTTGGTGCGGCTTCGGAACTTTTAAATATCTTGATATATCTCGAGAACTACGCATCTGATCAAAAAATATCATAGAACATGAAAAGTAGGAAACTTAATTCTCTACAAAAAATGTCTCTTAACATTTTGCCATAGCTCGCTTCGTTTCCGAGATATTTGCAGATATATCTCAAGGGAAGGGGCCTGACGGACATATTTCGAGATATTTCTTCTTCTTGTTGTTCTTCTTCTGCACAGCTAAGCTGGAAGTGGCATTTACAGCTCGCAATACTGCAGAGTTATCTCAAAGAAAGGGGCCACGGTGTTTCTGTATCCCTATTATGTTGGTGCGGCTTCGGAACTTTTAAATATCTTGATATATCTCGAGAACTACGCATCTGATCAAAAAATATCATAGAACATAAAAAGTAGGAAACTCAATCCTCTACAAAAAAGGTCTCTTAACATTTTGCAATAGCTCGCTTCGTTTCCGAGATATTTGCAGATTTATCTCAAGGGAAGGGGCCTGACGGACATATTTCGAGATATTTCTTCTTCTTGTTGTTCTTCTTCTGCACAGCTAAGCTGGAAGTGGCATTTGCAGCTCGCAATAGTGCAGAGTTATCGCAAAGAAAGGGGCCACGGTGTTTCTGTATCTCTATTATGTTGGTGCGGCTTCGGAACTTTTAAATATCTTGATATATCTCGAGAACTACGCATCTGATCAAAAAATATCATAGAACATAAAAAGTAGGAAACCTAATTTTCTACAAAAAAGGTCTCTTAACATTTTGCCGTAGCTCGCTTCGTTTCCGAGATATTTGCAGATTTATCTCAAGGGAAGGGGTCTGACGGACATATTTCGAGATATTTCTTCTTCTTGTTGTTCTTCTTCTGCACAGCTAAGCTGGAAGTGGCATTTGCAGCTCGCAATAGTGCAGAGTTATCTCAAAGAGAGGGGCCACGGTGTTTCTGTATCTCTATTATGTTGGTGCGGCTTCGGAACTTTTAAATATCTTGATATATCTCGAGAACTACGCATCTGATCAAAAAATATCATAGAACATGAAAAGTAGGAAACTTAATTCTCTACAAAAAATGTCTCTTAACATTTTGCCATAGCTCGCTTCGTTTCCGAGATATTTGCAGATATATCTCAAGGGAAGGGGCCTGACGGACATATTTCGAGATATTTCTTCTTCTTGTTGTTCTTCTTCTGCACAGCTAAGCTGGAAGTGGCATTTACAGCTCGCAATACTGCAGAGTTATCTCAAAGAAAGGGGCCACGGTGTTTCTGTATCCCTATTATGTTGGTGCGGCTTCGGAACTTTTAAATATCTCGATATATCTCGAAAACTACGCTTCTGATCAAAAAATATCATAGAACATAAATTGTAGGAAACATAATTCTCTACAAAAAACGTCTCTTAACATTTTGCCATAGCTCGCTTCGGTTCCGAGATATTTGCAGATTCAGCTCAAAGGAACTGGCCTGACGGACATATTTCGAGATATTTCTTCTTCTTGTTGGTCTTCCTCTGCACAGCTAAGCTGGAAGTGGCATTTGCAGCTCGCAATAGTGCAGAGTTATCTCAAAGAAAGGGGCCACGGTGTTTCTGTATCTCTATTATGTTGGTGCGGCTTTGGAACTTTTAAATATCTCGATATATCTCGAAAACTACGCTTCTGATCAAAAAATATCATAGAACATAAAACGTAGGAAACTTAATTCTCTACAAAAAAGGTCCCTCAACATTTTGCCATAGCTCGCTTCGTTTCCGAGATATTTGCAGATTTATCTCAAGGGAAGGGGCCTGACGGACATATTTCGAGATATGTCTTCTTCTTGTTGTTCTTCTTCTGCACAGCTAAGCTGGAAGTGGCATTAACAGCTCGCAATAGTGCAGAGTTATCTCAAAGAAAGGGGCCACGGTGTTTCTGTATCTCTATTATGTTGGTGCGGCTTCGGAACTTTTAAATATCTTGATATATCTCGAGAACTACGCATCTGATCAAAAAATATCATAGAACATAAAAAGTAGGAAACTTAATTCTCTACAAAAAAGGTCTCCTAACATTTCGCCATAGCTCGCTTCGTTTCCGAGATATTTGCAGATTTATCTCAAGGGAAGGGGCCTGACGGACATATTTCGAGATATTTCTTCTTCTTGTTGTTCTTCTTCTGCACAGCTAAGCTGGAAGTGGCATTTGCGGCTCGCACTAGTGCAGAGTTATCTCAAAGAAAGGGGCCACGGTGTTTCTGTATCTCTATTATGTTGGTGCGGCTTCGGAACTTTTAAATATCTCGATATATCTCGAAAACTACGCTTCTGATCAAAAAATATCATAGAACATAAATTGTAGGAAACATAATTCTCTACAAAAAACGTCTCTTAACATTTTGCCATAGCTCGCTTCGTTTCCGAGATATTTGCAGATTTATCTCAAGGGAAGGGGCCTGACGGACATATTTCGAGATATTTCTTCTTCTTGTTGTTCTTCTTCTGCACAGCTAAGCTGGAAGTGGCATTTACAGCTCGCAATAGTGCAGAGTTATCTCAAAGAAAGGGGCCACGGTGTTTCTGTATCTCTATTATGTTGGTGCGGCTTCGGAACTTTTAAACATCTTGATATATCTCGAGAACTACGCATCTGATCAAAAAATATCATAGAACATAAAAAGTAGGAAACTTAATTCTCTACAAAAAAGGTCTCTTAACATTTTGCCATAGCTCGCTTCGTTTCCGAGATATTTGCAGATTTATCTCAAGGGAAGGGGCCTGACGGACATATTTCGAGATATTTCTTCTTCTTGTTGTTCTTCTTCTGCACAGCTAAGCTGGAAGTGGCATTTGCGGCTCGCACTAGTGCAGAGTTATCTCAAAGAAAGGGGCCACGGTGTTTCTGTATCCCTATTATGTTGGTGCGGCTTCGGAACTTTTAAATATCTCGATATATCTCGAAAACTACGCTTCTGATCAAAAAATATCATAGAACATAAATTGTAGGAAACATAATTCTCTACAAAAAACGTCTCTTAACATTTTGCCATAGCTCGCTTGGTTTCCGAGATATTTGCAGATTCAGCTCAAAGGAACTGGCCTGACGGACATATTTCGAGATATTTCTTCTTCTTGTTGTTCTTCTTCTGCACAGCTAAGCTGGAAGTGGCATTTGCGGCTCGCACTAGTGCAGAGTTATCTCAAAGAAAGGGGCCACGGTGTTTCTGTATCTCTATTATGTTGGTGCGGCTTTGGAACTTTTAAATATCTCGATATATCTCGAAAACGACGCTTCTGATCAAAAAATATCATAGAACATAAATTGTAGGAAACATAATTCTCTACAAAAAAGGTCTCTTAACATTTTGCCATAGCTCGCTTCGTTTCTGAGATATTTGCAGATATATCTCAAGGGAAGGGGCCTGACGGACATATTTCGAGATATTTCTCCTTCTTGTTGTTCTTCTCCTGCACAGCTAAGCTGGAAGTGGCATTTACAGCTCGCAATACTGCAGAGTTATCTCAAAGATAGGGGCCACGGTGTTTCTGTATCTCTATTATGTTGGTGCAGCTTCAGAACTTTTAAATATCTTGATATATCTCGAGAACTACGCATCTGATCAAAAAATATCATGCAACATAAAAAGTAGAGAACTTAATTCTCTACAGAAAAGGTCTCTTAACATTTTGCCATAGCTCGCTTCGTTTCCGAGATATTTGCAGATTTATCTCAAGGGAAGGGGCCTGACGGACATATTTCGAGATATTTCTTCTTCTTGTTGTTCTTCTTCTGCACAGCTAAGCTGGAAGTGGCATTTGCAGCTCGCAATTGTGCAGAGTTATCTCAAAGAGAGGGGCCACGGTGTTTCAGTATCTCTATTATGTTGGTGCGGCTTCGGAACTTTTAAATATCTTGATATATCTCGAGAACTACGAATCTGATCAGAAAATATCATAGAAGATGAAAAGTAGGAAACTTAATTCTCTACAAAAAAGGTCTCTTAACATTTTGCCATAGCTCGCTTCGTTTCCGAGATATTTGCAGATTTATCTCAAGGGAAGGGGCCTGACGGACATATTTCGAGATATTTCTTCTTCTTGTTGTTCTTCTTCTGCACAGCTAAGCTGGAAGTGGCATTTGCGGCTCGCACTAGTGCAGAGTTATCTCAAAGAAAGGGGCCACGGTGTTTCTGTATCTCTATTATGTTGGTGCGGCTTCGGAACTTTTGAATATCTTGATATATCTCGAGAACTACGCATCTGATCAAAAAATATCATAGAACATAAAAAGTAGGAAACTTAATTCGCTACAAAAAGGTCTCTTAACATTTTGCCATAGCTCGCTTCGTTTCCGAGATATTTGCAGATTTATCTCAAGGGAAGGGGTCTGACGGACATATTTCGAGATATTTCTTCTTCTTGTTGTTCTTCTTCTGCACAGCTAAGCTGGAAGTGGCATTTGCAGCTCGCAATAGTGCAGAGTTATCTCAAAGAGAGGGGCCACGGTGTTTCTGTATCTCGATTATGTTGGTGCGGCTTCGGAACTTTTAAATATCTTGATATATCTCGAGAACTACGCATCTGATCAAAAAATATCATAGAACATGAAAAGTAGGAAACTTAATTCTCTACAAAAAATGTCTCTTAACATTTTGCCATAGCTCGCTTCGTTTCCGAGATATTTGCAGATATATCTCAAGGGAAGGGGCCTGACGGACATATTTCGAGATATTTCTTCTTCTTGTTGTTCTTCTTCTGCACAGCTAAGCTGGAAGTGGCATTTACAGCTCGCAATACTGCAGAGTTATCTCAAAGAAAGGGGCCACGGTGTTTCTGTATCCCTATTATGTTGGTGCGGCTTCGGAACTTTTAAATATCTTGATATATCTCGAGAACTACGCATCTGATCAAAAAATATCATAGAACATAAAAAGTAGGAAACTCAATCCTCTACAAAAAAGGTCTCTTAACATTTTGCAATAGCTCGCTTCGTTTCCGAGATATTTGCAGATTTATCTCAAGGGAAGGGGCCTGACGGACATATTTCGAGATATTTCTTCTTCTTGTTGTTCTTCTTCTGCACAGCTAAGCTGGAAGTGGCATTTGCAGCTCGCAATAGTGCAGAGTTATCGCAAAGAAAGGGGCCACGGTGTTTCTGTATCTCTATTATGTTGGTGCGGCTTCGGAACTTTTAAATATCTTGATATATCTCGAGAACTACGCATCTGATCAAAAAATATCATAGAACATAAAAAGTAGGAAACCTAATTTTCTACAAAAAAGGTCTCTTAACATTTTGCCGTAGCTCGCTTCGTTTCCGAGATATTTGCAGATTTATCTCAAGGGAAGGGGTCTGACGGACATATTTCGAGATATTTCTTCTTCTTGTTGTTCTTCTTCTGCACAGCTAAGCTGGAAGTGGCATTTGCAGCTCGCAATAGTGCAGAGTTATCTCAAAGAGAGGGGCCACGGTGTTTCTGTATCTCTATTATGTTGGTGCGGCTTCGGAACTTTTAAATATCTTGATATATCTCGAGAACTACGCATCTGATCAAAAAATATCATAGAACATGAAAAGTAGGAAACTTAATTCTCTACAAAAAATGTCTCTTAACATTTTGCCATAGCTCGCTTCGTTTCCGAGATATTTGCAGATATATCTCAAGGGAAGGGGCCTGACGGACATATTTCGAGATATTTCTTCTTCTTGTTGTTCTTCTTCTGCACAGCTAAGCTGGAAGTGGCATTTACAGCTCGCAATACTGCAGAGTTATCTCAAAGAAAGGGGCCACGGTGTTTCTGTATCCCTATTATGTTGGTGCGGCTTCGGAACTTTTAAATATCTCGATATATCTCGAAAACTACGCTTCTGATCAAAAAATATCATAGAACATAAATTGTAGGAAACATAATTCTCTACAAAAAACGTCTCTTAACATTTTGCCATAGCTCGCTTCGGTTCCGAGATATTTGCAGATTCAGCTCAAAGGAACTGGCCTGACGGACATATTTCGAGATATTTCTTCTTCTTGTTGGTGTTCCTCTGCACAGCTAAGCTGGAAGTGGCATTTGCAGCTCGCAATAGTGCAGAGTTATCTCAAAGAAAGGGGCCACGGTGTTTCTGTATCTCTATTATGTTGGTGCGGCTTTGGAACTTTTAAATATCTCGATATATCTCGAAAACTACGCTTCTGATCAAAAAATATCATAGAACATAAAACGTAGGAAACTTAATTCTCTACAAAAAAGGTCCCTCAACATTTTGCCATAGCTCGCTTCGTTTCCGAGATATTTGCAGATTTATCTCAAGGGAAGGGGCCTGACGGACATATTTCGAGATATGTCTTCTTCTTGTTGTTCTTCTTCTGCACAGCTAAGCTGGAAGTGGCATTAACAGCTCGCAATAGTGCAGAGTTATCTCAAAGAAAGGGGCCACGGTGTTTCTGTATCTCTATTATGTTGGTGCGGCTTCGGAACTTTTAAATATCTTGATATATCTCGAAAACTACGCTTCTGATCAAAAAATATCATAGAACATAAATTGTAGGAAACATAATTCTCTACAAAAAACGTCTCTTAACATTTTGCCATAGCTCGCTTCGTTTCCGAGATATTTGCAGATTTATCTCAAGGGAAGGGGCCTGACGGACATATTTCGAGATATTTCTTCTTCTTGTTGTTCTTCTTCTGCACAGCTAAGCTGGAAGTGGCATTTACAGCTCGCAATAGTGCAGAGTTATCTCAAAGAAAGGGGCCACGGTGTTTCTGTATCTCTATTATGTTGGTGCGGCTTCGGAACTTTTAAACATCTTGATATATCTCGAGAACTACGCATCTGATCAAAAAATATCATAGAACATAAAAAGTAGGAAACTTAATTCTCTACAAAAAAGGTCTCTTAACATTTTGCCATAGCTCGCTTCGTTTCCGAGATATTTGCAGATTTATCTCAAGGGAAGGGGCCTGACGGACATATTTCGAGATATTTCTTCTTCTTGTTGTTCTTCTTCTGCACAGCTAAGCTGGAAGTGGCATTTGCGGCTCGCACTAGTGCAGAGTTATCTCAAAGAAAGGGGCCACGGTGTTTCTGTATCCCTATTATGTTGGTGCGGCTTCGGAACTTTTAAATATCTCGATATATCTCGAAAACTACGCTTCTGATCAAAAAATATCATAGAACATAAATTGTAGGAAACATAATTCTCTACAAAAAACGTCTCTTAACATTTTGCCATAGCTCGCTTGGTTTCCGAGATATTTGCAGATTCAGCTCAAAGGAACTGGCCTGACGGACATATTTCGAGATATTTCTTCTTCTTGTTGTTCTTCTTCTGCACAGCTAAACTGGAAGTGGCATTTCCAGCTCGCAATAGTGCAGAGTTATCTCAAAGAGAGGGGCCACGGTGTTTCTGTATCTCTATTATGTTGGTGCGGCTTCGGAACTTTTAAATATCTTGATATATCTCGAGAACTACGCATCTGATCAAAAAATATCATACAACATAAAAAGTAGGAAACTCAATTCCCTACAAAAAAGGTCTCTTAACATTTTGCCATAGCTCGCTTCGTTTCCGAGATATTTGCAGATTTATCTCAAGGGAAGTCGCCTGACGGACATATTTCGAGATATTTCTTCTTCTTGTTGTTCTTCTTCTGCACAGCTAAGCTGGAAGTGGCATTTGCGGCTCGCTCTAGTGCAGAGTTATCTCAAAGAAAGGGGCCACGGTGTTTCTGTATCTCTATTATGTTGGTGCGGCTTCGGAACTTTTAAATATCTTGATATATCTCGAGAACTACGCATCTGATCCAAAAATATCATAGAACATAAATAGTAGGAAACTTAATTCTCTACAAAAAAGGTCTCTCAACATTTTGCCATAGCTCGCTTCGTTTCCGAGATATTTGCAGATTTATCTCAAGGGAAGGGGCCTGACGGACATATTTCGAGATATTTCTTCTTCTTGTTGTTCTTCTTCTGCACAGCTAAGCTGGAAGTGGCATTTGCAGCTCGCAATAGTGCAGAGTTATCTCAAAGAAAGGGGCCACGGTGTTTCTGTATCTCTATTATGTTGGTGCGGCTTCGGAACTTTTAAATATCTCGATATATCTCGAAAACTACGCTTCTGATCAAAAAATATCATAGAACATAAATTGTAGGAAACATAATTCTCTACAAAAAAGGTCTCTTAACATTTTGCCATAGCTCGCTTCGTTTCCGAGATATTTGCAGATTTATCTCAAGGGAAGGGGCCTGACGGACATATTTCGAGATACTTCTTCTTCTTGTTGTTCTTCTTCTGCACAGCTAAACTGGAAGTGGCATTTCCAGCTCGCAATAGTGCAGAGTTATCTCAAAGAGAGGGGCCACGGTGTTTCTGTATCTCTATTATGTTGGTGCGGCTTTGGAACTTTTAAATATCTCGATATATCTCGAAAACTACACTTCTGATCAAAAAATATCATAGAACATAAAACGTAGGAAACTTAATTCTCTACAAAAAAGGTCCCTCAACATTTTGCCATAGCTCGCTTCGTTTCCGAGATATTTGCAGATTTATCTCAAGGGAAGGGGCCTGACGGACATATTTCGAGATATGTCTTCTTCTTGTTGTTCTTCTTCTGCACAGCTAAGCTGGAAGTGGCATTAACAGCTCGCAATAGTGCAGAGTTATCTCAAAGAAAGGGGCCACGGTGTTTCTGTATCTCTATTATGTTGGTGCGGCTTCGGAACTTTTAAATATCTTGATATATCTCGAGAACTACGCATCTGATCAAAAAATATCATAGAACATAAAGAGTAGGAAACTTAATTCTCTACAAAAAAGGTCTCCTAACATTTTGCCATAGCTCGCTTCGTTTCCGAGATATTTGCAGATTTATCTCAAGGGAAGGGGCCTGACGGACATATTTCGAGATATTTCTTCTTCTTGTTGTTCTTCTTCTGCACAGCTAAGCTGGAAGTGGCATTTGCGGCTCGCACTAGTGCAGAGTTATCTCAAAGAAAGGGGCCACGGTGTTTCTGTATCTCTATTATGTTGGTGCGGCTTCGGAACTTTTAAATATCTCGATATATCTCGAAAACTACGCTTCTGATCAAAAAATATCATAGAACATAAATTGTAGGAAACATAATTCTCTACAAAAAACGTCTCTTAACATTTTGCCATAGCTCGCTTCGGTTCCGAGATATTTGCAGATTCAGCTCAAAGGAACTGGCCTGACGGACATATTTCGAGATATTTCTTCTTCTTGTTGGTCTTCCTCTGCACAGCTAAGCTGGAAGTGGCATTTGCAGCTCGCAATAGTGCAGAGTTATCTCAAAGAAAGGGGCCACGGTGTTTCTGTATCTCTATTATGTTGGTGCGGCTTTGGAACTTTTAAATATCTCGATATATCTCGAAAACTACGCTTCTGATCAAAAAATATCATAGAACATAAAACGTAGGAAACTTAATTCTCTACAAAAAAGGTCCCTTAACATTTTGCCATAGCTCGCTTCGTTTCCGAGATATTTGCAGATTTATCTCAAGGGAAGGGGCCTGACGGACATATTTCGAGATATGTCTTCTTCTTGTTGTTCTTCTTCTGCACAGCTAAGCTGGAAGTGGCATTAACAGCTCGCAATAGTGCAGAGTTATCTCAAAGAAAGGGGCCACGGTGTTTCTGTATCTCTATTATGTTGGTGCGGCTTCGGAACTTTTAAATATCTTGATATATCTCGAGAACTACGCATCTGATCAAAAAATATCATAGAACATAAAAAGTAGGAAACTTAATTCTCTACAAAAAAGGTCTCCTAACATTTTGCCATAGCTCGCTTCGTTTCCGAGATATTTGCAGATTTATCTCAAGGGAAGGGGCCTGACGGACATATTTCGAGATATTTCTTCTTCTTGTTGTTCTTCTTCTGCACAGCTAAGCTGGAAGTGGCATTTGCGGCTCGCACTAGTGCAGAGTTATCTCAAAGAAAGGGGCCACGGTGTTTCTGTATCTCTATTATGTTGGTGCGGCTTCGGAACTTTTAAATATCTCGATATATCTCGAAAACTACGCTTCTGATCAAAAAATATCATAGAACATAAATTGTAGGAAACATAATTCTCTACAAAAAAGGTCTCTTAACATTTTGCCATAGCTCGCTTTGTTTCCGAGATATTTGCAGATTTATCTCAAGGGAAGGGGCCTGACGGACATATTTCGAGATACTTCTTCTTCTTGTTGTTCTTCTGCACAGCTAAACTGGAAGTGGCATTTCCAGCTCGCAATAGTGCAGAGTTATCTCAAAGAGAGGGGCCACGGTGTTTCTGTATCTCTATTATGTTGGTGCGGCTTCGGAACTTTTAAATATCTTGATATATCTCGAGAGCTACGCGTCTGATCAAAAAATATCATAGAACATAAAAAGTAGGAAACATAATTCTCTACAAAAAAGGTCTCTTAACATTTTGCCATAGCTCGCTTCGTTTCCGAGATATTTGCAGATTTATCTCAAGGGAAGTGGCCTGACGGACATATTTCGAGATATTTCTTCTTCTTGTTGTTCTTCTTCTGCACAGCTAAGCTGGAAGTGGCATTTACAGCTCGCAATAGTGCAGAGTTATCTCAAAGAAAGGGGCCACGGTGTTTCTGTATCTCTATTATGTTGGTGCGGCTTCGGAACTTTTAAATATCTTGATATATCTCGAGAACTACGCATCAGATCAAGAATATCATACAACATAAAACGTAGGAAACTTAATTCTCTACAAAAAAGGTCCCTCAACATTTTGCCATAGCTCGCTTCGTTTCCGAGATATTTGCAGATATATCTCAAGGGAAGGGGCCTGACGGACATATTTCGAGATATTTCTCCTTCTTGTTGTTCTTCTCCTGCACAGCTAAGCTGGAAGTGGCATTTACAGCTCGCAATACTGCAGAGTTATCTCAAAGATAGGGGCCACGGTGTTTCTGTATCTCTATTATGTTGGTGCGGCTTCGGAACTTTTAAACATCTTGATATATCTCGAGAACTACGCATCTGATCAAAAAATATCATAGAACATAAAAAGTAGGAAACTTAATTCTCTACAAAAAAGGTCTCTTAACATTTTGCCATAGCTCGCTTCGTTTCCGAGATATTTGCAGATTTATCTCAAGG
This sequence comes from Osmia lignaria lignaria, assembly GCF_051020975.1. Lineage (NCBI taxonomy): Eukaryota > Metazoa > Arthropoda > Insecta > Hymenoptera > Megachilidae > Osmia > Osmia lignaria. Next base: position 19,562,289 of record NW_027478161.1, read on the forward strand.
GAAGGGGCCTGACGGACATATTTCGAGATATTTCTTCTTCTTGTTGTTCTTCTTCTGCACAGCTAAGCTGGAAGTGGCATTTGCGGCTCGCACTAGTGCAGAGTTATCTCAAAGAAAGGGGCCACGGTGTTTCTGTATCCCTATTATGTTGGTGCGGCTTCGGAACTTTTAAATATCTCGATATATCTCGAAAACTACGCTTCTGATCAAAAAATATCATAGAACATAAATTGTAGGAAACATAATTCTCTACAAAAAACGTCTCTTAACATTTTGCCATAGCTCGCTTGGTTTCCGAGATATTTGCAGATTCAGCTCAAAGGAACTGGCCTGACGGACATATTTCGAGATATTTCTTCTTCTTGTTGTTCTTCTTCTGCACAGCTAAACTGGAAGTGGCATTTCCAGCTCGCAATAGTGCAGAGTTATCTCAAAGAGAGGGGCCACGGTGTTTCTGTATCTCTATTATGTTGGTGCGGCTTCGGAACTTTTAAATATCTTGATATATCTCGAGAACTACGCATCTGATCAAAAAATATCATACAACATAAAAAGTAGGAAACTCAATTCTCTACAAAAAAGGTCTCTTAACATTTTGCCATAGCTCGCTTCGTTTCCGAGATATTTGCAGATTTATCTCAAGGGAAGTCGCCTGACGGACATATTTCGAGATATGTCTTCTTCTTGTTGTTCTTCTTCTGCACAGCTAAGCTGGAAGTGGCATTAACAGCTCGCAATAGTGCAGAGTTATCTCAAAGAAAGGGGCCACGGTGTTTCTGTATCTCTATTATGTTGGTGCGGCTTTGGAACTTTTAAATATCTCGATATATCTCGAAAACTACGCTTCTGATCAAAAAATATCATAGAACATAAAACGTAGGAAACTTAATTCTCTACAAAAAAGGTCCCTTAACATTTTGCCATAGCTCGCTTCGTTTCCGAGATATTTGCAGATTTATCTCAAGGGAAGGGGCCTGACGGACATATTTCGAGATATGTCTTCTTCTTGTTGTTCTTCTTCTGCACAGCTAAGCTGGAAGTGGCATTAACAGCTCGCAATAGTGCAGAGTTATCTCAAAGAAAGGGGCCACGGTGTTTCTGTATCTCTATTATGTTGGTGCGGCTTCGGAACTTTTAAATATCTTGATATATCTCGAGAACTACGCATCTGATCAAAAAATATCATAGAACATAAAAAGTAGGAAACTTAATTCTCTACAAAAAAGGTCTCCTAACATTTTGCCATAGCTCGCTTCGTTTCCGAGATATTTGCAGATTTATCTCAAGGGAAGGGGCCTGACGGACATATTTCGAGATATTTCTTCTTCTTGTTGTTCTTCTTCTGCACAGCTAAGCTGGAAGTGGCATTTGCGGCTCGCACTAGTGCAGAGTTATCTCAAAGAAAGGGGCCACGGTGTTTCTGTATCTCTATTATGTTGGTGCGGCTTCGGAACTTTTAAATATCTCGATATATCTCGAAAACTACGCTTCTGATCAAAAAATATCATAGAACATAAATTGTAGGAAACATAATTCTCTACAAAAAAGGTCTCTTAACATTTTGCCATAGCTCGCTTTGTTTCCGAGATATTTGCAGATTTATCTCAAGGGAAGGGGCCTGACGGACATATTTCGAGATACTTCTTCTTCTTGTTGTTCTTCTGCACAGCTAAACTGGAAGTGGCATTTCCAGCTCGCAATAGTGCAGAGTTATCTCAAAGAGAGGGGCCACGGTGTTTCTGTATCTCTATTATGTTGGTGCGGCTTCGGAACTTTTAAATATCTTGATATATCTCGAGAGCTACGCGTCTGATCAAAAAATATCATAGAACATAAAAAGTAGGAAACATAATTCTCTACAAAAAAGGTCTCTTAACATTTTGCCATAGCTCGCTTCGTTTCCGAGATATTTGCAGATTTATCTCAAGGGAAGTGGCCTGACGGACATATTTCGAGATATTTCTTCTTCTTGTTGTTCTTCTTCTGCACAGCTAAGCTGGAAGTGGCATTTACAGCTCGCAATAGTGCAGAGTTATCTCAAAGAAAGGGGCCACGGTGTTTCTGTATCTCTATTATGTTGGTGCGGCTTCGGAACTTTTAAATATCTTGATATATCTCGAGAACTACGCATCAGATCAAGAATATCATACAACATAAAACGTAGGAAACTTAATTCTCTACAAAAAAGGTCCCTCAACATTTTGCCATAGCTCGCTTCGTTTCCGAGATATTTGCAGATATATCTCAAGGGAAGGGGCCTGACGGACATATTTCGAGATATTTCTCCTTCTTGTTGTTCTTCTCCTGCACAGCTAAGCTGGAAGTGGCATTTACAGCTCGCAATACTGCAGAGTTATCTCAAAGATAGGGGCCACGGTGTTTCTGTATCTCTATTATGTTGGTGCGGCTTCGGAACTTTTAAACATCTTGATATATCTCGAGAACTACGCATCTGATCAAAAAATATCATAGAACATAAAAAGTAGGAAACTTAATTCTCTACAAAAAAGGTCTCTTAACATTTTGCCATAGCTCGCTTCGTTTCCGAGATATTTGCAGATTTATCTCAAGGGAAGGGGCCTGACGGACATATTTCGAGATATTTCTTCTTCTTGTTGTTCTTCTTCTGCACAGCTAAGCTGGAAGTGGCATTTGCGGCTCGCACTAGTGCAGAGTTATCTCAAAGAAAGGGGCCACGGTGTTTCTGTATCCCTATTATGTTGGTGCGGCTTCGGAACTTTTAAATATCTCGATATATCTCGAAAACTACGCTTCTGATCAAAAAATATCATAGAACATAAATTGTAGGAAACATAATTCTCTACAAAAAACGTCTCTTAACATTTTGCCATAGCTCGCTTGGTTTCCGAGATATTTGCAGATTCAGCTCAAAGGAACTGGCCTGACGGACATATTTCGAGATATTTCTTCTTCTTGTTGTTCTTCTTCTGCACAGCTAAACTGGAAGTGGCATTTCCAGCTCGCAATAGTGCAGAGTTATCTCAAAGAGAGGGGCCACGGTGTTTCTGTATCTCTATTATGTTGGTGCGGCTTCGGAACTTTTAAATATCTTGATATATCTCGAGAACTACGCATCTGATCAAAAAATATCATACAACATAAAAAGTAGGAAACTCAATTCTCTACAAAAAAGGTCTCTTAACATTTTGCCATAGCTCGCTTCGTTTCCGAGATATTTGCAGATTTATCTCAAGGGAAGTCGCCTGACGGACATATTTCGAGATATTTCTTCTTCTTGTTGTTCTTCTTCTGCACAGCTAAGCTGGAAGTGGCATTTGCGGCTCGCTCTAGTGCAGAGTTATCTCAAAGAAAGGGGCCACGGTGTTTCTGTATCTCTATTATGTTGGTGCGGCTTCGGAACTTTTAAATATCTTGATATATCTCGAGAACTACGCATCTGATCCAAAAATATCATAGAACATAAATAGTAGGAAACTTAATTCTCTACAAAAAAGGTCTCTCAACATTTTGCCATAGCTCGCTTCGTTTCCGAGATATTTGCAGATCTATCTCAAGGGAAGGGGCCTGACGGACATATTTCGAGATATTTCTTCTTCTTGTTGTTCTTCTTCTGCACAGCTAAGCTGGAAGTGGCATTTGCAGCTCGCAATAGTGCAGAGTTATCTCAAAGAAAGGGGCCACGGTGTTTCTGTATCTCTATTATGTTGGTGCGGCTTCGGAACTTTTAAATATCTCGAAATATCTCGAAAACTACGCTTCTGATCAAAAAATATCATAGAACATAAAACGTAGGAAACTTAATTCTCTACAAAAAAGGTCCCTCAACATTTTGCCATAGCTCGCTTCGTTTCCGAGATATTTGCAGATTTATCTCAAGGGAAGGGGCCTGACGGACATATTTCGAGATATGTCTTCTTCTTGTTGTTCTTCTTCTGCACAGCTAAGCTGGAAGTGGCATTAACAGCTCGCAATAGTGCAGAGTTATCTCAAAGAAAGGGGCCACGGTGTTTCTGTATCTCTATTATGTTGGTGCGGCTTCGGAACTTTTAAATATCTTGATATATCTCGAGAACTACGCATCTGATCAAAAAATATCATAGAACATAAAGAGTAGGAAACTTAATTCTCTACAAAAAAGGTCTCCTAACATTTTGCCATAGCTCGCTTCGTTTCCGAGATATTTGCAGATTTATCTCAAGGGAAGGGGCCTGACGGACATATTTCGAGATATTTCTTCTTCTTGTTGTTCTTCTTCTGCACAGCTAAGCTGGAAGTGGCATTTGCGGCTCGCACTAGTGCAGAGTTATCTCAAAGAAAGGGGCCACGGTGTTTCTGTATCTCGATTATGTTGGTGCGGCTTCGGAACTTTTAAATATCTCGATATATCTCGAAAACTACGCTTCTGATCAAAAAATATCATAGAACATAAATTGTAGGAAACATAATTCTCTACAAAAAAGGTCTCTTAACATTTTGCCATAGCTCGCTTCGTTTCCGAGATATTTGCAGATTTATCTCAAGGGAAGGGGCCTGACGGACATATTTCGAGATACTTCTTCTTCTTGTTGTTCTTCTACTGCACAGCTAAACTGGAAGTGGCATTTCCAGCTCGCAATAGTGCAGAGTTATCTCAAAGAGAGGGGCCACGGTGTTTCTGTATCTCTATTATGTTGGTGCGGCTTCGGAACTTTTAAATATCTTGATATATCTCGAGAGCTACGCGTCTGATCAAAAAATATCATAGAACATAAAAAGTAGGAAACATAATTCGCTACAAAAAAGGTCTCTTAACATTTTGCCATAGCTCGCTTTGTTTCCGAGATATTTGCAGATTTATCTCAAGGGAAGTGGCCTGACGGACATATTTCGAGATATTTCTTCTTCTTGTTGTTCTTCTGCTGCACAGCTAAGCTGGAAGTGGCATTTGCGGCTCGCACTAGTGCAGAGTTATCTCAAAGAAAGGGGCCACGGTGTTTCTGTATCCCTATTATGTTGGTGCGGCTTCGGAACTTTTAAATATCTCGATATATCTCGAAAACTACGCTTCTGATCAAAAAATATCATAGAACATAAATTGTAGGAAACATAATTCTCTACAAAAAAGGTCTCTTAACATTTTGCCATAGCTCGCTTCGTTTCCGAGATATTTGCAGATTCAGCTCAAAGGAACTGGCCTGACGGACATATTTCGAGATATTTCTTCTTCTTGTTGTTCTTCTTCTGCACAGCTAAACTGGAAGTGGCATTTCCAGCTCGCAATAGTGCAGAGTTATCTCAAAGAGAGGGGCCACGGTGTTTCTGTATCTCTATTATGTTGGTGCGGCTTCGGAACTTTTAAATATCTTGATATATCTCGAGAACTACGCATCTGATCAAAAAATATCATACAACATAAAAAGTAGGAAACTCAATTCTCTACAAAAAAGGTCTCTTAACATTTTGCCATAGCTCGCTTCGTTTCCGAGATATTTGCAGATTTATCTCAAGGGAAGTCGCCTGACGGACATATTTCGAGATATTTCTTCTTCTTGTTGTTCTTCTTCTGCACAGCTAAGCTGGAAGTGGCATTTGCGGCTCGCTCTAGTGCAGAGTTATCTCAAAGAAAGGGGCCACGGTGTTTCTGTATCCCTATTATGTTGGTGCGGCTTCGGAACTTTTAAATATCTCGATATATCTCGAAAACTACGCTTCTGATCAAAAAATATCATAGAACATAAATTGTAGGAAACATAATTCTCTACAAAAAAGGTCTCTTAACATTTTGCCATAGCTCGCTTCGTTTCCGAGATATTTGCAGATTCAGCTCAAAGGAACTGGCCTGACGGACATATTTCGAGATATTTCTTCTTCTTGTTGTTCTTCTTCTGCACAGCTAAACTGGAAGTGGCATTTCCAGCTCGCAATAGTGCAGAGTTATCTCAAAGAGAGGGGCCACGGTGTTTCTGTATCTCTATTATGTTGGTGCGGCTTCGGAACTTTTAAATATCTTGATATATCTCGAGAACTACGCATCTGATCAAAAAATATCATACAACATAAAAAGTAGGAAACTCAATTCTCTACAAAAAAGGTCTCTTAACATTTTGCCATAGCTCGCTTCGTTTCCGAGATATTTGCAGATTTATCTCAAGGGAAGTCGCCTGACGGACATATTTCGAGATATTTCTTCTTCTTGTTGTTCTTCTTCTGCACAGCTAAGCTGGAAGTGGCATTTGCGGCTCGCTCTAGTGCAGAGTTATCTCAAAGAAAGGGGCCACGGTGTTTCTGTATCTCTATTATGTTGGTGCGGCTTCGGAACTTTTAAATATCTTGATATATCTCGAGAACTACGCATCTGATCCAAAAATATCATACAACATAAATAGTAGGAAACTTAATTCTCTACAAAAAAGGTCTCTCAACATTTTGCCATAGCTCGCTTCGTTTCCGAGATATTTGCAGATTTATCTCAAGGGAAGGGGCCTGACGGACATATTTCGAGATATTTCTTCTTCTTGTTGTTCTTCTTCTGCACAGCTAAGCTGGAAGTGGCATTTGCAGCTCGCAATAGTGCAGAGTTATCTCAAAGAAAGGGGCCACGGTGTTTCTGTATCTCTATTATGTTGGTGCGGCTTCGGAACTTTTAAATATCTCGATATATCTCGAAAACTACGCTTCTGATCAAAAAATATCATAGAACATAAATTGTAGGAAACATAATTCTCTACAAAAAAGGTCTCTTAACATTTTGCCATAGCTCGCTTCGTTTCCGAGATATTTGCAGATTTATCTCAAGGGAAGGGGCCTGACGGACATATTTCGAGATACTTCTTCTTCTTGTTGTTCTTCTTCTGCACAGCTAAACTGGAAGTGGCATTTCCAGCTCGCAATAGTGCAGAGTTATCTCAAAGAGAGGGGCCACGGTGTTTCTGTATCTCTATTATGTTGGTGCGGCTTCGGAACTTTTAAATATCTTGATATATCTCGAGAGCTACGCGTCTGATCAAAAAATATCATAGAACATAAAAAGTAGGAAACATAATTCTCTACAAAAAAGGTCTCTTAACATTTTGCCATAGCTCGCTTCGTTTCCGAGATATTTGCAGATTTATCTCAAGGGAAGTGGCCTGACGGACATATTTCGAGATATTTCTTCTTTTTGTTGTTCTTCTGCTGCACAGCTAAGCTGGAAGTGGCATTTGCGGCTCGCACTAGTGCAGAGTTATCTCAAAGAAAGGGGCCACGGTGTTTCTGTATCCCTATTATGTTGGTGCGGCTTCGGAACTTTTAAATATCTCGATATATCTCGAAAACTACGCTTCTGATCAAAAAATATCATAGAACATAAATTGTAGGAAACATAATTCTCTACAAAAAAGGTCTCTTAACATTTTGCCATAGCTCGCTTCGTTTCCGAGATATTTGCAGATATATCTCAAGGGAAGGGGCCTGACGGACATATTTCGAGATATGTCTTCTTCTTGTTGTTCTTCTTCTGCACAGCTAAGCTGGAAGTGGCATTTACAGCTCGCAATAGTGCAGAGTTATCTCAAAGAAAGGGGCCACGGTGTTTCTGTATCTCTATTATGTTGGTGCGGCTTCGGAACTTTTAAATATCTTGATATATCTCGAGAACTACGCATCAGATCAAGAATATCATACAACATAAAACGTAGGAAACTTAATTCTCTACAAAAAAGGTCCCTCAACATTTTGCCATAGCTCGCTTCGTTTCCGAGATATTTGCAGATATATCTCAAGGGAAGGGGCCTGACGGACATATTTCGAGATATTTCTCCTTCTTGTTGTTCTTCTCCTGCACAGCTAAGCTGGAAGTGGCATTTACAGCTCGCAATACTGCAGAGTTATCTCAAAGATAGGGGCCACGGTGTTTCTGTATCTCTATTATGTTGGTGCGGCTTCGGAACTTTTAAACATCTTGATATATCTCGAGAACTACGCATCTGATCAAAAAATATCATAGAACATAAAAAGTAGGAAACTTAATTCTCTACAAAAAAGGTCTCTTAACATTTTGCCATAGCTCGCTTCGTTTCCGAGATATTTGCAGATTTATCTCAAGGGAAGGGGCCTGACGGACATATTTCGAGATATTTCTTCTTCTTGTTGTTCTTCTTCTGCACAGCTAAGCTGGAAGTGGCATTTGCGGCTCGCACTAGTGCAGAGTTATCTCAAAGAAAGGGGCCACGGTGTTTCTGTATCCCTATTATGTTGGTGCGGCTTCGGAACTTTTAAATATCTCGATATATCTCGAAAACTACGCTTCTGATCAAAAAATATCATAGAACATAAATTGTAGGAAACATAATTCTCTACAAAAAACGTCTCTCAACATTTTGCCATAGCTCGCTTCGTTTCCGAGATATTTGCAGATTTATCTCAAGGGAAGGGGCCTAACGGACATATTTCCAGATATTTCTTCTTCTTGTTGTTCTTCTTCTGCACAGCTAAGCTGGAAGTGGCATTTGCGGCTCGCACTAGTGCAGAGTTATCTCAAAGAGAGGGGCCACGGTGTTTCTGTATCTCTATTATGTTGGTGCGGCTTCGGAACTTTTAAATATCTTGATATATCTCGAGAGCTACGCGTCTGATCAAAAAATATCATAGAACATAAAAAGTAGGAAACATAATTCTCTACAAAAAAGGTCTCTTAACATTTTGCCATAGCTCGCTTCGTTTCCGAGATATTTGCAGATTTATCTCAAGGGAAGTGGCCTGACGGACATATTTCGAGATATTTCTTCTTCTTGTTGTTCTTCTGCTGCACAGCTAAGCTGGAAGTGGCATTTGCGGCTCGCACTAGTGCAGAGTTATCTCAAAGAAAGGGGCCACGGTGTTTCTGTATCTCTATTATGTTGGTGCGGCTTCGGAACTTTTAAATATCTTGATATATCTCGAGAACTACGCATCTGATCCAAAACTATCATAGAACATAAATAGTAGGAAACTTAATTCTCTACAAAAAAGGTCTCTCAACATTTTGCCATAGCTCGCTTCGTTTCCGAGATATTTGCAGATTTATCTCAAGGGAAGGGGCCTAACGGACATATTTCCAGATATTTCTTCTTCTTGTTGTTCTTCTTCTGCACAGCTAAGCTGGAAGTGGCATTTGCGGCTCGCACTAGTGCAGAGTTATCTCAAAGAGAGGGGCCACGGTGTTTCTGTATCTCTATTATGTTGGTGCGGCTTCGGAACTTTTAAATATCTTGATATATCTCGAGAGCTACGCGTCTGATCAAAAAATATCATAGAACATAAAAAGTAGGAAACATAATTCTCTACAAAAAAGGTCTCTTAACATTTTGCCATAGCTCGCTTCGTTTCCGAGATATTTGCAGATTTATCTCAAGGGAAGTGGCCTGACGGACATATTTCGAGATATTTCTTCTTCTTGTTGTTCTTCTGCTGCACAGCTAAGCTGGAAGTGGCATTTGCGGCTCGCACTAGTGCAGAGTTATCTCAAAGAAAGGGGCCACGGTGTTTCTGTATCTCTATTATGTTGGTGCGGCTTCGGAACTTTTAAATATCTTGATATATCTCGAGAACTACGCATCTGATCCAAAACTATCATAGAACATAAATAGTAGGAAACTTAATTCTCTACAAAAAAGGTCTCTCAACATTTTGCCATAGCTCGCTTCGTTTCCGAGATATTTGCAGATTTATCTCAAGGGAAGGGGCCTAACGGACATATTTCCAGATATTTCTTCTTCTTGTTGTTCTTCTTCTGCACAGCTAAGCTGGAAGTGGCATTTGCGGCTCGCACTAGTGCAGAGTTATCTCAAAGAGAGGGGCCACGGTGTTTCTGTATCTCTATTATGTTGGTGCGGCTTCGGAACTTTTAAATATCTTGATATATCTCGAGAGCTACGCGTCTGATCAAAAAATATCATAGAACATAAAAAGTAGGAAACATAATTCTCTACAAAAAAGGTCTCTTAACATTTTGCCATAGCTCGCTTCGTTTCCGAGATATTTGCAGATTTATCTCAAGGGAAGTGGCCTGACGGACATATTTCGAGATATTTCTTCTTCTTGTTGTTCTTCTGCTGCACAGCTAAGCTGGAAGTGGCATTTGCGGCTCGCACTAGTGCAGAGTTATCTCAAAGAAAGGGGCCACGGTGTTTCTGTATCTCTATTATGTTGGTGCGGCTTCGGAACTTTTAAATATCTTGATATATCTCGAGAACTACGCATCTGATCCAAAACTATCATAGAACATAAATAGTAGGAAACTTAATTCTCTACAAAAAAGGTCTCTCAACATTTTGCCATAGCTCGCTTCGTTTCCGAGATATTTGCAGATTTATCTCAAGGGAAGGGGCCTAACGGACATATTTCCAGATATTTCTTCTTCTTGTTGTTCTTCTTCTGCACAGCTAAGCTGGAAGTGGCATTTGCGGCTCGCACTAGTGCAGAGTTATCTCAAAGAGAGGGGCCACGGTGTTTCTGTATCTCTATTATGTTGGTGCGGCTTCGGAACTTTTAAATATCTTGATATATCTAGAGAGCTACGCGTCTGATCAAAAAATATCATAGAACATAAAAAGTAGGAAACATAATTCTCTACAAAAAAGGTCTCTTAACATTTTGCCATAGCTCGCTTCGTTTCCGAGATATTTGCAGATTTATCTCAAGGGAAGTGGCCTGACGGACATATTTCGAGATATTTCTTCTTCTTGTTGTTCTTCTGCTGCACAGCTAAGCTGGAAGTGGCATTTGCGGCTCGCACTAGTGCAGAGTTATCTCAAAGAAAGGGGCCACGGTGTTTCTGTATCTCTATTATGTTGGTGCGGCTTCGGAACTTTTAAATATCTTGATATATCTCGAGAACTACGCATCTGATCCAAAACTATCATAGAACATAAATAGTAGGAAACTTAATTCTCTACAAAAAAGGTCTCTCAACATTTTGCCATAGCTCGCTTCGTTTCCGAGATATTTGCAGATTTATCTCAAGGGAAGGGGCCTAACGGACATATTTCCAGATATTTCTTCTTCTTGTTGTTCTTCTTCTGCACAGCTAAGCTGGAAGTGGCATTTGCGGCTCGCACTAGTGCAGAGTTATCTCAAAGAGAGGGGCCACGGTGTTTCTGTATCTCTATTATGTTGGTGCGGCTTCGGAACTTTTAAATATCTTGATATATCTCGAGAGCTACGCGTCTGATCAAAAAATATCATAGAACATAAAAAGTAGGAAACATAATTCTCTACAAAAAAGGTCTCTTAACATTTTGCCATAGCTCGCTTCGTTTCCGAGATATTTGCAGATTTATCTCAAGGGAAGTGGCCTGACGGACATATTTCGAGATATTTCTTCTTCTTGTTGTTCTTCTGCTGCACAGCTAAGCTGGAAGTGGCATTTGCGGCTCGCACTAGTGCAGAGTTATCTCAAAGATAGGGGCCACGGTGTTTCTGTATCTCTATTATGTTGGTGCGGCTTCGGAACTTTTAAACATCTTGATATATCTCGAGAACTACGCATCTGATCAAAAAATATCATAGAACATAAAAAGTAGGAAACTTAATTCTCTACAAAAAAGGTCTCTTAACATTTTGCCATAGCTCGCTTCGTTTCCGAGATATTTGCAGATTTATCTCAAGGGAAGTGGCCTGACGGACATATTTCGAGATATTTCTTCTTCTTGTTGTTCTTCTGCTGCACAGCTAAGCTGGAAGTGGCATTTGCGGCTCGCACTAGTGCAGAGTTATCTCAAAGAAAGGGGCCACGGTGTTTCTGTATCCCTATTATGTTGGTGCGGCTTCGGAACTTTTAAATATCTCGATATATCTCGAAAACTACGCTTCTGATCAAAAAATATCATAGAACATAAATTGTAGGAAACATAATTCTCTACAAAAAAGGTCTCTTAACATTTTGCCATAGCTCGCTTCGTTTCCGAGATATTTGCAGATATATCTCAAGGGAAGGGGCCTGACGGACATATTTCGAGATATGTCTTCTTCTTGTTGTTCTTCTTCTGCACAGCTAAGCTGGAAGTGGCATTTACAGCTCGCAATAGTGCAGAGTTATCTCAAAGAAAGGGGCCACGGTGTTTCTGTATCTCTATTATGTTGGTGCGGCTTCGGAACTTTTAAATATCTTGATATATCTCGAGAACTACGCATCAGATCAAGAATATCATACAACATAAAACGTAGGAAACTTAATTCTCTACAAAAAAGGTCCCTCAACATTTTGCCATAGCTCGCTTCGTTTCCGAGATATTTGCAGATATATCTCAAGGGAAGGGGCCTGACGGACATATTTCGAGATATTTCTCCTTCTTGTTGTTCTTCTCCTGCACAGCTAAGCTGGAAGTGGCATTTACAGCTCGCAATACTGCAGAGTTATCTCAAAGATAGGGGCCACGGTGTTTCTGTATCTCTATTATGTTGGTGCGGCTTCGGAACTTTTAAACATCTTGATATATCTCGAGAACTACGCATCTGATCAAAAAATATCATAGAACATAAAAATAGTAGGAAACTTAATTCTCTACAAAAAAGGTCTCTTAACATTTTGCCATAGCTCGCTTCGTTTCCGAGATATTTGCAGATTTATCTCAAGGGAAGGGGCCTGACGGACATATTTCGAGATATTTCTTCTTCTTGTTGTTCTTCTTCTGCACAGCTAAGCTGAAAGTGGCATTTGCGGCTCGCACTAGTGCAGAGTTATCTCAAAGAAAGGGGCCACGGTGTTTCTGTATCCCTATTATGTTGGTGCGGCTTCGGAACTTTTAAATATCTCGATATATCTCGAAAACTACGCTTCTGATCAAAAAATATCATAGAACATAAATTGTAGGAAACATAATTCTCTACAAAAAACGTCTCTTAACATTTTGCCATAGCTCGCTTCGTTTCCGAGATATTTGCAGATTCAGCTCAAAGGAACTGGCCTGACGGACATATTTCGAGATATTTCTTCTTCTTGTTGTTCTTCTTCTGCACAGCTAAACTGGAAGTGGCATTTCCAGCTCGCAATAGTGCAGAGTTATCTCAAAGAGAGGGGCCACGGTGTTTCTGTATCTCTATTATGTTGGTGCGGCTTCGGAACTTTTAAATATCTTGATATATCTCGAGAACTACGCATCTGATCCAAAACTATCATAGAACATAAATAGTAGGAAACTTAATTCTCTACAAAAAAGGTCTCTCAACATTTTGCCATAGCTCGCTTCGTTTCCGAGATATTTGCAGATTTATCTCAAGGGAAGGGGCCTAACGGACATATTTCCAGATATTTCTTCTTCTTGTTGTTCTTCTTCTGCACAGCTAAGCTGGAAGTGGCATTTGCGGCTCGCACTAGTGCAGAGTTATCTCAAAGAGAGGGGCCACGGTGTTTCTGTATCTCTATTATGTTGGTGCGGCTTCGGAACTTTTAAATATCTTGATATATCTCGAGAGCTACGCGTCTGATCAAAAAATATCATAGAACATAAAAAGTAGGAAACATAATTCTCTACAAAAAAGGTCTCTTAACATTTTGCCATAGCTCGCTTCGTTTCCGAGATATTTGCAGATTTATCTCAAGGGAAGTGGCCTGACGGACATATTTCGAGATATTTCTTCTTGTTGTTGTTCTTCTGCTGCACAGCTAAGCTGGAAGTGGCATTTGCGGCTCGCACTAGTGCAGAGTTATCTCAAAGAAAGGGGCCACGGTGTTTCTGTATCTCTATTATGTTGGTGCGGCTTCGGAACTTTTAAATATCTTGATATATCTCGAGAACTACGCATCTGATCCAAAACTATCATAGAACATAAATAGTAGGAAACTTAATTCTCTACAAAAAAGGTCTCTCAACATTTTGCCATAGCTCGCTTGGTTTCCGAGATATTTGCAGATTTATCTCAAGGGAAGGGGCCTGACGGACATATTTCGAGATATTTCTTCTTCTTGTTGTTCTTCTTCTGCACAGCTAAGCTGGAAGTGGCATTTGCGGCTCGCACTAGTGCAGAGTTATCTCAAAGAAAGGGGCCACGGTGTTTCTGTATCTCTATTATGTTGGTGCGGCTTCTTAACTTTTAAATATCTTGATATATCTCGAGAACTACGCATCTGATCAAAAAATATCATAGAACATAAAAAGTAGGAAACTCAATCCTCTACAAAAAAGGTCTCTTAACATTTTGCAATAGCTCGCTTCGTTTCCGAGATATTTGCAGATTTATCTCAAGGGAAGGGGCCTGACGGACATATTTCGAGATATTTCTTCTTCTTGTTGTTCTTCTGCTGCACAGCTAAGCTGGAAGTGGCATTTGCGGCTCGCACTAGTGCAGAGTTATCTCAAAGAAAGGGGCCACGGTGTTTCTGTATCTCTATTATGTTGGTGCGGCTTCGGAACTTTTAAATATCTTGATATATCTCGAGAACTACGCATCTGATCCAAAACTATCATAGAACATAAATAGTAGGAAACTTAATTCTCTACAAAAAAGGTCTCTCAACATTTTGCCATAGCTCGCTTCGTTTCCGAGATATTTGCAGATTTATCTCAAGGGAAGGGGCCTAACGGACATATTTCCAGATATTTCTTCTTCTTGTTGTTCTTCTTCTGCACAGCTAAGCTGGAAGTGGCATTTGCGGCTCGCACTAGTGCAGAGTTATCTCAAAGAGAGGGGCCACGGTGTTTCTGTATCTCTATTATGTTGGTGCGGCTTCGGAACTTTTAAATATCTTGATATATCTCGAGAGCTACGCGTCTGATCAAAAAATATCATAGAACATAAAAAGTAGGAAACATAATTCTCTACAAAAAAGGTCTCTTAACATTTTGCCATAGCTCGCTTCGTTTCCGAGATATTTGCAGATTTATCTCAAGGGAAGTGGCCTGACGGACATATTTCGAGATATTTCTTCTTCTTGTTGTTCTTCTGCTGCACAGCTAAGCTGGAAGTGGCATTTGCGGCTCGCACTAGTGCAGAGTTATCTCAAAGAAAGGGGCCACGGTGTTTCTGTATCTCTATTATGTTGGTGCGGCTTCGGAACTTTTAAATATCTTGATATATCTCGAGAACTACGCATCTGATCCAAAACTATCATAGAACATAAATAGTAGGAAACTTAATTCTCTACAAAAAAGGTCTCTCAACATTTTGCCATAGCTCGCTTGGTTTCCGAGATATTTGCAGATTTATCTCAAGGGAAGGGGCCTGACGGACATATTTCGAGATATTTCTTCTTCTTGTTGTTCTTCTTCTGCACAGCTAAGCTGGAAGTGGCATTTGCGGCTCGCACTAGTGCAGAGTTATCTCAAAGAAAGGGGCCACGGTGTTTCTGTATCTCTATTATGTTGGTGCGGCTTCTTAACTTTTAAATATCTTGATATATCTCGAGAACTACGCATCTGATCAAAAAATATCATAGAACATAAAAAGTAGGAAACTCAATCCTCTACAAAAAAGGTCTCTTAACATTTTGCAATAGCTCGCTTCGTTTCCGAGATATTTGCAGATTTATCTCAAGGGAAGGGGCCTGACGGACATATTTCGAGATATTTCTTCTTCTTGTTGTTCTTCTGCTGCACAGCTAAGCTGGAAGTGGCATTTGCGGCTCGCACTAGTGCAGAGTTATCTCAAAGAAAGGGGCCACGGTGTTTCTGTATCTCTATTATGTTGGTGCGGCTTCGGAACTTTTAAATATCTTGATATATCTCGAGAACTACGCATCTGATCCAAAACTATCATAGAACATAAATAGTAGGAAACTTAATTCTCTACAAAAAAGGTCTCTCAACATTTTGCCATAGCTCGCTTCGTTTCCGAGATATTTGCAGATTTATCTCAAGGGAAGGGGCCTAACGGACATATTTCCAGATATTTCTTCTTCTTGTTGTTCTTCTTCTGCACAGCTAAGCTGGAAGTGGCATTTGCGGCTCGCACTAGTGCAGAGTTATCTCAAAGAGAGGGGCCACGGTGTTTCTGTATCTCTATTATGTTGGTGCGGCTTCGGAACTTTTAAATATCTTGATATATCTCGAGAGCTACGCGTCTGATCAAAAAATATCATAGAACATAAAAAGTAGGAAACATAATTCTCTACAAAAAAGGTCTCTTAACATTTTGCCATAGCTCGCTTCGTTTCCGAGATATTTGCAGATTTATCTCAAGGGAAGTGGCCTGACGGACATATTTCGAGATATTTCTTCTTCTTGTTGTTCTTCTGCTGCACAGCTAAGCTGGAAGTGGCATTTGCGGCTCGCACTAGTGCAGAGTTATCTCAAAGAAAGGGGCCACGGTGTTTCTGTATCTCTATTATGTTGGTGCGGCTTCGGAACTTTTAAATATCTTGATATATCTCGAGAACTACGCATCTGATCCAAAACTATCATAGAACATAAATAGTAGGAAACTTAATTCTCTACAAAAAAGGTCTCTCAACATTTTGCCATAGCTCGCTTCGTTTCCGAGATATTTGCAGATTTATCTCAAGGGAAGGGGCCTAACGGACATATTTCCAGATATTTCTTCTTCTTGTTGTTCTTCTTCTGCACAGCTAAGCTGGAAGTGGCATTTGCGGCTCGCACTAGTGCAGAGTTATCTCAAAGAGAGGGGCCACGGTGTTTCTGTATCTCTATTATGTTGGTGCGGCTTCGGAACTTTTAAATATCTTGATATATCTCGAGAGCTACGCGTCTGATCAAAAAATATCATAGAACATAAAAAGTAGGAAACATAATTCTCTACAAAAAAGGTCTCTTAACATTTTGCCATAGCTCGCTTCGTTTCCGAGATATTTGCAGATTTATCTCAAGGGAAGTGGCCTGACGGACATATTTCGAGATATTTCTTCTTCTTGTTGTTCTTCTGCTGCACAGCTAAGCTGGAAGTGGCATTTGCGGCTCGCACTAGTGCAGAGTTATCTCAAAGAAAGGGGCCACGGTGTTTCTGTATCTCTATTATGTTGGTGCGGCTTCGGAACTTTTAAATATCTTGATATATCTCGAGAACTACGCATCTGATCCAAAACTATCATAGAACATAAATAGTAGGAAACTTAATTCTCTACAAAAAAGGTCTCTCAACATTTTGCCATAGCTCGCTTCGTTTCCGAGATATTTGCAGATTTATCTCAAGGGAAGGGGCCTAACGGACATATTTCCAGATATTTCTTCTTCTTGTTGTTCTTCTTCTGCACAGCTAAGCTGGAAGTGGCATTTGCGGCTCGCACTAGTGCAGAGTTATCTCAAAGAGAGGGGCCACGGTGTTTCTGTATCTCTATTATGTTGGTGCGGCTTCGGAACTTTTAAATATCTTGATATATCTAGAGAGCTACGCGTCTGATCAAAAAATATCATAGAACATAAAAAGTAGGAAACATAATTCTCTACAAAAAAGGTCTCTTAACATTTTGCCATAGCTCGCTTCGTTTCCGAGATATTTGCAGATTTATCTCAAGGGAAGTGGCCTGACGGACATATTTCGAGATATTTCTTCTTCTTGTTGTTCTTCTGCTGCACAGCTAAGCTGGAAGTGGCATTTGCGGCTCGCACTAGTGCAGAGTTATCTCAAAGAAAGGGGCCACGGTGTTTCTGTATCTCTATTATGTTGGTGCGGCTTCGGAACTTTTAAATATCTTGATATATCTCGAGAACTACGCATCTGATCCAAAACTATCATAGAACATAAATAGTAGGAAACTTAATTCTCTACAAAAAAGGTCTCTCAACATTTTGCCATAGCTCGCTTCGTTTCCGAGATATTTGCAGATTTATCTCAAGGGAAGGGGCCTAACGGACATATTTCCAGATATTTCTTCTTCTTGTTGTTCTTCTTCTGCACAGCTAAGCTGGAAGTGGCATTTGCGGCTCGCACTAGTGCAGAGTTATCTCAAAGAGAGGGGCCACGGTGTTTCTGTATCTCTATTATGTTGGTGCGGCTTCGGAACTTTTAAATATCTTGATATATCTCGAGAGCTACGCGTCTGATCAAAAAATATCATAGAACATAAAAAGTAGGAAACATAATTCTCTACAAAAAAGGTCTCTTAACATTTTGCCATAGCTCGCTTCGTTTCCGAGATATTTGCAGATTTATCTCAAGGGAAGTGGCCTGACGGACATATTTCGAGATATTTCTTCTTCTTGTTGTTCTTCTGCTGCACAGCTAAGCTGGAAGTGGCATTTGCGGCTCGCACTAGTGCAGAGTTATCTCAAAGATAGGGGCCACGGTGTTTCTGTATCTCTATTATGTTGGTGCGGCTTCGGAACTTTTAAACATCTTGATATATCTCGAGAACTACGCATCTGATCAAAAAATATCATAGAACATAAAAAGTAGGAAACTTAATTCTCTACAAAAAAGGTCTCTTAACATTTTGCCATAGCTCGCTTCGTTTCCGAGATATTTGCAGATTTATCTCAAGGGAAGTGGCCTGACGGACATATTTCGAGATATTTCTTCTTCTTGTTGTTCTTCTGCTGCACAGCTAAGCTGGAAGTGGCATTTGCGGCTCGCACTAGTGCAGAGTTATCTCAAAGAAAGGGGCCACGGTGTTTCTGTATCCCTATTATGTTGGTGCGGCTTCGGAACTTTTAAATATCTCGATATATCTCGAAAACTACGCTTCTGATCAAAAAATATCATAGAACATAAATTGTAGGAAACATAATTCTCTACAAAAAAGGTCTCTTAACATTTTGCCATAGCTCGCTTCGTTTCCGAGATATTTGCAGATATATCTCAAGGGAAGGGGCCTGACGGACATATTTCGAGATATGTCTTCTTCTTGTTGTTCTTCTTCTGCACAGCTAAGCTGGAAGTGGCATTTACAGCTCGCAATAGTGCAGAGTTATCTCAAAGAAAGGGGCCACGGTGTTTCTGTATCTCTATTATGTTGGTGCGGCTTCGGAACTTTTAAATATCTTGATATATCTCGAGAACTACGCATCAGATCAAGAATATCATACAACATAAAACGTAGGAAACTTAATTCTCTACAAAAAAGGTCCCTCAACATTTTGCCATAGCTCGCTTCGTTTCCGAGATATTTGCAGATATATCTCAAGGGAAGGGGCCTGACGGACATATTTCGAGATATTTCTCCTTCTTGTTGTTCTTCTCCTGCACAGCTAAGCTGGAAGTGGCATTTACAGCTCGCAATACTGCAGAGTTATCTCAAAGATAGGGGCCACGGTGTTTCTGTATCTCTATTATGTTGGTGCGGCTTCGGAACTTTTAAACATCTTGATATATCTCGAGAACTACGCATCTGATCAAAAAATATCATAGAACATAAAAATAGTAGGAAACTTAATTCTCTACAAAAAAGGTCTCTTAACATTTTGCCATAGCTCGCTTCGTTTCCGAGATATTTGCAGATTTATCTCAAGGGAAGGGGCCTGACGGACATATTTCGAGATATTTCTTCTTCTTGTTGTTCTTCTTCTGCACAGCTAAGCTGAAAGTGGCATTTGCGGCTCGCACTAGTGCAGAGTTATCTCAAAGAAAGGGGCCACGGTGTTTCTGTATCCCTATTATGTTGGTGCGGCTTCGGAACTTTTAAATATCTCGATATATCTCGAAAACTACGCTTCTGATCAAAAAATATCATAGAACATAAATTGTAGGAAACATAATTCTCTACAAAAAACGTCTCTTAACATTTTGCCATAGCTCGCTTCGTTTCCGAGATATTTGCAGATTCAGCTCAAAGGAACTGGCCTGACGGACATATTTCGAGATATTTCTTCTTCTTGTTGTTCTTCTTCTGCACAGCTAAACTGGAAGTGGCATTTCCAGCTCGCAATAGTGCAGAGTTATCTCAAAGAGAGGGGCCACGGTGTTTCTGTATCTCTATTATGTTGGTGCGGCTTCGGAACTTTTAAATATCTTGATATATCTCGAGAACTACGCATCTGATCCAAAACTATCATAGAACATAAATAGTAGGAAACTTAATTCTCTACAAAAAAGGTCTCTCAACATTTTGCCATAGCTCGCTTCGTTTCCGAGATATTTGCAGATTTATCTCAAGGGAAGGGGCCTAACGGACATATTTCCAGATATTTCTTCTTCTTGTTGTTCTTCTTCTGCACAGCTAAGCTGGAAGTGGCATTTGCGGCTCGCACTAGTGCAGAGTTATCTCAAAGAGAGGGGCCACGGTGTTTCTGTATCTCTATTATGTTGGTGCGGCTTCGGAACTTTTAAATATCTTGATATATCTCGAGAGCTACGCGTCTGATCAAAAAATATCATAGAACATAAAAAGTAGGAAACATAATTCTCTACAAAAAAGGTCTCTTAACATTTTGCCATAGCTCGCTTCGTTTCCGAGATATTTGCAGATTTATCTCAAGGGAAGTGGCCTGACGGACATATTTCGAGATATTTCTTCTTCTTGTTGTTCTTCTGCTGCACAGCTAAGCTGGAAGTGGCATTTGCGGCTCGCACTAGTGCAGAGTTATCTCAAAGAAAGGGGCCACGGTGTTTCTGTATCTCTATTATGTTGGTGCGGCTTCGGAACTTTTAAATATCTTGATATATCTCGAGAACTACGCATCTGATCCAAAACTATCATAGAACATAAATAGTAGGAAACTTAATTCTCTACAAAAAAGGTCTCTCAACATTTTGCCATAGCTCGCTTCGTTTCCGAGATATTTGCAGATTTATCTCAAGGGAAGGGGCCTAACGGACATATTTCCAGATATTTCTTCTTCTTGTTGTTCTTCTTCTGCACAGCTAAGCTGGAAGTGGCATTTGCGGCTCGCACTAGTGCAGAGTTATCTCAAAGAGAGGGGCCACGGTGTTTCTGTATCTCTATTATGTTGGTGCGGCTTCGGAACTTTTAAATATCTTGATATATCTCGAGAGCTACGCGTCTGATCAAAAAATATCATAGAACATAAAAAGTAGGAAACATAATTCTCTACAAAAAAGGTCTCTTAACATTTTGCCATAGCTCGCTTCGTTTCCGAGATATTTGCAGATTTATCTCAAGGGAAGTGGCCTGACGGACATATTTCGAGATATTTCTTCTTCTTGTTGTTCTTCTGCTGCACAGCTAAGCTGGAAGTGGCATTTGCGGCTCGCACTAGTGCAGAGTTATCTCAAAGAAAGGGGCCACGGTGTTTCTGTATCCCTATTATGTTGGTGCGGCTTCGGAACTTTTAAATATCTCGATATATCTCGAAAACTACGCTTCTGATCAAAAAATATCATAGAACATAAATTGTAGGAAACATAATTCTCTACAAAAAAGGTCTCTTAACATTTTGCCATAGCTCGCTTCGTTTCCGAGATATTTGCAGATATATCTCAAGGGAAGGGGCCTGACGGACATATTTCGAGATATGTCTTCTTCTTGTTGTTCTTCTTCTGCACAGCTAAGCTGGAAGTGGCATTTACAGCTCGCAATAGTGCAGAGTTATCTCAAAGAAAGGGGCCACGGTGTTTCTGTATCTCTATTATGTTGGTGCGGCTTCGGAACTTTTAAATATCTTGATATATCTCGAGAACTACGCATCAGATCAAGAATATCATACAACATAAATCGTAGGAAACTTAATTCTCTACAAAAAAGGTCCCTCAACATTTTGCCATAGCTCGCTTCGTTTCCGAGATATTTGCAGATATATCTCAAGGGAAGGGGCCTGACGGACATATTTCGAGATATTTCTCCTTCTTGTTGTTCTTCTCCTGCACAGCTAAGCTGGAAGTGGCATTTACAGCTCGCAATACTGCAGAGTTATCTCAAAGATAGGGGCCACGGTGTTTCTGTATCTCTATTATGTTGGTGCGGCTTCGGAACTTTTAAACATCTTGATATATCTCGAGAACTACGCATCTGATCAAAAAATATCATAGAACATAAAAAGTAGGAAACTTAATTCTCTACAAAAAAGGTCTCTTAACATTTTGCCATAGCTCGCTTCGTTTCCGAGATATTTGCAGATTTATCTCAAGGGAAGGGGCCTGACGGACATATTTCGAGATATTTCTTCTTCTTGTTGTTCTTCTTCTGCACAGCTAAGCTGGAAGTGGCATTTGCGGCTCGCACTAGTGCAGAGTTATCTCAAAGAAAGGGGCCACGGTGTTTCTGTATCCCTATTATGTTGGTGCGGCTTCGGAACTTTTAAATATCTCGATATATCTCGAAAACTACGCTTCTGATCAAAAAATATCATAGAACATAAATTGTAGGAAACATAATTCTCTACAAAAAACGTCTCTTAACATTTTGCCATAGCTCGCTTCGTTTCCGAGATATTTGCAGATTCAGCTCAAAGGAACTGGCCTGACGGACATATTTCGAGATATTTCTTCTTCTTGTTGTTCTTCTTCTGCACAGCTAAGCTGGAAGTGGCATTTGCAGCTCGCAATAGTGCAGAGTTATCTCAAAGAAAGGGGCCACGGTGTTTCTGTATCTCTATTATGTTGGTGCGGCTTCGGAACTTTTAAATATCTTGATATATCTCGAGATCTACGCATCTGATCAAAAAATATCATAGAACATAAATAGTAGGAAACTTAATTCTCTACAAAAAAGGTCTCTCAACATTTTGCCATAGCTCGCTTCGTTTCCGAGATATTTGCAGATGTATCTCAAGGGAAGGGGCCTGACGGACATATTTCGAGATATTTCTTCTTCTTGTTGTTCTTCTTCTGCACAGCTAAGCTGGAAGTGGCATTTGCAGCTCGCAATTGTGCAGAGTTATCTCAAAGAGAGGGGCCACGGTGTTTCTGTATCTCTATTATGTTGGTGCGGCTTCGGAACTTTTAAATATCTTGATATATCTCGAGAACTACGAATCTGATCAGAAAATATCATAGAAGATAAAAAGTAGGAAACTTAATTCTCTACAAAAAAGGTCTCTTAACATTTTGCCATAGCTCGCTTCGTTTCCGAGATATTTGCAGATTTATCTCAAGGGAAGGGGCCTGACGGACATATTTCGAGATATTTCTTCTTCTTGTTGTTCTTCTTCTGCACAGCTAAGCTGGAAGTGGCATTTGCAGCTCGCAATAGTGCAGAGTTATCGCAAAGAAAGGGGCCACGGTGTTTCTGTATCTCTATTATGTTGGTGCGGCTTCGGAACTTTTAAATATCTTGATATATCTCGAGAACTACGCATCTGATCAAAAAATATCATAGAACATAAAAAGTAGGAAACCTAATTTTCTACAAAAAAGGTCTCTTAACATTTTGCCGTAGCTCGCTTCGTTTCCGAGATATTTGCAGATTTATCTCAAGGGAAGGGGTCTGACGGACATATTTCGAGATATTTCTTCTTCTTGTTGTTCTTCTTCTGCACAGCTAAGCTGGAAGTGGCATTTGCAGCTCGCAATAGTGCAGATTTATCTCAAAGAGAGGGGCCACGGTGTTTCTGTATCTCTATTATGTTGGTGCGGCTTCGGAACTTTTAAATATCTTGATATATTTCGAGAACTACGCATCTGATCAAAAAATATCATAGAACATAAAAAGTAGGAAACTTAATTCTCTACAAAAAAGGTCTCTTAACATTTTGCCATAGCTCGCTTCGTTTCCGAGATATTTGCAGATTTATCTCAAGGGAAGGGGCCTAACGGACTTATTTCGAGATATTTCTTCTTCTTGTTGTTCTTCTTCTGCACAGCTAAACTGGAAGTGGCATTTCCAGGTCGCAATAGTGCAGAGTTATCTAAAAGAAAGGAGCCACGGTGTTTCTGTATCTCTATTATGTTGGTGCGGCTTCGGAACTTTTAAATATCTTGATATATCTCGAGAACTACGCATCTGATCAAAAAATATCATACAACATAAAAAGTAGGAAACTCAATTCTCTACAAAAAAGGTCTCTTAACATTTTGCAATAGCTCGCTTCGTTTCCGAGATATTTGCAGATGTATCTCAAGGGAAGGGGCCTGACGGACATATTTCGAGATATTTCTTCTTCTTGTTGTTCTTCTTCTGCACAGCTAAGCTGGAAGTGGCATTGCCGGCTCGCACTAGTGCAGAGTTATCTCAAAGAAAGGGGCCACGGTGTTTCTGTATCTCTATTATGTTGGTGCGGCTTCGGAACTTTTAAATATCTTGATATATCTCGAGAACTACGCATCTGATCAAAAAATATCATGGAACATAAAAAGTAGAAAACTTAATTCTCTACAGAAAAGGTCTCTTAACATTTTGCCATAGCTCGCTTCGTTTCCGAGATATTTGCAGATTTATCTCAAGGGAAGGGGCCTGACGGACATATTTCGAGATATTTCTTCTTCTTGTTGTTCTTCTTCTGCACAGCTAAGCTGGAAGTGGCATTTGCAGCTCGCAATAGTGCAGAGTTATCTCAAAGAAAGGGGCCACGGTGTTTCTGTATCTCTATTATGTTGGTGCGGCTTCGGAACTTTTAAATATCTTGATATATCTCGAGATCTACGCATCTGATCAAAAAATATCATAGAACATAAAAAGTAGGAAACTTAATTCTCTACAAAAAAGGTCTCTCAACATTTTGCCATAGCTCGCTTCGTTTCCGAGATACTTGCCGATTTATCTCAAGGGAAGGGGCCTGACGGACATATTTCGAGATATTTCTTCTTCTTGTTGTTCTTCTTCTGCACAGCTAAGCTGGAAGTGGCATTTGCAGCTCGCAATTGTGCAGAGTTATCTCAAAGAGAGGGGCCACGGTGTTTCTGTATCTCTATTATGTTGGTGCGGCTTCGGAACTTTTAAATATCTTGATATATCTCGAGAACTACGAATCTGATCAGAAAATATCATAGAAGATAAAAAGTAGGAAACTTAATTCTCTACAAAAAAGGTCTCTTAACATTTTGCCATAGCTCGCTTGGTTTCCGAGATATTTGCAGATTTATCTCAAGGGAAGGGGCCTGACGGACATATTTCGAGATATTTCTTCTTCTTGTTGTTCTTCTTCTGCACAGCTAAGCTGGAAGTGGCATTTGCGGCTCGCACTAGTGCAGAGTTATCTCAAAGAAAGGGGCCACGGTGTTTCTGTATCTCTATTATGTTGGTGCGGCTTCTTAACTTTTAAATATCTTGATATATCTCGAGAACTACGCATCTGATCAAAAAATATCATAGAACATAAAAAGTAGGAAACTCAATCCTCTACAAAAAAGGTCTCTTAACATTTTGCAATAGCTCGCTTCGTTTCCGAGATATTTGCAGATTTATCTCAAGGGAAGGGGCCTGACGGACATATTTCGAGATATTTCTTCTTCTTGTTGTTCTTCTTCTGCACAGCTAAGCTGGAAGTGGCATTTGCAGCTCGCAATAGTGCAGAGTTATCGCAAAGAAAGGGGCCACGGTGTTTCTGTATCTCTATTATGTTGGTGCGGCTTCGGAACTTTTAAATATCTTGATATATCTCGAGAACTACGCATCTGATCAAAAAATATCATAGAACATAAAAAGTAGGAAACCTAATTTTCTACAAAAAAGGTGTCTTAACATTTTGCCGTAGCTCGCTTCGTTTCCGAGATATTTGCAGATTTATCTCAAGGGAAGGGGTCTGACGGACATATTTCGAGATATTTCTTCTTCTTGTTGTTCTTCTTCTGCACAGCTAAGCTGGAAGTGGCATTTGCAGCTCGCAATAGTGCAGATTTATCTCAAAGAGAGGGGCCACGGTGTTTCTGTATCTCTATTATGTTGGTGCGGCTTCGGAACTTTTAAATATCTTGATATATCTCGAGAACTACGCATCTGATCAAAAAATATCATAGAACATAAAAAGTAGGAAACTTAATTCTCTACAAAAAAGGTCTCTTAACATTTTGCCATAGCTCGCTTCGTTTCCGAGATATTTGCAGATTTATCTCAAGGGAAGGGGCCTAACGGACTTATTTCGAGATATTTCTTCTTCTTGTTGTTCTTCTTCTGCACAGCTAAACTGGAAGTGGCATTTCCAGGTCGCAATAGTGCAGAGTTATCTAAAAGAAAGGAGCCACGGTGTTTCTGTATCTCTATTATGTTGGTGCGGCTTCGGAACTTTTAAATATCTTGATATATCTCGAGAACTACGCGTCTGATCAAAAAATATCATAGAACATAAAAAGTAGGAAACATAATTCCATACAAAAAAGGTCTCTTAACATTTTGCCATAGCTCGCTTCGTTTCCGAGATATTTGCAGATTTATCTCAAGGGAAGGGGCCTGACGGACATATTTCGAGATATTTCTTCTTCTTGTTGTTCTTCTTCTGCACAGCTAAGCTGGAAGTGGCATTTGCAGCTCGCAATAGTGCAGAGTTATCTCAAAGAAAGGGGCCACGGTGTTTCTGTATCTCTATTATGTTGGTGCGGCTTCGGAACTTTTAAATATCTTGATATATCTCGAGATCTACGCATCTGATCAAAAAATATCATAGAACATAAAAAGTAGGAAACTTAATTCTCTACAAAAAAGGTCTCTCAACATTTTGCCATAGCTCGCTTCGTTTCCGAGATACTTGCCGATTTATCTCAAGGGAAGGGGCCTGACGGACATATTTCGAGATATTTCTTCTTCTTGTTGTTCTTCTTCTGCTCAGCTAAGCTGGAAGTGGCATTTGCAGCTCGCAATTGTGCAGAGTTATCTCAAAGAGAGGGGCCACGGTGTTTCTGTATCTCTATTATGTTGGTGCGGCTTCGGAATTTTTAAATATCTTGATATATCTCGAGAACTACGAATCTGATCAGAAAATATCATAGAAGATAAAAAGTAGGAAACTTAATTCTCTACAAAAAAGGTCTCTTACCATTTTGCCATAGCTCGCTTCGTTTCCGAGATATTTGCAGATTTATCTCAAGGGAAGGGGCCTGACGGACATATTTCGAGATATTTCTTCTTCTTGTTGTTCTTCTTCTGCACAGCTAAGCTGGAAGTGGCATTTGCAGCTCGCAATAGTGCACAGTTATCTCAAAGAAAGGGGCCACGGTGTTTCTGTATCTCTATTATGTTGGTGCGGCTTCGGAACTTTTAAATATCTCGATATATCTCGAGAACTACGCATCTGATCAAAAAATATCATAGAACATAAAAAGTAGGAAACTTAATTCTCTACAAATAAGGTCTCTTAACATTTTGGCATAGCTCGCTTCGTTTCCGAGATATTTGCAGATTTATCTCAAGGGAATGGGCCTGACGGACATATTTCGAGATATTTCATCTTCTTGTTGTTCTTCTTCTGCACAGCTAAGCTGGAAGTGGCATTTGCAGCTCGCAATAGTGCAGAGTTATCGCAAAGAAAGGGGCCACGGTGTTTCTGTATCTCTATTACGTTGGTGCGGCTTCGGAACTTTTAAATATCTTGATATATCTCGAGAACTACGCATCTGATCAAAAATTATCATAGAACATAAAAAGTAGGAAACCTAATTTTCTACAAAAAAGGTCTCTTAACTTTTTGCCGTAGCTAGCTTAGTTTCCGAGATATTTGCAGATTTATCTCAAGGGAAGGGGCCTGACGGACATATTTCGAAATATTTCTTATTCTTGTTGTTCTTCTTCTCCACAGCTAAGCTGGAAGTGGCATTTGCAGCTCGCAATAGTGCAGAGTTATCTCAAAGAAAGGGGCCACGGTGTTTCTGTACCTCTATTATGTTGGTGCAGCTTCGGATCTTTTAAATATCTCGATATATCTCGAAAACTACGCTTCTGATCAAAAAATATCATAGAACATAAATTGTAGGAAACATAATTCTCTACAAAAAAGGTCTCTTAACATTTTGCCATAGCTCGTTTCGTTTCCGAGATATTTGCAGATATATCTCAAGGGAAGGGGCCTGACGGACATATTTCGAGATATTTCCTCTTCTTGTTGTTCTTCTTCTGCACAGCTAAACTGGAAGTGGCATTTCCAGCTCGCAATAGCGCAGAGTTATCTCAAAGAAAGGGGCCACGGTGTTTCTGTATCTCTATTATGTTGGTGCGGCTTCGGAACTTTTAAATATCTTGATATATCTCGAGAACTACGCATCTGATCAAAAAATATCATAGAACATAAAAAGTAGGAAACTTAATTCTCTACAAATAAGGTCTCTTAACATTTTGCCATAGCTCGCTTCGTTTCCGAGATATTTGCAGATTTATCTCAAGGGAAGGGGCCTGACGGACATATTTCGAGATATTTCTTCTTCTTGTTGTTCTTCTTCTGCACAGCTAAGCTGGAAGCGGCATTTGCGGCTCGCACTAGTGCAGAGTTATCTCAAAGAGAGGGGCCACGGTGTTTCTGTATCTCTATTATGTTGGTGCGGCTTCGGAACTTTTAAATATCTTGATATATCTCGAGAGCTACGCGTCTGATCAAAAAATATCATAGAACATAAGAAGTAGGAAACTTAATTCTCTATAAAAAAGGTCTCTTAACATTTTGCCATAGCTCGCTTCGTTTCCGAGATATTTGCAGATTCAGCTCAAAGGAACTGGCCTGACGGACATATTTCGAGATATTTCTTCTTCTTGTTGTTCTTCCTCTGCACAGCTAAGCTGGAAGTGGCATTTGCAGCTCGCAATAGTGCAGAGTTATCTCAAAGAAAGGGGCCACGGTGTTTCTGTATCTCTATTATGTTGGTGCGGCTTCGGAACTTTTAAATATCTTGATATATCTCGAGAACTACGCATCGGATCAAAAAATATCATAGAACATAAAAAGTAGGAAACTTAATTCTCTACAAAAAAGGTCTCTCAACATTTTGCCATAGCTCGCTTCGTTTCCGAGATATTTGCAGATTTATCTCAAGGGAAGGGGCCTGACGGACATATTTCGAGATATTTCTTCTTCTTGTTGTTCTTCTTCTGCACAGCTAAGCTGGAAGTGGCATTTGCGGCTCGCACTAGTGCAGAGTTATCTCAAAGAAAGGGGCCACGGTGTTTCTGTATCTCTATTATGTTGGTGCGGCTTCCGAACTTTTAAATATCTCGATATATCTCGAAAACTACGCTTCTGATCAAAAAATATCATAGAACATAAATTGTAGGAAACATAATTCTCTACAAAAAAGGTCTCTTAACATTTTGCCATAGCTCGCTTCGTTTCCGAGATATTTGCAGATTTATCTCAAGGGAAGGGGCCTGACGGACATATTTCGAGATATTTCTTCTTCTTGTTGTTCTTCTTCTGCACAGCTAAACTGGAAGTGGCATTTCCAGCTCGCAATAGTGCAGAGTTATCTCAAAGAGAGGGGCCACGGTGTTTCTGTATCTCTATTATGTTGGTGCGGCTTCGGAACTTTTAAATATCTTGATATATCTCGAGAACTACGCATCTGATCAAAAAATATCATAGAACATAAAAAGTAGGAAACTTAATTCTATACAAAAAAGGTCTCTCAACATTTTGCCATAGCTCGCTTCGTTTCCGAGATATTTGCAGATTTATCTCAAGGGAAGGGGCCTGACGGACATATTTCGAGATATTTCTTCTTCTTGTTGTTCTTCTGCTGCACAGCTAAGCTGGAAGTGGCATTTGCGGCTCGCACTAGTGCAGAGTTATCTCAAAGAGAGGGGCCACGGTGTTTCGGTATCTCTATTATGTTGGTGCGGCTTCGGAACTTTTAAATATCTTGATATATCTCGAGAACTACGCATCTGATCAAAAAATATCATACAACATAAAAAGTAGGAAACTCAATTCTCTACAAAAAAGGTCTCTTAACATTTTGCAATAGCTCGCTTCGTTTCCGAGATATTTGCAGATGTATCTCAAGGGAAGGGGCCTGACGGACATATTTCGAGATATTTCTTCTTCTTGTTGTTCTTCTTCTGCACAGCTAAGCTGGAAGTGGCATTTGCGGCTCGCACTAGTGCAGAGTTATCTCAAAGAAAGGGGCCACGGTGTTTCTGTATCTCTATTATGTTGGTGCGGCTTCGGAACTTTTAAATATCTTGATATATCTCGAGAACTACGCATCTGATCCAAAACTATCATAGAACATAAATAGTAGGATACTTAATTCTCTACAAAAAAGGTCTCTCAACATTTTGCCATAGCTTGCTTCGTTTCCGAGATATTTGCAGATTTATCTCAAGGGAAGGGGCCTAACGGACATATTTCCAGATATTTCTTCTTCTTGTTGTTCTTCTTCTGCACAGCTAAGCTGGAAGTGGCATTTGCGGCTCGCACTAGTGCAGAGTTATCTCAAAGAGAGGGGCCACGGTGTTTCTGTATCTCTATTATGTTGGTGCGGCTTCGGAACTTTTAAATATCTTGATATATCTCGAGAGCTACGCGTCTGATCAAAAAATATCATAGAACATAAAAAGTAGGAAACATAATTCTCTACAAAAAAGGTCTCTTAACATTTTGCCATAGCTCGCTTCGTTTCCGAGATATTTGCAGATTTATCTCAAGGGAAGTGGCCTGACGGACATATTTCGAGATATTTCTTCTTCTTGTTGTTCTTCTGCTGCACAGCTAAGCTGGAAGTGGCATTTGCGGCTCGCACTAGTGCAGAGTTATCTCAAAGAAAGGGGCCACGGTGTTTCTGTATCTCTATTATGTTGGTGCGGCTTCGGAACTTTTAAATATCTTGATATATCTCGAGAACTACGCATCTGATCCAAAACTATCATAGAACATAAATAGTAGGAAACTTAATTCTCTACAAAAAAGGTCTCTCAACATTTTGCCATAGCTCGCTTCGTTTCCGAGATATTTGCAGATTTATCTCAAGGGAAGGGGCCTAACGGACATATTTCCAGATATTTCTTCTTCTTGTTGTTCTTCTTCTGCACAGCTAAGCTGGAAGTGGCATTTGCGGCTCGCACTAGTGCAGAGTTATCTCAAAGAGAGGGGCCACGGTGTTTCTGTATCTCTATTATGTTGGTGCGGCTTCGGAACTTTTAAATATCTTGATATATCTCGAGAGCTACGCGTCTGATCAAAAAATATCATAGAACATAAAAAGTAGGAAACATAATTCTCTACAAAAAAGGTCTCTTAACATTTTGCCATAGCTCGCTTCGTTTCCGAGATATTTGCAGATTTATCTCAAGGGAAGTGGCCTGACGGACATATTTCGAGATATTTCTTCTTCTTGTTGTTCTTCTTCTGCACAGCTAAGCTGGAAGTGGCATTTGCAGCTCGCAATAGTGCAGAGTTATCTCAAAGAAAGGGGCCACGGTGTTTCTGTATCTCTATTATGTTGGTGCGGCTTCGGAACTTTTAAATATCTTGATATATCTCGAGATCTACGCATCTGATCAAAAAATATCATAGAACATAAAAAGTAGGAAACTTAATTCTCTACAAAAAAGGTCTCTCAACATTTTGCCATAGCTCGCTTCGTTTCCGAGATATTTGCAGATGTATCTCAAGGGAAGGGGCCTGACGGACATATTTCGAGATATTTCTTCTTCTTGTTGTTCTTCTTCTGCACAGCTAAGCTGGAAGTGGCATTTGCAGCTCGCAATTGTGCAGAGTTATCTCAAAGAGAGGGGCCACGGTGTTTCTGTATCTCTATTATGTTGGTGCGGCTTCGGAACTTTTAAATATCTTGATATATCTCGAGAACTACGAATCTGATCAGAAAATATCATAGAAGATAAAAAGTAGGAAACTTAATTCTCTACAAAAAAGGTCTCTTAACATTTTGCCATAGCTCGCTTGGTTTCCGAGATATTTGCAGATTTATCTCAAGGGAAGGGGCCTGACGGACATATTTCGAGATATTTCTTCTTCTTGTTGTTCTTCTTCTGCACAGCTAAGCTGGAAGTGGCATTTGCGGCTCGCACTAGTGCAGAGTTATCTCAAAGAAAGGGGCCACGGTGTTTCTGTATCTCTATTATGTTGGTGCGGCTTCTTAACTTTTAAATATCTTGATATATCTCGAGAACTACGCATCTGATCAAAAAATATCATAGAACATAAAAAGTAGGAAACTCAATCCTCTACAAAAAAGGTCTCTTAACATTTTGCAATAGCTCGCTTCGTTTCCGAGATATTTGCAGATTTATCTCAAGGGAAGGGGCCTGACGGACATATTTCGAGATATTTCTTCTTCTTGTTGTTCTTCTTCTGCACAGCTAAGCTGGAAGTGGCATTTGCAGCTCGCAATAGTGCAGAGTTATCGCAAAGAAAGGGGCCACGGTGTTTCTGTATCTCTATTATGTTGGTGCGGCTTCGGAACTTTTAAATATCTTGATATATCTCGAGAACTACGCATCTGATCAAAAAATATCATAGAACATAAAAAGTAGGAAACCTAATTTTCTACAAAAAAGGTCTCTTAACATTTTGCCGTAGCTCGCTTCGTTTCCGAGATATTTGCAGATTTATCTCAAGGGAAGGGGTCTGACGGACATATTTCGAGATATTTCTTCTTCTTGTTGTTCTTCTTCTGCACAGCTAAGCTGGAAGTGGCATTTGCAGCTCGCAATAGTGCAGATTTATCTCAAAGAGAGGGGCCACGGTGTTTCTGTATCTCTATTATGTTGGTGCGGCTTCGGAACTTTTAAATATCTTGATATATTTCGAGAACTACGCATCTGATCAAAAAATATCATAGAACATAAAAAGTAGGAAACTTAATTCTCTACAAAAAAGGTCTCTTAACATTTTGCCATAGCTCGCTTCGTTTCCGAGATATTTGCAGATTTATCTCAAGGGAAGGGGCCTAACGGACTTATTTCGAGATATTTCTTCTTCTTGTTGTTCTTCTTCTGCACAGCTAAACTGGAAGTGGCATTTCCAGGTCGCAATAGTGCAGAGTTATCTAAAAGAAAGGAGCCACGGTGTTTCTGTATCTCTATTATGTTGGTGCGGCTTCGGAACTTTTAAATATCTTGATATATCTCGAGAACTACGCATCTGATCAAAAAATATCATACAACATAAAAAGTAGGAAACTCAATTCTCTACAAAAAAGGTCTCTTAACATTTTGCAATAGCTCGCTTCGTTTCCGAGATATTTGCAGATGTATCTCAAGGGAAGGGGCCTGACGGACATATTTCGAGATATTTCTTCTTCTTGTTGTTCTTCTTCTGCACAGCTAAGCTGGAAGTGGCATTTGCGGCTCGCACTAGTGCAGAGTTATCTCAAAGAAAGGGGCCACGGTGTTTCTGTATCTCTATTATGTTGGTGCGGCTTCGGAACTTTTAAATATCTTGATATATCTCGAGAACTACGCATCTGATCCAAAACTATCATAGAACATAAATAGTAGGAAACTTAATTCTCTACAAAAAAGGTCTCTCAACATTTTGCCATAGCTCGCTTCGTTTCCGAGATATTTGTAGATTTATCTCAAGGGAAGGGGCCTTACGGACATATTTCCAGATATTTCTTCTTCTTGTTGTTCTTCTTCTGCACAGCTAAGCTGGAAGTGGCATTTGCGGCTCGCACTAGTGCAGAGTTATCTCAAAGAAAGGGGCCACGGTGTTTCTGTATCTCTATTATGTTGGTGCAGCTTCAGAACTTTTAAATATCTTGATATATCTCGAGAACTACGCATCTGATCAAAAAATATCATGGAACATAAAAAGTAGAAAACTTAATTCTCTACAGAAAAGGTCTCTTAACATTTTGCCATAGCTCGCTTCGTTTCCGAGATATTTGCAGATTTATCTCAAGGGAAGGGGCCTGACGGACATATTTCGAGATATTTCTTCTTCTTGTTGTTCTTCTTCTGCACAGCTAAGCTGGAAGTGGCATTTGCAGCTCGCAATAGTGCAGAGTTATCTCAAAGAAAGGGGCCACGGTGTTTCTGTATCTCTATTATGTTGGTGCGGCTTCGGAACTTTTAAATATCTTGATATATCTCGAGATCTACGCATCTGATCAAAAAATATCATAGAACATAAAAAGTAGGAAACTTAATTCTCTACAAAAAAGGTCTCTCAACATTTTGCCATAGCTCGCTTCGTTTCCGAGATACTTGCCGATTTATCTCAAGGGAAGGGGCCTGACGGACATATTTCGAGATATTTCTTCTTCTTGTTGTTCTTCTTCTGCACAGCTAAGCTGGAAGTGGCATTTGCAGCTCGCAATTGTGCAGAGTTATCTCAAAGAGAGGGGCCACGGTGTTTCTGTATCTCTATTATGTTGGTGCGGCTTCGGAACTTTTAAATATCTTGATATATCTCGAGAACTACGAATCTGATCAGAAAATATCATAGAAGATAAAAAGTAGGAAACTTAATTCTCTACAAAAAAGGTCTCTTAACATTTTGCCATAGCTCGCTTGGTTTCCGAGATATTTGCAGATTTATCTCAAGGGAAGGGGCCTGACGGACATATTTCGAGATATTTCTTCTTCTTGTTGTTCTTCTTCTGCACAGCTAAGCTGGAAGTGGCATTTGCGGCTCGCACTAGTGCAGAGTTATCTCAAAGAAAGGGGCCACGGTGTTTCTGTATCTCTATTATGTTGGTGCGGCTTCTTAACTTTTAAATATCTTGATATATCTCGAGAACTACGCATCTGATCAAAAAATATCATAGAACATAAAAAGTAGGAAACCTAATTTTCTACAAAAAAGGTCTCTTAACATTTTGCCGTAGCTCGCTTCGTTTCCGAGATATTTGCAGATTTATCTCAAGGGAAGGGGTCTGACGGACATATTTCGAGATATTTCTTCTTCTTGTTGTTCTTCTTCTGCACAGCTAAGCTGGAAGTGGCATTTGCAGCTCGCAATAGTGCAGATTTATCTCAAAGAGAGGGGCCACGGTGTTTCTGTATCTCTATTATGTTGGTGCGGCTTCGGAACTTTTAAATATCTTGATATATCTCGAGAACTACGCATCTGATCAAAAAATATCATAGAACATAAAAAGTAGGAAACTTAATTCTCTACAAAAAAGGTCTCTTAACATTTTGCCATAGCTCGCTTCGTTTCCGAGATATTTGCAGATTTATCTCAAGGGAAGGGGCCTAACGGACTTATTTCGAGATATTTCTTCTTCTTGTTGTTCTTCTTCTGCACAGCTAAACTGGAAGTGGCATTTCCAGGTCGCAATAGTGCAGAGTTATCTAAAAGAAAGGAGCCACGGTGTTTCTGTATCTCTATTATGTTGGTGCGGCTTCGGAACTTTTAAATATCTTGATATATCTCGAGAACTACGCGTCTGATCAAAATATATCATAGAACATAAAAAGTAGGAAACATAATTCCATACAAAAAAGGTCTCTTAACATTTTGCCATAGCTCGCTTCGTTTCCGAGATATTTGCAGATTTATCTCAAGGGAAGGGGCCTGACGGACATATTTCGAGATATTTCTTCTTCTTGTTGTTCTTCTTCTGCACAGCTAAGCTGGAAGTGGCATTTGCAGCTCGCAATAGTGCAGAGTTATCTCAAAGAAAGGGGCCACGGTGTTTCTGTATCTCTATTATGTTGGTGCGGCTTCGGAACTTTTAAATATCTTGATATATCTCGAGATCTACGCATCTGATCAAAAAATATCATAGAACATAAAAAGTAGGAAACTTAATTCTCTACAAAAAAGGTCTCTCAACATTTTGCCATAGCTCGCTTCGTTTCCGAGATACTTGCCGATTTATCTCAAGGGAAGGGGCCTGACGGACATATTTCGAGATATTTCTTCTTCTTGTTGTTCTTCTTCTGCTCAGCTAAGCTGGAAGTGGCATTTGCAGCTCGCAATTGTGCAGAGTTATCTCAAAGAGAGGGGCCACGGTGTTTCTGTATCTCTATTATGTTGGTGCGGCTTCGGAATTTTTAAATATCTTGATATATCTCGAG
This sequence comes from Osmia lignaria lignaria, assembly GCF_051020975.1. Lineage (NCBI taxonomy): Eukaryota > Metazoa > Arthropoda > Insecta > Hymenoptera > Megachilidae > Osmia > Osmia lignaria. The sequence goes on from NW_027478161.1 coordinate 19,597,897, forward strand.
AACTACGAATCTGATCAGAAAATATCATAGAAGATAAAAAGTAGGAAACTTAATTCTCTACAAAAAAGGTCTCTTACCATTTTGCCATAGCTCGCTTCGTTTCCGAGATATTTGCAGATTTATCTCAAGGGAAGGGGCCTGACGGACATATTTCGAGATATTTCTTCTTCTTGTTGTTCTTCTTCTGCACAGCTAAGCTGGAAGTGGCATTTGCAGCTCGCAATAGTGCACAGTTATCTCAAAGAAAGGGGCCACGGTGTTTCTGTATCTCTATTATGTTGGTGCGGCTTCGGAACTTTTAAATATCTCGATATATCTCGAGAACTACGCATCTGATCAAAAAATATCATAGAACATAAAAAGTAGGAAACTTAATTCTCTACAAATAAGGTCTCTTAACATTTTGGCATAGCTCGCTTCGTTTCCGAGATATTTGCAGATTTATCTCAAGGGAATGGGCCTGACGGACATATTTCGAGATATTTCATCTTCTTGTTGTTCTTCTTCTGCACAGCTAAGCTGGAAGTGGCATTTGCAGCTCGCAATAGTGCAGAGTTATCGCAAAGAAAGGGGCCACGGTGTTTCTGTATCTCTATTACGTTGGTGCGGCTTCGGAACTTTTAAATATCTTGATATATCTCGAGAACTACGCATCTGATCAAAAATTATCATAGAACATAAAAAGTAGGAAACCTAATTTTCTACAAAAAAGGTCTCTTAACTTTTTGCCGTAGCTAGCTTAGTTTCCGAGATATTTGCAGATTTATCTCAAGGGAAGGGGCCTGACGGACATATTTCGAAATATTTCTTATTCTTGTTGTTCTTCTTCTCCACAGCTAAGCTGGAAGTGGCATTTGCAGCTCGCAATAGTGCAGAGTTATCTCAAAGAAAGGGGCCACGGTGTTTCTGTACCTCTATTATGTTGGTGCAGCTTCGGATCTTTTAAATATCTCGATATATCTCGAAAACTACGCTTCTGATCAAAAAATATCATAGAACATAAATTGTAGGAAACATAATTCTCTACAAAAAAGGTCTCTTAACATTTTGCCATAGCTCGTTTCGTTTCCGAGATATTTGCAGATATATCTCAAGGGAAGGGGCCAGACGGACATATTTCGAGATATTTCCTCTTCTTGTTGTTCTTCTTCTGCACAGCTAAACTGGAAGTGGCATTTCCAGCTCGCAATAGCGCAGAGTTATCTCAAAGAAAGGGGCCACGGTGTTTCTGTATCTCTATTATGTTGGTGCGGCTTCGGAACTTTTAAATATCTTGATATATCTCGAGAACTACGCATCTGATCAAAAAATATCATAGAACATAAAAAGTAGGAAACTTAATTCTCTACAAATAAGGTCTCTTAACATTTTGCCATAGCTCGCTTCGTTTCCGAGATATTTGCAGATTTATCTCAAGGGAAGGGGCCTGACGGACATATTTCGAGATATTTCTTCTTCTTGTTGTTCTTCTTCTGCACAGCTAAGCTGGAAGCGGCATTTGCGGCTCGCACTAGTGCAGAGTTATCTCAAAGAGAGGGGCCACGGTGTTTCTGTATCTCTATTATGTTGGTGCGGCTTCGGAACTTTTAAATATCTTGATATATCTCGAGAGCTACGCGTCTGATCAAAAAATATCATAGAACATAAGAAGTAGGAAACTTAATTCTCTATAAAAAAGGTCTCTTAACATTTTGCCATAGCTCGCTTCGTTTCCGAGATATTTGCAGATTCAGCTCAAAGGAACTGGCCTGACGGACATATTTCGAGATATTTCTTCTTCTTGTTGTTCTTCCTCTGCACAGCTAAGCTGGAAGTGGCATTTGCAGCTCGCAATAGTGCAGAGTTATCTCAAAGAAAGGGGCCACGGTGTTTCTGTATCTCTATTATGTTGGTGCGGCTTCGGAACTTTTAAATATCTTGATATATCTCGAGAACTACGCATCGGATCAAAAAATATCATAGAACATAAAAAGTAGGAAACTTAATTCTCTACAAAAAAGGTCTCTCAACATTTTGCCATAGCTCGCTTCGTTTCCGAGATATTTGCAGATTTATCTCAAGGGAAGGGGCCTGACGGACATATTTCGAGATATTTCTTCTTCTTGTTGTTCTTCTTCTGCACAGCTAAGCTGGAAGTGGCATTTGCGGCTCGCACTAGTGCAGAGTTATCTCAAAGAAAGGGGCCACGGTGTTTCTGTATCTCTATTATGTTGGTGCGGCTTCGGAACTTTTAAATATCTCGATATATCTCGAAAACTACGCTTCTGATCAAAAAATATCATAGAACATAAATTGTAGGAAACATAATTCTCTACAAAAAAGGTCTCTTAACATTTTGCCATAGCTCGCTTCGTTTCCGAGATATTTGCAGATTTATCTCAAGGGAAGGGGCCTGACGGACATATTTCGAGATATTTCTTCTTCTTGTTGTTCTTCTGCTGCACAGCTAAGCTGGAAGTGGCATTTGCGGCTCGCACTAGTGCAGAGTTATCTCAAAGAGAGGGGCCACGGTGTTTCGGTATCTCTATTATGTTGGTGCGGCTTCGGAACTTTTAAATATCTTGATATATCTCGAGAACTACGCATCTGATCAAAAAATATCATACAACATAAAAAGTAGGAAACTCAATTCTCTACAAAAAAGGTCTCTTAACATTTTGCAATAGCTCGCTTCGTTTCCGAGATATTTGCAGATGTATCTCAAGGGAAGGGGCCTGACGGACATATTTCGAGATATTTCTTCTTCTTGTTGTTCTTCTTCTGCACAGCTAAGCTGGAAGTGGCATTTGCGGCTCGCACTAGTGCAGAGTTATCTCAAAGAAAGGGGCCACGGTGTTTCTGTATCTCTATTATGTTGGTGCGGCTTCGGAACTTTTAAATATCTTGATATATCTCGAGAACTACGCATCTGATCCAAAACTATCATAGAACATAAATAGTAGGAAACTTAATTCTCTACAAAAAAGGTCTCTCAACATTTTGCCATAGCTCGCTTCGTTTCCGAGATATTTGCAGATTTATCTCAAGGGAAGGGGCCTAACGGACATATTTCCAGATATTTCTTCTTCTTGTTGTTCTTCTTCTGCACAGCTAAGCTGGAAGTGGCATTTGCGGCTCGCACTAGTGCAGAGTTATCTCAAAGAGAGGGGCCACGGTGTTTCTGTATCTCTATTATGTTGGTGCGGCTTCGGAACTTTTAAATATCTTGATATATCTCGAGAGCTACGCGTCTGATCAAAAAATATCATAGAACATAAAAAGTAGGAAACATAATTCTCTACAAAAAAGGTCTCTTAACATTTTGCCATAGCTCGCTTCGTTTCCGAGATATTTGCAGATTTATCTCAAGGGAAGTGGCCTGACGGACATATTTCGAGATATTTCTTCTTCTTGTTGTTCTTCTGCTGCACAGCTAAGCTGGAAGTGGCATTTGCGGCTCGCACTAGTGCAGAGTTATCTCAAAGAAAGGGGCCACGGTGTTTCTGTATCCCTATTATGTTGGTGCGGCTTCGGAACTTTTAAATATCTTGATATATCTCGAGAACTACGCATCTGATCAAAAAATATCATGGAACATAAAAAGTAGAAAACTTAATTCTCTACAGAAAAGGTCTCTTAACATTTTGCCATAGCTCGCTTCGTTTCCGAGATATTTGCAGATTTATCTCAAGGGAAGGGGCCTGACGGACATATTTCGAGATATTTCTTCTTCTTGTTGTTCTTCTTCTGCACAGCTAAGCTGGAAGTGGCATTTGCAGCTCGCAATAGTGCAGAGTTATCTCAAAGAAAGGGGCCACGGTGTTTCTGTATCTCTATTATGTTGGTGCGGCTTCGGAACTTTTAAATATCTTGATATATCTCGAGATCTACGCATCTGATCAAAAAATATCATAGAACATAAAAAGTAGGAAACTTAATTCTCTACAAAAAAGGTCTCTCAACATTTTGCCATAGCTCGCTTCGTTTCCGAGATACTTGCCGATTTATCTCAAGGGAAGGGGCCTGACGGACATATTTCGAGATATTTCTTCTTCTTGTTGTTCTTCTTCTGCACAGCTAAGCTGGAAGTGGCATTTGCAGCTCGCAATTGTGCAGAGTTATCTCAAAGAGAGGGGCCACGGTGTTTCTGTATCTCTATTATGTTGGTGCGGCTTCGGAACTTTTAAATATCTTGATATATCTCGAGAACTACGAATCTGATCAGAAAATATCATAGAAGATAAAAAGTAGGAAACTTAATTCTCTACAAAAAAGGTCTCTTAACATTTTGCCATAGCTCGCTTGGTTTCCGAGATATTTGCAGATTTATCTCAAGGGAAGGGGCCTGACGGACATATTTCGAGATATTTCTTCTTCTTGTTGTTCTTCTTCTGCACAGCTAAGCTGGAAGTGGCATTTGCGGCTCGCACTAGTGCAGAGTTATCTCAAAGAAAGGGGCCACGGTGTTTCTGTATCTCTATTATGTTGGTGCGGCTTCTTAACTTTTAAATATCTTGATATATCTCGAGAACTACGCATCTGATCAAAAAATATCATAGAACATAAAAAGTAGGAAACTCAATCCTCTACAAAAAAGGTCTCTTAACATTTTGCAATAGCTCGCTTCGTTTCCGAGATATTTGCAGATTTATCTCAAGGGAAGGGGCCTGATGGACATATTTCGAGATATTTCTTCTTCTTGTTGTTCTTCTTCTGCACAGCTAAGCTGGAAGTGGCATTTGCAGCTCGCAATAGTGCAGAGTTATCGCAAAGAAAGGGGCCACGGTGTTTCTGTATCTCTATTATGTTGGTGCGGCTTCGGAACTTTTAAATATCTTGATATATCTCGAGAACTACGCATCTGATCAAAAAATATCATAGAACATAAAAAGTAGGAAACCTAATTTTCTACAAAAAAGGTCTCTTAACATTTTGCCGTAGCTCGCTTCGTTTCCGAGATATTTGCAGATTTATCTCAAGGGAAGGGGTCTGACGGACATATTTCGAGATATTTCCTCTTCTTGTTGTTCTTCTTCTGCACAGCTAAGCTGGAAGTGGCATTTGCAGCTCGCAATAGTGCAGAGTTATCTCAAAGAGAGGGGCCACGGTGTTTCTGTATCTCTATTATGTTGGTGCGGCTTCGGAACTTTTAAATATCTTGATATATCTCGAGAACTACGCATCTGATCAAAAAATATCATAGCACATAAAAAGTAGGAAACTTAATTCTCTACAAAAAAGGTCTCTTAACATTTTGCCATAGCTCGCTTCGTTTCCGAGATATTTGCAGATTTATCTCAAGGGAAGGGGCCTAACGGACTTATTTCGAGATATTTCTTCTTCTTGTTGTTCTTCTTCTGCACAGCTAAACTGGAAGTGGCATTTCCAGGTCGCAATAGTGCAGAGTTATCTAAAAGAAAGGAGCCACGGTGTTTCTGTATCTCTATTATGTTGGTGCGGCTTCGGAACTTTTAAATATCTTGATATATCTCGAGAACTACGCGTCTGATCAAAAAATATCATAGAACATAAAAAGTAGGAAACATAATTCCATACAAAAAAGGTCTCTTAACATTTTGCCATAGCTCGCTTCGTTTCCGAGATATTTGCAGATGTATCTCAAGGGAAGGGGCCTGACGGACATATTTCGAGATATTTCTTCTTCTTGTTGTTCTTCTTCTGCACAGCTAAACTGGAAGTGGCATTTGCAGCTCGCAATAGTGCAGAGTTATCTCAAAGAAAGGGGCCACGGTGTTTCTGTATCTCTATTATGTTGGTGCGGCTTCGGAACTTTTAAATATCTTGATATATCTCGAGATCTACGCATCTGATCAAAAAATATCATAGAACAAAAAAAGTAGGAAACTTAATTCTCTACAAAAAAGGTCTCTCAACATTTTGCCATAGCTCGCTTCGTTTCCGAGATACTTGCCGATTTATCTCAAGGGAAGGGGCCTGACGGACATATTTCGAGATATTTCTTCTTCTTGTTGTTCTTCTTCTGCACAGCTAAGCTGGAAGTGGCATTTGCAGCTCGCAATTGTGCAGAGTTATCTCAAAGAGAGGGGCCACGGTGTTTCTGTATCTCTATTATGTTGGTGCGGCTTCGGAATTTTTAAATATCTTGATATATCTCGAGAACTACGAATCTGATCAGAAAATATCATAGAAGATAAAAAGTAGGAAACTTAATTCTCTACAAAAAAGGTCTCTTAACATTTTGCCATAGCTCGCTTCGTTTCCGAGATATTTGCAGATTTATCTCAAGGGAAGGGGCCTGACGGACATATTTCGAGATATTTCTTCTTCTTGTTGTTCTTCTTCTGCACAGCTAAGCTGGAAGTGGCATTTGCAGCTCGCAATAGTGCACAGTTATCTCAAAGAAAGGGGCCACGGTGTTTCTGTATCTCTATTATGTTGGTGCGGCTTCGGAACTTTTAAATATCTCGATATATCTCGAGAACTACGCATCTGATCAAAAAATATCATAGAACATAAAAAGTAGGAAACTTAATTCTCTACAAATAAGGTCTCTTAACATTTTGGCATAGCTCGCTTCGTTTCCGAGATATTTGCAGATTTATCTCAAGGGAATGGGCCTGACGGACATATTTCGAGATATTTCATCTTCTTGTTGTTCTTCTTCTGCACAGCTAAGCTGGAAGTGGCATTTGCAGCTCGCAATAGTGCAGAGTTATCGCAAAGAAAGGGGCCACGGTGTTTCTGTATCTCTATTACGTTGGTGCGGCTTCGGAACTTTTAAATATCTTGATATATCTCGAGAACTACGCATCTGATCAAAAATTATCATAGAACATAAAAAGTAGGAAACCTAATTTTCTACAAAAAAGGTCTCTTAACTTTTTGCCGTAGCTAGCTTAGTTTCCGAGATATTTGCAGATTTATCTCAAGGGAAGGGGCCTGACGGACATATTTCGAAATATTTCTTATTCTTGTTGTTCTTCTTCTCCACAGCTAAGCTGGAAGTGGCATTTGCAGCTCGCAATAGTGCAGAGTTATCTCAAAGAAAGGGGCCACGGTGTTTCTGTACCTCTATTATGTTGGTGCAGCTTCGGATCTTTTAAATATCTCGATATATCTCGAAAACTACGCTTCTGATCAAAAAATATCATAGAACATAAATTGTAGGAAACATAATTCTCTACAAAAAAGGTCTCTTAACATTTTGCCATAGCTCGTTTCGTTTCCGAGATATTTGCAGATATATCTCAAGGGAAGGGGCCTGACGGACATATTTCGAGATATTTCCTCTTCTTGTTGTTCTTCTTCTGCACAGCTAAACTGGAAGTGGCATTTCCAGCTCGCAATAGCGCAGAGTTATCTCAAAGAAAGGGGCCACGGTGTTTCTGTATCTCTATTATGTTGGTGCGGCTTCGGAACTTTTAAATATCTTGATATATCTCGAGAACTACGCATCTGATCAAAAAATATCATAGAACATAAAAAGTAGGAAACTTAATTCTCTACAAATAAGGTCTCTTAACATTTTGCCATAGCTCGCTTCGTTTCCGAGATATTTGCAGATTTATCTCAAGGGAAGGGGCCTGACGGACATATTTCGAGATATTTCTTCTTCTTGTTGTTCTTCTTCTGCACAGCTAAGCTGGAAGCGGCATTTGCGGCTCGCACTAGTGCAGAGTTATCTCAAAGAGAGGGGCCACGGTGTTTCTGTATCTCTATTATGTTGGTGCGGCTTCGGAACTTTTAAATATCTTGATATATCTCGAGAGCTACGCGTCTGATCAAAAAATATCATAGAACATAAGAAGTAGGAAACTTAATTCTCTATAAAAAAGGTCTCTTAACATTTTGCCATAGCTCGCTTCGTTTCCGAGATATTTGCAGATTCAGCTCAAAGGAACTGGCCTGACGGACATATTTCGAGATATTTCTTCTTCTTGTTGTTCTTCCTCTGCACAGCTAAGCTGGAAGTGGCATTTGCAGCTCGCAATAGTGCAGAGTTATCTCAAAGAAAGGGGCCACGGTGTTTCTGTATCTCTATTATGTTGGTGCGGCTTCGGAACTTTTAAATATCTTGATATATCTCGAGAACTACGCATCGGATCCAAAACTATCATAGAACATAAATAGTAGGAAACTTAATTCTCTACAAAAAAGGTCTCTTAACATTTTGCCATAGCTCGCTTCGTTTCCGAGATATTTGCAGATTTATCTCAAGGGAAGGGGCCTGACGGACATATTTCGAGATATTTCTTCTTCTTGTTGTTCTTCTGCACAGCTAAGCTGGAAGTGGCATTTCCGGCTCGCACTAGTGCAGAGTTATCTCAAAGAAAGGGGCCACGGTGTTTCTGTATCTCTATTATGTTGGTGCGGCTTCGGAACTTTTAAATATCTCGATATATCTCGAAAACTACGCTTCTGATCAAAAAATATCATAGAACATAAATTGTAGGAAACATAATTCTCTACAAAAAAGGTCTCTTAACATTTTGCCATAGCTCGCTTCGTTTCCGAGATATTTGCAGATTTATCTCAAGGGAAGGGGCCTGACGGACATATTTCGAGATATTTCTTCTTCTTGTTGTTCTTCTTCTGCACAGCTAAACTGGAAGTGGCATTTCCAGCTCGCAATAGTGCAGAGTTATCTCAAAGAGAGGGGCCACGGTGTTTCTGTATCTCTATTATGTTGGTGCGGCTTCGGAACTTTTAAATATCTTGATATATCTCGAGAACTACGCATCTGATCAAAAAATATCATAGAACATAAAAAGTAGGAAACTTAATTCTATACAAAAAAGGTCTCCCAACATTTTGCCATAGCTCGCTTCGTTTCCGAGATATTTGCAGATTTATCTCAAGGGAAGGGGCCTGACGGACATATTTCGAGATATTTCTTCTTCTTGTTGTTCTTCTTCTGCACAGCTAAGCTGGAAGTGGCATTTGCGGCTCGCACTAGTGCAGAGTTATCTCAAAGGAAGGGGCCACGGTGTTTCTGTATCTCTATTATGTTGGTGCGGCTTTGGAACTTTTAAATATCTCGATATATCTCGAAAACGACGCTTCTGATCAAAAAATATCATAGAACATAAATTGTAGGAAACATAATTCTCTACAAAAAAGGTCTCTTAACATTTTGCCATAGCTCGCTTCGTTTCCGAGATATTTGCAGATATATCTCAAGGGAAGGGGCCTGACGGACATATTTCGAGATATTTCTCCTTCTTGTTGTTCTTCTCCTGCACAGCTAAGCTGGAAGTGGCATTTACAGCTCGCAATACTGCAGAGTTATCTCAAAGATAGGGGCCACGGTGTTTCTGTATCTCTATTATGTTGGTGCGGCTTCGGAACTTTTAAACATCTTGATATATCTCGAGAACTACGCATCTGATCAAAAAATATCATAGAACATAAAAAGTAGGAAACTTAATTCTCTACAAAAAAGGTCTCTTAACATTTTGCCATAGCTCGCTTCGTTTCCGAGATATTTGCAGATTTATCTCAAGGGAAGGGGCCTGACGGACATATTTCGAGATATTTCTTCTTCTTGTTGTTCTTCTTCTGCACAGCTAAGCTGGAAGTGGCATTTGCGGCTCGCACTAGTGCAGAGTTATCTCAAAGAAAGGGGCCACGGTGTTTCTGTATCCCTATTATGTTGGTGCGGCTTCGGAACTTTTAAATATCTCGATATATCTCGAAAACTACGCTTCTGATCAAAAAATATCATAGAACATAAATTGTAGGAAACATAATTCTCTACAAAAAACGTCTCTTAACATTTTGCCATAGCTCGCTTCGTTTCCGAGATATTTGCAGATTCAGCTCAAAGGAACTGGCCTGACGGACATATTTCGAGATATTTCTTCTTCTTGTTGTTCTTCCTCTGCACAGCTAAGCTGGAAGTGGAATTTGCAGCTCGCAATAGTGCAGAGTTATCTCAAAGAAAGGGGCCACGGTGTTTCTGTATCTCTATTATGTTGGTGCGGCTTCGGAACTTTTAAATATCTTGATATATCTCGAGAACTACGCTTCTGATCAAAAAATATCATAGAACATAAATTGTAGGAAACATAATTCTCTACAAAAAAGGTCTCTTAACATTTTGCCATAGCTCGCTTCGTTTCCGAGATATTTGCAGATATATCTCAAGGGAAGGGGCCTGACGGACATATTTCGAGATATTTCTTCTTCTTGTTGTTCTTCTCCTGCACAGCTAAGCTGGAAGTGGCATTTACAGCTCGCAATACTGCAGAGTTATCTCAAAGAAAGGGGCCACGGTGTTTCTGTATCCCTATTATGTTGGTGCGGCTTCGGAACTTTTAAATATCTCGATATATCTCGAGATCTACGCATCTGATCAAAAAATATGATAGAACATAAAAAGTAGGAAACTTAATTCTCTACAAAAAAGGTCTCTCAACATTTTGCAATAGCTCGCTTCGTTTCCGAGATACTTGCCGATTTATCTCAAGGGAAGGGGCCTGACGGACATATTTCGAGATATTTCTTCTTCTTGTTGATCTTCTTCTGCACAGCTAAGCTGGAAGTGGCATTTGCAGCTCGCAATTGTGCAGAGTTATCTCAAAGAGAGGGGCCACGGTGTTTCTGTATCTCTATTATGTTGGTGCGGCTTCGGAACTTTTAAATATCTTGATATATCTCGAGAACTACGAATCTGATCAGAAAATATCATAGAAGATAAAAAGTAGGAAACTTAATTCTCTACAAAAAAGGTCTCTTAACATTTTGCCATAGCTCGCTTCGTTTCCGAGATATTTGCAGATTTATCTCAAGGGAAGGGGCCTGACGGACATATTTCGAAATATTTCTTATTCTTGTTGTTCTTCTTCTGCACAGCTAAGCTGGAAGTGGCATTTGCAGCTCGCAATAGTGCAGAGTTATCTCAAAGAAAGGGGCCACGGTGTTTCTGTATCTCTATTATGTTGGTGCGGCTTCGGAACTTTTAAATATCTTGATATATCTCGAGAACTACGCATCTGATCAAAAAATATCATAGAACATAAAAAGTAGGAAACTTAATTCTCTACAAATAAGGTCTCTTAACATTTTGCCATAGCTCGCTTCGTTTCCGAGATATTTGCAGATTTATCTCAAGGGAAGGGGCCTGACGGACATATTTCGAGATATTTCTTCTTCTTGTTGTTCTTCTTCTGCACAGCTAAGCTGGAAGCGGCATTTGCGGCTCGCACTAGTGCAGAGTTATCTCAAAGAAAGGGGCCACGGTGTTTCTGTATCTCTATTATGTTGGTGCAGCTTCGGATCTTTTAAATATCTCGATATATCTCGAAAACTACGCTTCTGATCAAAAAATATCATAGAACATAAATTGTAGGAAACATAATTCTCTACAAAAAAGGTCTCTTAACATTTTGCCATAGCTCGTTTCATTTCCGAGATATTTGCAGATATATCTCAAGGGAAGGGGCCTGACGGACATATTTCGAGATATTTCCTCTTCTTGTTGTTCTTCTTCTGCACAGCTAAACTGGAAGTGGCATTTCCAGCTCGCAATAGCGCAGAGTTATCTCAAAGAAAGGGGCCACGGTGTTTCTGTATCTCTATTATGTTGGTGCGGCTTCGGAACTTTTAAATATCTTGATATATCTCGAGAACTACGCATCTGATCAAAAAATATCATAGAACATAAAAAGTAGGAAACTTAATTCTCTACAAATAAGGTCTCTTAACATTTTGCCATAGCTCGCTTCGTTTCCGAGATATTTGCAGATTTATCTCAAGGGAAGGGGCCTGACGGACATATTTCGAGATATTTCTTCTTCTGCACAGCTAAGCTGGAAGTGGCATTTGCAGCTCGCAATAGTGCAGAGTTATCTCAACGAAAGGGGCCACGGTGTTTCTGTATCTCTATTATGTTGGTGCGGCTTCGGAACTTTTAAATATCTTGATATATCTCGAGAACTACGCATCTGATCAAAAAATATCATAGAACATAAAAAGTAGGAAACTTAATTCTCTACAAAAAAGGTCTCTTAACATTTTGCCATAGCTCGCTTCGTTTCCGAGATATTTGCAGATTTATCTCGAGGGAAGGGGCCTGACGGACATATTTCGAGATATTTCTTCTTCTTGTTGTTCTTCTTCTGCACAGCTAAGCTGGACGTGGATTTACAGCTCGCAATAGTGCAGAGTTACCTCAAAGAAAGGGGCCACGGTGTTTCTGTATCTCTATTATGTTGGTGCGGCTTCGGAACTTTTAAATATCTTGATATATCTCGAGAAATACGCATCTGATCAAAAAATATCATAGAACATAAAAAGTAGGAAACTTAATTCTCTACAAATAAGGTCTCTAAACATTTTGCCATAGCTCGCTTCGTTTCCGAGATATTTGCAGATTTATCTCAAGGGAAGGGGCCTGACGGACATTTTTCGAGATATTTCTTCTTCTTGTTGTTCTTCTTCTGCACAGCTAAGCTGGAAGTGGCATTTGCAGCTCGCAATAGTGCAGAGTTATCTCGAAGAAAGGGGCCACGGTGTTTCTGTATCTCTATTATGTTGGTGCGGCTTCGGAACTTTAAAATATCTTGATATATCTCGAGAACTACGCATCTGATCAAAAAATATCATAGAACATAAAAAGTAGGAAACTTAATTCTCTACAAAAAAGGTCTCTTAACATTTTGCCATAGCTCGCTTCGTTTCCAAGATACTTGCAGATTTATCTCAAGGGAAGGGGCCTGACGGACATATTTCGAGATATTTCTTCTTCTTGTTGTTCTTCTTCTGCACAGCTAAACTGGAAGTGGCATTTCCAGCTCGCAATAGTGCAGAGTTATCTGAAAGAAAGGGGCCACGGTGTTTCTGTATCTCTATTATGTTGGTGCGGCTTCGGAACTTTTAAATATCTTGATATATCTCGAAAACTACGCTTCTGATCAAAAAATATCATAGAACATAAATTGTAGGAAACATAATTCTCTACAAAAAAGGTCTCTTAACATTTTGCCATAGCTCGCTTCGCTTCCGAGATATATGCAGATTTATCTCAAGGGAAGGGGCCTGACGGACATATTTCGAGATATTTCTTCTTCTTGTTGTTCTTCTTCTGCACAGCTAAGCTGGAAGTGGCATTTGCAGCTCGCAATAGTGACGAGTTATCTCAAAGAAAGGGGCCACGGTGTTTCTGTATCTCTATTATGTTGGTGCGGCTTCGGAACTTTTAAATATCTTGATATATCTCGAGAAATACGCATCTGATCAAAAAATATCATAGAACATAAAAAGTAGGAAACTTAATTCTCTACAAATAAGGTCTCTAAACATTTTGCCATAGCTCGCTTAGTTTCCGAGATATTTGCAGATTTATCTCAAGGGAAGGGGCCTGACGGACATTTTTCGAGATATTTCTTCTTCTTGTTGTTCTTCTTCTGCACAGCTAAGCTGGAAGTGGCATTTGCAGCTCGCAATAGTGCAGAGTTATCTCAAAGAAAGGGGCCACGGTGTTTCTGTATCTCTATTATGTTGGTGCGGCTTCGGAACTTTAAAATATCTTTATATATCTCGAGAACTACGCATCTGATTAAAAAATATCATAGAACGTAAAAAGTAAGAAACTTAATTCTCTACAAATAAAGTCGCTTAACATTTTGCCATAGCTCGCTTCGTTTCCGAGATATTTGCAGATTTATCTCAAGGGAAGGGGCCTGACGGACATATTTCGAGATATTTCTTCTTCTTGTTGTTCTTCTTCTGCACAGCTAAGCTGGAAGTGGCATTTGCAGCTCGCAATAGTGCAGAGTTATCTCAAAGAAAGGGGCCACGGTGTTTCTGTATCTCTATTATGTTGGTGGGGCTTCGGAACTTTTAAATATCTTGATATATCTCGAGAACTACGCATCTGATCAAAAAATATCATAGAACATAAAAAGTAGAAAACTTAATTCTCTACAAAAAAGGTCTCTCAACATTTTGCCATAGCTCGCTTCGTTTCCGAGATATATGCAGATTTATCTCAAGGGAAGGGGCCTGTCGGACATATTTCGAGATATTTCTTCTTCTTGTTGTTCTTCTTCTGCACAGCTAAGCTGGAAGTGGCATTTGCAGCTCGCAATAGTGCAGAGTTATCTCAAAGAAAGGGGCCACGGTGTTTCTGTATCTCTATTATGTTGGTGCGGCTTCGGAACTTTTAAATATCTTGATATATCTCGAGAACTACGCATCTGATCAAATAATATCATAGAACATAAAAAGTAGGAAACTTAATTCTCCACAAATAAGGTCTCTTAACATTTTGCCATAGCTCGCTTCGTTTCCGAGATATTTGCAGATTTATCTCAAGGGAAGGGGCCTGACGGACATATTTCGAGATATTTCTTCTTCTTGTTGGTCTTCTTCTGCACAGCTAAGCTGGAAGTGGCATTTGCAGCTCGCAATAGTGCAGAGTTATCTCAAACAAAGGGGCCACGGTGTTTCTGTATCTCTATTATGTTGGTGCGGCTTCGGAACTTTTAAATATCTTGATATATCTCGAGAACTACGCATCTGATCAAAAAATATCATAGAACATAAAAAGTAGGAAACTTAATTCTCTACAAAAAAGGTCTCTTAACATTTTGCCATAGCTCGCTTCGTTTCCGAGATATTTGCAGATTTATCTCGAGGGAAGGGGCCTGACGGACATATTTCGAGATATTTCTTCTTCTTGTTGTTCTTCTTCTGCACAGCTAAACTGGAAGTGGCATTTCCAGCTCGCAGTAGTGCCGAGTTATCTCAAAGAAAGGGGCCACGGTGTTTCTGTATCTCTATTATGTTGGTGCGGCTTCGGAACTTTCAAATATCTTGATATATCTCGAGAACTACGCATCTGATCAAAAAATATCATAGAACATAAAAAGTAGAAAACTTAATTCTCTACAAAAAAGGTCTCTCAACATTTTGCCATAGCTCGCTTCGTTTCCGAGATATATGCAGATTTATCTCAAGGGAAGGGGCCTGACGGACATATTTCGAGATATTTCTTCTTCTTGTTGTTCTTCTTCTGCACAGCTAAGCTGGAAGTGGCATTTGCAGCTCGCAATAGTGCAGAGTTATCTCAAAGAAAGGGGCCACGGTGTTTCTGTATCTCTATTATGTTGGTGCGGCTTCGGAACTTTTAAATATCTTGATATATCTCGAGAACTACGCATCTGATCAAAAAATATCATAGAACATAAAAAGTAGAAAACTTAA
The DNA here is from genome assembly GCF_051020975.1 of Osmia lignaria lignaria. Lineage (NCBI taxonomy): Eukaryota > Metazoa > Arthropoda > Insecta > Hymenoptera > Megachilidae > Osmia > Osmia lignaria. Next base: position 19,613,065 of record NW_027478161.1, read on the forward strand.
TTCTCTACAAAAAAGGTCTCTCAACATTTTGCCATAGCTCGCTTCGTTTCCGAGATATATGCAGATTTATCTCAAGGGAAGGGGCCTGACGGACATATTTCGAGATATTTCTTCTTCTTGTTGTTCTTCTTCTGCACAGCTAAGCTGGAAGTGGCATTTGCAGCTCGCAATAGTGCAGAGTTATCTCAAAGAAAGGGGCCACGGTGTTTCTGTATCTCTATTATGTTGGTGCGGCTTCGGAACTTTTAAATATCTTGATATATCTCGAGAACTACGCATCTGATCAAAAAATATCATAGAACATAAAAAGTAGGAAACTTAATTCTCTACAAATAAGGTCTCTAAACATTTTGCCATAGCTCGCTTCGTTTCCGAGATATTTGCAGATTTATCTCAAGGGAAGGGGCCTGACGGACATTTTTCGAGATATTTCTTCTTCTTGTTGTTCTTCTTCTGCACAGCTAAGCTGGAAGTGGCATTTGCAGCTCGCAATAGTGCAGAGTTATCTCGAAGAAAGGGGCCACGGTGTTTCTGTATCTCTATTATGTTGGTGCGGCTTCGGAACTTTAAAATATCTTTATATATCTCGAGAACTACGCATCTGATCAAAAAATATCATAGGACATAAAAAGTAGGAAACTTAATTCTCTACAAAAAAGGTCTCTTAACATTTTGCCATAGCTCGCTTCGTTTCCAAGATACTTGCAGATTTATCTCAAGGGAAGGGGCCTGACGGACATATTTCGAGATATTTCTTCTTCTTGTTGTTCTTCTTCTGCACAGCTAAACTGGAAGTGGCATTTCCAGCTCGCAGTAGTGCCGAGTTATCTCAAAGAAAGGGGCCACGGTGTTTCTGTATCTCTATTATGTTGGTGCGGCTTCGGAACTTTTAAATATCTTGATATATCTCGAGAACTACGCATCTGATCAAAAAATATCATAGAACATAAAAAGTAGAAAACTTAATTTTCTACAAAAAAGGTCTCTCAACATTTTGCCATAGCTCGCTTCGTTTCCGAGATATATGCAGATTTATCTCAAGGGAAGGGGCCTGACGGACATATTTCGAGATATTTCTTCTTCTTGTTGTTCTTCTTCTGCACAGGTAAACTGGAAGTGGCATTTCCAGCTCGCAATAGTGCAGAGTTATCTGAAAGAAAGGGGCCACGGTGTTTCTGTATCTCTATTATGTTGGTGCGGCTTCGGAACTTTTAAATATCTTGATATATCTCGAAAACTACGCTTCTGATCAAAAAATATCATAGAACATAAATTGTAGGAAACATAATTCTCTACAAAAAACGTCTCTTAACATTTTGCCGTAGCTCGCTTCGTTTCCGAGATATTTGCAGATTCAACTCAAAGGAACTGGCCTGACGGACATATTTCGAGATATTTCTTCTTCTTGTTGGTCTTCTTCTGCACAGCTAAGCTGGAAGTGGCATTTGCAGCTCGCAATAGTGCAGAGTTATCTCAAAGAAAGGGGCCACGGTGTTTCTGTATCTCTATTATGTTGGTGCGGCTTCGGAACTTTTAAATATCTTGATATATCTCGAGAGCTACGCATCCGATCAACAAATATCATAGAATATAAAAAGTAGGAAACTTAATTCTCCACAAATAAGGTCTCTTAACATTTTGCCATAGCTCGCTTCGTTTCCGAGATATTTGCAGATATATCTCAAGGGAAGGGGCCTGACGGACATATTTCGAGATATTTCTTCTTCTTGTTGGTCTTCTTCTGCACAGCTAAGCTGGAAGTGGCATTTGCAGCTCGCAATAGTGCAGAGTTATCTCAAAGAAAGGGGCCACGGTGTTTCTGTATCTCTATTATGTTGGTGCGGCTTCGGAACTTTTAAATATCTTGATATATCTCGAGAGCTACGCATCCGATCAAAAAATATCATAGAACATAAAAAGTAGGAAACTTAATTCTCTACAAAAAAGGTCTCTTAACATTTTGCCATAGCTCGCTACGTTTCCGAGATATTTGCAGATTTATCTCGAGGGAAGGGGCCTGACGGACATATTTCGAGATATTTCTTCTTCTTGTTGTTCTTCTTCTGCACAGCTAAACTGGAAGTGGCATTTCCAGCTCGCAGTAGTGCCGAGTTATCTCAAAGGAAGGGGCCACGGTGTTTCTGTATCTCTATTATGTTGGTGCGGCTTCGGAACTTTTAAATATCTTGATATATCTCGAGAACTACGCATCTGATCAAAAAATATCATAGAACATAAAAAGTAGGAAACTTAATTCTCCACAAATAAGGTCTCTTAACATTTTGCCATAGCTCGCTTCGTTTCCGAGATATTTGCAGATTTATCTCAAGGGAAGGGGCCTGACGGACATATTTCGAGATATTTCTTCTTCTTGTTGGTCTTCTTCTGCACAGCTAAGCTGGAAGTGGCATTTGCAGCTCGCAATAGTGCAGAGTTATCTCAAAGAAAGGGGCCACGGTGTTTCTGTATCTCTATTATGTTGGTGCAGCTTCGGATCTTTTAAATATCTCGATATATCTCGAAAACTACGCTTCTGATCAAAAAATATCATAGAACATAAATTGTAGGAAACATAATTCTCTACAAAAAAGGTCTCTTAACATTTTGCCATAGCTCGTTTCGTTTCCGAGATATTTGCAGATATATCTCAAGGGAAGGGGCCTGACGGACATATTTCGAGATATTTCCTCTTCTTGTTGTTCTTCTTCTGCACAGCTAAACTGGAAGTGGCATTTCCAGCTCGCAATAGCGCAGAGTTATCTCAAAGAAAGGGGCCACGGTGTTTCTGTATCTCTATTATGTTGGTGCGGCTTCGGAACTTTTAAATATCTTGATATATCTCGAGAACTACGCGTCTGATCAAAAAATATCATAGAACATAAAAAGTAGGAAACTTAATTCACTACAAAAACGGTCTCTTAACATTTTGCCATGGCCCGCTTCGTTTCCGAGATATTTGCAGATATATCTCAAGGGAAGGGGCCTGACGGACATATTTCGAGATATTTCTTCTTCTTGTTGCTCTTCTTCTGCACAGCTAAGCTGGAAGTGGCATTTGCGGCTCGCACTAGTGCACAGTTATCTCAAAGAAAGGGGCCACGGTGTTTCTGTATCTCTATTATGTTGGTGCGTCTTCGGAACTTTTAAATATCTTGATATATCTCGAGAACTACGCTTCTGATCAAAAAATATCATAGGACGTAAATTGTAGGAAACATAATTCTCTACAAAAAACGTCTCTTAACATTTTGCCATAGCTCGCTTCGTTTCCGAGATATTTGCAGATTCAGCTCAAAGGAACGGGCCTGACGGACATATTTCGAGATACTTCTTCTTCTTGTTGTTCTTCTTCTGCACAGCTAAGCTGGAAGTGGCATTTGCGGCTCGCACTAGTGCAGAGTTATCTCAAAAAAAAGGGGCCACGGTGTTTCTGTATCTCTATTATGTTGGTGCGGCTTCGGAACTTTTAAATATCTTGATATATCTCGAGAACTACGCATCTGATCAAAAAATATCATAGAACATAAAAAGTAGGAAACTTAATTCTCTACAAAAAAGGTCTCTTAACATTTTGCCATAGCTCGCTTCGTTTCCGAGATATTTGCAGATTTATCTCGAGGGAAGGGGCCTGACGGACATATTTCGAGATATTTCTTCTTCTTGTTGTTCTTCTTCTGCACAGCTAAGCTGGACGTGGATTTACAGCTCGCAATAGTGCAGAGTTACCTCAAAGAAAGGGGCCACGGTGTTTCTGTATCTCTATTATGTTGGTGCGGCTTCGGAACTTTTAAATATCTTGATATATCTCGAGAAATACGCATCTGATCAAAAAATATCATAGAACATAAAAAGTAGGAAACTTAATTCTCTACAAATAAGGTCTCTAAACATTTTGCCATAGCTCGCTTCGTTTCCGAGATATTTGCAGATTTATCTCAAGGGAAGGGGCCTGACGGACATTTTTCGAGATATTTCTTCTTCTTGTTGTTCTTCTTCTGCACAGCTAAGCTGGAAGTGGCATTTGCAGCTCGCAATAGTGCAGAGTTATCTCGAAGAAAGGGGCCACGGTGTTTCTGTATCTCTATTATGTTGGTGCGGCTTCGGAACTTTAAAATATCTTGATATATCTCGAGAACTACGCATCTGATCAAAAAATATCATAGAACATAAAAAGTAGGAAACTTAATTCTCTACAAAAAAGGTCTCTTAACATTTTGCCATAGCTCGCTTCGTTTCCAAGATACTTGCAGATTTATCTCAAGGGAAGGGGCCTGACGGACATATTTCGAGATATTTCTTCTTCTTGTTGTTCTTCTTCTGCACAGCTAAACTGGAAGTGGCATTTCCAGCTCGCAATAGTGCAGAGTTATCTGAAAGAAAGGGGCCACGGTGTTTCTGTATCTCTATTATGTTGGTGCGGCTTCGGAACTTTTAAATATCTTGATATATCTCGAAAACTACGCTTCTGATCAAAAAATATCATAGAACATGAATTGTAGGAAACATAATTCTCTACAAAAAAGGTCTCTTAACATTTTGCCATAGCTCGCTTCGCTTCCGAGATATATGCAGATTTATCTCAAGGGAAGGGGCCTGACGGACATATTTCGAGATATTTCTTCTTCTTGTTGTTCTTCTTCTGCACAACTAAGCTGGAAGTGGCATTTGCAGCTCGCAATAGTGACGAGTTATCTCAAAGAAAGGGGCCACGGTGTTTCTGTATCTCTATTATGTTGGTGCGGCTTCGGAACTTTTAAATATCTTGATATATCTCGAGAACTACGCATCTGATCAAATAATATCATAGAACATAAAAAGTAGGAAACTTAATTCTCCACAAATAAGGTCTCTTAACATTTTGCCATAGCTCGCTTCGTTTCCGAGATATTTGCAGATTTATCTCGAGGGAAGGGGCCTGACGGACATATTTCGAGATATTTCTTCTTCTTGTTGGTCTTCTTCTGCACAGCTAAGCTGGAAGTGGCATTTCCAGCTCGCAGTAGTGCCGAGTTATCTCAAAGGAAGGGGCCACGGTGTTTCTGTATCTCTATTATGTTGGTGCGGCTTCGGAACTTTTAAATATCTTGATATATCTCGAGAACTACGCATCTGATCAAAAAATATCATAGAACATAAAAAGTAGGAAACTTAATTCTCCACAAATAAGGTCTCTTAACATTTTGCCATAGCTCGCTTCGTTTCCGAGATATTTGCAGATTTATCTCAAGGGAAGGGGCCTGACGGACATATTTCGAGATATTTCTTCTTCTTGTTGGTCTTCTTCTGCACAGCTAAGCTGGAAGTGGCATTTGCAGCTCGCAATAGTGCAGAGTTATCTCAAAGAAAGGGGCCACGGTGTTTCTGTATCTCTATTATGTTGGTGCAGCTTCGGATCTTTTAAATATCTCGATATATCTCGAAAACTACGCTTCTGATCAAAAAATATCATAGAACATAAATTGTAGGAAACATAATTCTCTACAAAAAAGGTCTCTTAACATTTTGCCATAGCTCGTTTCGTTTCCGAGATATTTGCAGATATATCTCAAGGGAAGGGGCCTGACGGACATATTTCGAGATATTTCCTCTTCTTGTTGTTCTTCTTCTGCACAGCTAAACTGGAAGTGGCATTTCCAGCTCGCAATAGCGCAGAGTTATCTCAAAGAAAGGGGCCACGGTGTTTCTGTATCTCTATTATGTTGGTGCGGCTTCGGAACTTTTAAATATCTTGATATATCTCGAGAACTACGCGTCTGATCAAAAAATATCATAGAACATAAAAAGTAGGAAACTTAATTCACTACAAAAACGGTCTCTTAACATTTTGCCATGGCCCGCTTCGTTTCCGAGATATTTGCAGATATATCTCAAGGGAAGGGGCCTGACGGACATATTTCGAGATATTTCTTCTTCTTGTTGCTCTTCTTCTGCACAGCTAAGCTGGAAGTGGCATTTGCGGCTCGCACTAGTGCACAGTTATCTCAAAGAAAGGGGCCACGGTGTTTCTGTATCTCTATTATGTTGGTGCGTCTTCGGAACTTTTAAATATCTTGATATATCTCGAGAACTACGCTTCTGATCAAAAAATATCATAGGACGTAAATTGTAGGAAACATAATTCTCTACAAAAAACGTCTCTTAACATTTTGCCATAGCTCGCTTCGTTTCCGAGATATTTGCAGATTCAGCTCAAAGGAACGGGCCTGACGGACATATTTCGAGATACTTCTTCTTCTTGTTGTTCTTCTTCTGCACAGCTAAGCTGGAAGTGGCATTTGCGGCTCGCACTAGTGCAGAGTTATCTCAAAAAAAAGGGGCCACGGTGTTTCTGTATCTCTATTATGTTGGTGCGGCTTCGGAACTTTTAAATATCTTGATATATCTCGAGAACTACGCATCTGATCAAAAAATATCATAGAACATAAAAAGTAGGAAACTTAATTCTCTACAAAAAAGGTCTCTTAACATTTTGCCATAGCTCGCTTCGTTTCCGAGATATTTGCAGATTTATCTCGAGGGAAGGGGCCTGACGGACATATTTCGAGATATTTCTTCTTCTTGTTGTTCTTCTTCTGCACAGCTAAGCTGGACGTGGATTTACAGCTCGCAATAGTGCAGAGTTACCTCAAAGAAAGGGGCCACGGTGTTTCTGTATCTCTATTATGTTGGTGCGGCTTCGGAACTTTTAAATATCTTGATATATCTCGAGAAATACGCATCTGATCAAAAAATATCATAGAACATAAAAAGTAGGAAACTTAATTCTCTACAAATAAGGTCTCTAAACATTTTGCCATAGCTCGCTTCGTTTCCGAGATATTTGCAGATTTATCTCAAGGGAAGGGGCCTGACGGACATTTTTCGAGATATTTCTTCTTCTTGTTGTTCTTCTTCTGCACAGCTAAGCTGGAAGTGGCATTTGCAGCTCGCAATAGTGCAGAGTTATCTCGAAGAAAGGGGCCACGGTGTTTCTGTATCTCTATTATGTTGGTGCGGCTTCGGAACTTTAAAATATCTTGATATATCTCGAGAACTACGCATCTGATCAAAAAATATCATAGAACATAAAAAGTAGGAAACTTAATTCTCTACAAAAAAGGTCTCTTAACATTTTGCCATAGCTCGCTTCGTTTCCAAGATACTTGCAGATTTATCTCAAGGGAAGGGGCCTGACGGACATATTTCGAGATATTTCTTCTTCTTGTTGTTCTTCTTCTGCACAGCTAAACTGGAAGTGGCATTTCCAGCTCGCAATAGTGCAGAGTTATCTGAAAGAAAGGGGCCACGGTGTTTCTGTATCTCTATTATGTTGGTGCGGCTTCGGAACTTTTAAATATCTTGATATATCTCGAAAACTACGCTTCTGATCAAAAAATATCATAGAACATGAATTGTAGGAAACATAATTCTCTACAAAAAAGGTCTCTTAACATTTTGCCATAGCTCGCTTCGCTTCCGAGATATATGCAGATTTATCTCAAGGGAAGGGGCCTGACGGACATATTTCGAGATATTTCTTCTTCTTGTTGTTCTTCTTCTGCACAGCTAAGCTGGAAGTGGCATTTGCAGCTCGCAATAGTGACGAGTTATCTCAAAGAAAGGGGCCACGGTGTTTCTGTATCTCTATTATGTTGGTGCGGCTTCGGAACTTTTAAATATCTTGATATATCTCGAGAACTACGCATCTGATCAAATAATATCATAGAACATAAAAAGTAGGAAACTTAATTCTCCACAAATAAGGTCTCTTAACATTTTGCCATAGCTCGCTTCGTTTCCGAGATATTTGCAGATTTATCTCAAGGGAAGGGGCCTGACGGACATATTTCGAGATATTTCTTCTTCTTGTTGGTCTTCTTCTGCACAGCTAAGCTGGAAGTGGCATTTGCAGCTCGCAATAGTGCAGAGTTATCTCAAAGAAAGGGGCCACGGTGTTTCTGTATCTCTATTATGTTGGTGCGGCTTCGGAACTTTTAAATATCTTGATATATCTCGAGAGCTACGCATCCGATCAAAAAATATCATAGAACATAAAAAGTAGGAAACTTAATTCTCTACAAAAAAGGTCTCTTAACATTTTGCCATAGCTCGCTTCGTTTCCGAGATATTTGCAGATTTATCTCGAGGGAAGGGGCCTGACGGACATATTTCGACATATTTCTTCTTCTTGTTGTTCTTCTTCTGCACAGCTAAGCTGGACGTGGCATTTACAGCTCGCAATAGTGCAGAGTTATCTCAAAGAAAGGGGCCACGGTGTTTCTGTATCTCTATTATGTTGGTGCGGCTTCGGAACTTTTAAATATCTTGATATATCTCGAGAAATACGCATCTGATCAAAAAATATCATAGAACATAAAAAGTAGGAAACTTAATTCTCTACAAATAAGGTCTCTAAACATTTTGCCATAGCTCGCTTAGTTTCCGAGATATTTGCAGATTTATCTCAAGGGAAGGGGCCTGACGGACATTTTTCGAGATATTTCTTCTTCTTGTTGTTCTTCTTCTGCACAGCTAAGCTGGAAGTGGCATTTGCAGCTCGCAATAGTGCAGAGTTATCTCAAAGAAAGGGGCCACGGTGTTTCTGTATCTCTATTATGTTGGTGCGGCTTCGGAACTTTAAAATATCTTTATATATCTCGAGAACTACGCATCTGATTAAAAAATATCATAGAACGTAAAAAGTAAGAAACTTAATTCTCTACAAATAAAGTCGCTTAACATTTTGCCATAGCTCGCTTCGTTTCCGAGATATTTGCAGATTTATCTCAAGGGAAGGGGCCTGACGGACATATTTCGAGATATTTCTTCTTCTTGTTGGTCTTCTTCTGCACAGCTAAGCTGGAAGTGGCATTTGCAGCTCGCAATAGTGCAGAGTTATCTCAAACAAAGGGGCCACGGTGTTTCTGTATCTCTATTATGTTGGTGCGGCTTCGGAACTTTTAAATATCTTGATATATCTCGAGAACTACGCATCTGATCAAAAAATATCATAGAACATAAAAAGTAGGAAACTTAATTCTCTACAAAAAAGGTCTCTTAACATTTTGCCATAGCTCGCTTCGTTTCCGAGATATTTGCAGATTTATCTCGAGGGAAGGGGCCTGACGGACATATTTCGAGATATTTCTTCTTCTTGTTGTTCTTCTTCTGCACAGCTAAACTGGAAGTGGCATTTCCAGCTCGCAGTAGTGCCGAGTTATCTCAAAGAAAGGGGCCACGGTGTTTCTGTATCTCTATTATGTTGGTGCGGCTTCGGAACTTTCAAATATCTTGATATATCTCGAGAACTACGCATCTGATCAAAAAATATCATAGAACATAAAAAGTAGAAAACTTAATTCTCTACAAAAAAGGTCTCTCAACATTTTGCCATAGCTCGCTTCGTTTCCGAGATATATGCAGATTTATCTCAAGGGAAGGGGCCTGACGGACATATTTCGAGATATTTCTTCTTCTTGTTGTTCTTCTTCTGCACAGCTAAGCTGGAAGTGGCATTTGCAGCTCGCAATAGTGCAGAGTTATCTCAAAGAAAGGGGCCACGGTGTTTCTGTATCTCTATTATGTTGGTGCGGCTTCGGAACTTTTAAATATCTTGATATATCTCGAGAACTACGCATCTGATCAAAAAATATCATAGAACATAAAAAGTAGAAAACTTAATTCTCTACAAAAAAGGTCTCTCAACATTTTGCCATAGCTCGCTTCGTTTCCGAGATATATGCAGATTTATCTCAAGGGAAGGGGCCTGACGGACATATTTCGAGATATTTCTTCTTCTTGTTGTTCTTCTTCTGCACAGCTAAGCTGGAAGTGGCATTTGCAGCTCGCAATAGTGCAGAGTTATCTCAAAGAAAGGGGCCACGGTGTTTCTGTATCTCTATTATGTTGGTGCGGCTTCGGAACTTTTAAATATCTTGATATATCTCGAGAACTACGCATCTGATCAAAAAATATCATAGAACATAAAAAGTAGGAAACTTAATTCTCTACAAATAAGGTCTCTAAACATTTTGCCATAGCTCGCTTCGTTTCCGAGATATTTGCAGATTTATCTCAAGGGAAGGGGCCTGACGGACATTTTTCGAGATATTTCTTCTTCTTGTTGTTCTTCTTCTGCACAGCTAAGCTGGAAGTGGCATTTGCAGCTCGCAATAGTGCAGAGTTATCTCGAAGAAAGGGGCCACGGTGTTTCTGTATCTCTATTATGTTGGTGCGGCTTCGGAACTTTAAAATATCTTTATATATCTCGAGAACTACGCATCTGATCAAAAAATATCATAGGACATAAAAAGTAGGAAACTTAATTCTCTACAAAAAAGGTCTCTTAACATTTTGCCATAGCTCGCTTCGTTTCCAAGATACTTGCAGATTTATCTCAAGGGAAGGGGCCTGACGGACATATTTCGAGATATTTCTTCTTCTTGTTGTTCTTCTTCTGCACAGCTAAACTGGAAGTGGCATTTCCAGCTCGCAGTAGTGCCGAGTTATCTCAAAGAAAGGGGCCACGGTGTTTCTGTATCTCTATTATGTTGGTGCGGCTTCGGAACTTTTAAATATCTTGATATATCTCGAGAACTACGCATCTGATCAAAAAATATCATAGAACATAAAAAGTAGAAAACTTAATTTTCTACAAAAAAGGTCTCTCAACATTTTGCCATAGCTCGCTTCGTTTCCGAGATATATGCAGATTTATCTCAAGGGAAGGGGCCTGACGGACATATTTCGAGATATTTCTTCTTCTTGTTGTTCTTCTTCTGCACAGGTAAACTGGAAGTGGCATTTCCAGCTCGCAATAGTGCAGAGTTATCTGAAAGAAAGGGGCCACGGTGTTTCTGTATCTCTATTATGTTGGTGCGGCTTCGGAACTTTTAAATATCTTGATATATCTCGAAAACTACGCTTCTGATCAAAAAATATCATAGAACATAAATTGTAGGAAACATAATTCTCTACAAAAAACGTCTCTTAACATTTTGCCGTAGCTCGCTTCGTTTCCGAGATATTTGCAGATTCAACTCAAAGGAACTGGCCTGACGGACATATTTCGAGATATTTCTTCTTCTTGTTGGTCTTCTTCTGCACAGCTAAGCTGGAAGTGGCATTTGCAGCTCGCAATAGTGCAGAGTTATCTCAAAGAAAGGGGCCACGGTGTTTCTGTATCTCTATTATGTTGGTGCGGCTTCGGAACTTTTAAATATCTTGATATATCTCGAGAGCTACGCATCCGATCAAAAAATATCATAGAACATAAAAAGTAGGAAACTTAATTCTCCACAAATAAGGTCTCTTAACATTTTGCCATAGCTCGCTTCGTTTCCGAGATATTTGCAGATATATCTCAAGGGAAGGGGCCTGACGGACATATTTCGAGATATTTCTTCTTCTTGTTGGTCTTCTTCTGCACAGCTAAGCTGGAAGTGGCATTTGCAGCTCGCAATAGTGCAGAGTTATCTCAAAGAAAGGGGCCACGGTGTTTCTGTATCTCTATTATGTTGGTGCGGCTTCGGAACTTTTAAATATCTTGATATATCTCGAGAGCTACGCATCCGATCAAAAAATATCATAGAACATAAAAAGTAGGAAACTTAATTCTCTACAAAAAAGGTCTCTTAACATTTTGCCATAGCTCGCTACGTTTCCGAGATATTTGCAGATTTATCTCGAGGGAAGGGGCCTGACGGACATATTTCGAGATATTTCTTCTTCTTGTTGTTCTTCTTCTGCACAGCTAAACTGGAAGTGGCATTTCCAGCTCGCAGTAGTGCCGAGTTATCTCAAAGGAAGGGGCCACGGTGTTTCTGTATCTCTATTATGTTGGTGCGGCTTCGGAACTTTTAAATATCTTGATATATCTCGAGAACTACGCATCTGATCAAAAAATATCATAGAACATAAAAAGTAGGAAACTTAATTCTCCACAAATAAGGTCTCTTAACATTTTGCCATAGCTCGCTTCGTTTCCGAGATATTTGCAGATTTATCTCAAGGGAAGGGGCCTGACGGACATATTTCGAGATATTTCTTCTTCTTGTTGGTCTTCTTCTGCACAGCTAAGCTGGAAGTGGCATTTGCAGCTCGCAATAGTGCAGAGTTATCTCAAAGAAAGGGGCCACGGTGTTTCTGTATCTCTATTATGTTGGTGCAGCTTCGGATCTTTTAAATATCTCGATATATCTCGAAAACTACGCTTCTGATCAAAAAATATCATAGAACATAAATTGTAGGAAACATAATTCTCTACAAAAAAGGTCTCTTAACATTTTGCCATAGCTCGTTTCGTTTCCGAGATATTTGCAGATATATCTCAAGGGAAGGGGCCTGACGGACATATTTCGAGATATTTCCTCTTCTTGTTGTTCTTCTTCTGCACAGCTAAGCTGGAAGTGGCATTTGCAGCTCGCAATAGTGCAGAGTTATCTCGAAGAAAGGGGCCACGGTGTTTCTGTATCTCTATTATGTTGGTGCGGCTTCGGAACTTTTAGATATCTTGATATATCTCGAGAACTACGCATCTGATCAAAAAATATCATAGAAGATAAAAAGTAGGAAACTTAATTCTCTACAAGAAACGTCTCTTAACATTTTGCCATAGCTCGCTTCGTTTCCGAGATATTTGCAGATTCAGCTCAAAGGAACTGGCCTGACGGACATATTTCGAGATATTTTTTCTTCTTGTTGTTCTTCCTCTGCACAGCTAAGCTGGAAGTGGCATCTGCAGCTCGCAATAGTGCAGAGTTATCTCAAAGAAAGGGGCCACGGTGTTTCTGTATCTCTATTATGTTGGTGCGGCTTCGGAACTTTTAAATATCTTGATATATCTCGAGAACTACGCATCTGATCAAAAAATATCATAGAACATGAAAAGTAGGAAACTTAATTCTCTACAAAAAAGGTCTCTTAACATTTTGCCATAGCTCTCTTCGTTTCCGAGATATTTGCAGATTTATCTCAAGGGAAGGGGCCTGACGGACATATTTCGAGATATTTCTTCTTCTTGTTGCTCTTCTTCTGCACAGCTAAGCTGGAAGTGGCATTTGCGGCTCGCACTAGTGCACAGTTATCTCAAAGAAAGGGGCCACGGTGTTTCTGTATCTCTATTATGTTGGTGCGTCTTCGGAACTTTTAAATATCTTGATATATCTCGAGAACTACGCATCTGATCAAAAAATATCATAGCACATAAAAAGTAGAAAACTTAATTCTCTACAAAAAAGGTCTCTCAACATTTTGCCATAGCTCGCTTCGTTTCCGAGATATATGCAGATTTATCTCAAGGGAAGGGGCCTGACGGACATATTTCGAGATATTTCTTCTTCTTGTTGTTCTTCTTCTGCACAGCTAAGCTGGAAGTGGCATTTGCAGCTCGCAATAGTGCAGAGTTATCTCAAAGAAAGGGGCCACGGTGTTTCTGTATCTCTATTATGTTGGTGCGGCTTCGGAACTTTTAAATATCTTGATATATCTCGAGAACTACGCATCTGATCAAAAAATATCATAGAACATAAAAAGTAGAAAACTTAATTCTCTACAAAAAAGGTCTCTCAACATTTTGCCATAGCTCGCTTCGTTTCCGAGATATATGCAGATTTATCTCAAGGGAAGGGGCCTGACGGACATATTTCGAGATATTTCTTCTTCTTGTTGTTCTTCTTCTGCACAGCTAAGCTGGAAGTGGCATTTGCAGCTCGCAATAGTGCAGAGTTATCTCAAAGAAAGGGGCCACGGTGTTTCTGTATCTCTATTATGTTGGTGCGGCTTCGGAACTTTTAAATATCTTGATATATCTCGAGAACTACGCATCTGATCAAAAAATATCATAGAACATAAAAAGTAGGAAACTTAATTCTCTACAAATAAGGTCTCTAAACATTTTGCCATAGCTCGCTTCGTTTCCGAGATATTTGGAGATTTATCTCAAGGGAAGGGGCCTGACGGACATTTTTCGAGATATTTCTTCTTCTTGTTGTTCTTCTTCTGCACAGCTAAGCTGGAAGTGGCATTTGCAGCTCGCAATAGTGCAGAGTTATCTCGAAGAAAGGGGCCACGGTGTTTCTGTATCTCTATTATGTTGGTGCGGCTTCGGAACTTTAAAATATCTTTATATATCTCGAGAACTACGCATCTGATCAAAAAATATCATAGGACATAAAAAGTAGGAAACTTAATTCTCTACAAAAAAGGTCTCTTAACATTTTGCCATAGCTCGCTTCGTTTCCAAGATACTTGCAGATTTATCTCAAGGGAAGGGGCCTGACGGACATATTTCGAGATATTTCTTCTTCTTGTTGTTCTTCTTCTGCACAGCTAAACTGGAAGTGGCATTTCCAGCTCGCAGTAGTGCCGAGTTATCTCAAAGAAAGGGGCCACGGTGTTTCTGTATCTCTATTATGTTGGTGCGGCTTCGGAACTTTTAAATATCTTGATATATCTCGAGAACTACGCATCTGATCAAAAAATATCATAGAACATAAAAAGTAGAAAACTTAATTCTCTACAAAAAAGGTCTCTCAACATTTTGCCATAGCTCGCTTCGTTTCCGAGATATATGCAGATTTATCTCAAGGGAAGGGGCCTGACGGACATATTTCGAGATATTTCTTCTTCTTGTTGTTCTTCTTCTGCACAGGTAAACTGGAAGTGGCATTTCCAGCTCGCAATAGTGCAGAGTTATCTGAAAGAAAGGGGCCACGGTGTTTCTGTATCTCTATTATGTTGGTGCGGCTTCGGAACTTTTAAATATCTTGATATATCTCGAAAACTACGCTTCTGATCAAAAAATATCATAGAACATAAATTGTAGGAAACATAATTCTCTACAAAAAACGTCTCTTAACATTTTGCCATAGCTCGCTTCGTTTCCGAGATATTTGCAGATTCAACTCAAAGGAACTGGCCTGACGGACATATTTCGAGATATTTCTTCTTCTTGTTGGTCTTCTTCTGCACAGCTAAGCTGGAAGTGGCATTTGCAGCTCGCAATAGTGCAGAGTTATCTCAAAGAAAGGGGCCACGGTGTTTCTGTATCTCTATTATGTTGGTGCGGCTTCGGAACTTTTAAATATCTTGATATATCTCGAGAGCTACGCATCCGATTAAGAAATATCATAGAACATAAAAAGTAGGAAACTTAATTCTCCACAAATAAGGTCTCTTAACATTTTGCCATAGCTCGCTTCGTTTCCGAGATATTTGCAGATATATCTCAAGGGAAGGGGCCTGACGGACATATTTCGAGATATTTCTTCTTCTTGTTGGTCTTCTTCTGCACAGCTAAGCTGGAAGTGGCATTTGCAGCTCGCAATAGTGCAGAGTTATCTCAAAGAAAGGGGCCACGGTGTTTCTGTATCTCTATTATGTTGGTGCGGCTTCGGAACTTTTAAATATCTTGATATATCTCGAGAGCTACGCATCCGATCAAAAAATATCATAGAACATAAAAAGTAGGAAACTTAATTCTCTACAAAAAAGGTCTCTTAACATTTTGCCATAGCTCGCTACGTTTCCGAGATATTTGCAGATTTATCTCGAGGGAAGGGGCCTGACGGACATATTTCGAGATATTTCTTCTTCTTGTTGTTCTTCTTCTGCACAGCTAAACTGGAAGTGGCATTTCCAGCTCGCAGTAGTGCCGAGTTATCTCAAAGGAAGGGGCCACGGTGTTTCTGTATCTCTATTATGTTGGTGCGGCTTCGGAACTTTTAAATATCTTGATATATCTCGAGAACTACGCATCTGATCAAAAAATATCATAGAACATAAAAAGTAGGAAACTTAATTCTCCACAAATAAGGTCTCTTAACATTTTGCCATAGCTCGCTTCGTTTCCGAGATATTTGCAGATTTATCTCAAGGGAAGGGGCCTGACGGACATATTTCGAGATATTTCTTCTTCTTGTTGGTCTTCTTCTGCACAGCTAAGCTGGAAGTGGCATTTGCAGCTCGCAATAGTGCAGAGTTATCTCAAAGAAAGGGGCCACGGTGTTTCTGTATCTCTATTATGTTGGTGCAGCTTCGGATCTTTTAAATATCTCGATATATCTCGAAAACTACGCTTCTGATCAAAAAATATCATAGAACATAAATTGTAGGAAACATAATTCTCTACAAAAAAGGTCTCTTAACATTTTGCCATAGCTCGCTTCGTTTCCGAGATATTTGCAGATTCAACTCAAAGGAACTGGCCTGACGGACATATTTCGAGATATTTCTTCTTCTTGTTGTTCTTCCTCTGCACAGCTAAGCTGGAAGTGGCATTTGCAGCTCGCAATAGTGCAGAGTTATCTCAAAGAAAGGGGCCACGGTGTTTCTGTATCTCTATTATGTTGGTGCGGCTTCGGAACTTTTAAATATCTTGATATATCTCGAGAACTACGCATCTGATCAAAAAATATCATAGAACATAAAAAGTAGGAAACTTAATTCTCTACAAAAAAGGTCTCTTAACATTTTGCCATAGCTCGCTTCGTTTCCGAGATATTTGCATATTTATCTCAAGGGAAGGGGCCTGACGGACATATTTCGAGATATTTCTTCTTCTTGTTGTTCTTCTTCTGCACAGCTAAGCTGGAAGTGGCATTTGCGGCTCGCACTAGTGCAGAGTTATCTCAAAGAAAGGGGCCACGGTGTTTCTGTATCTCTATTATGTTGGTGCGGCTTCGGAACTTTTAAATATCTTGATATATCTCGAGAACTACGCTTCTGATCAAAAAATATCATAGAACATAAATTGTAGGAAACATTATTCTCTACAAAAAAGGTCTCTTAACATTTTGCCATAGCTCGCTTCGTTTCCGAGATATTTGCAGATTCATCTCAAGGGAAGGGGTCTGACGGACATATTTCGAGATATTTCTTCTTCTTGTTGTTCTTCTTCTGCACAGCTAAGCTCGAAGTGGCATTTGCAGCTCGCAATAGTGCAGAGTTATCCCAAAGAAAGGGGCCACGGTGTTTCTGTATCTCTATTATGTTGGTGCGGCTTCGGAACTTTTAAATATCTTGATATATCTCAAGAACTACGCCTCTGATCGAAAAATATCATAGAACATAAAAAGTAGGAAACTTAATTCTCTACAAAAAAGGTCTCTTAACATTTTGCCATAGCTCGCTTCGTTTCCGAGATATTTGCAGATTTATCTCAAGGGAAGGGGCCTGACGGACATATTTCGAGATATTTCTTCTTCTTGTTGTTCTTCTTCTGCACAGCTAAGCTGGAAGTGGCATTTGCGGCTCGCACTAGTGCAGAGTTATCTCAACGAAAGGGGCCACGGTGTTTCTGTATCTCTATTATGTTGGTGCGGCTTCGGAACTTTTAAATATCTCGATATATCTCGAAAACTACGCTTCTGATCAAAAAATATCATAGAACATAAATTGTAGGAAGCATAATTCTCTACAAAAAAGGTGTCTCAACATTTTGCCATAGCTCGCTTCGTTTCCGAGATATTTGCAGATATATCTCAAGGGAAGGGGCCTGACGGACATATTTCGAGATATTTCTTCTTCTTGTTGTTCTTCTTCTGCACAGCTAAGCTGGAAGTGGCATTTACAGCTCGCAATAGTGCAGAGTTATCTCAAAGAAAGGGGCCACGGTGTTTCTGTATCTCTATTATGTTGGTGCGGGTTCGGAACTTTTAAATATCTTGATATATCTCGAGAACTACGCATCTGATCAAAAAATATCATAGAACATGAAAAGTAGGAAACTTAATTCTCTACAAAAAAGGTCTCTTAACATTTTGCCATGGCTCTCTTCGTTTCCGAGATATTTGCAGATTTATCTCAAGGGAAGGGGCCTGACGGACATATTTCGAGATATTTCTTCTTCTTGTTGTTCTTCTTCTGCACAGCTAAGCTGGAAGTGGCATTTGCAGCTCGCAATAGTGCAGAGTTATCTCAAAGAAAGGGGCCACGGTGTTTCTGTATCTCTATTATGTTGGTGCGGCTTCGGAACTTTTAAATATCTTGATATATCTCGAGAACTACGCGTCTGATCAAAACATATCATACAACATGAAAAGTAGGAAACTTAATTCTCTACAAAAAAGGTCTCTTAACATTTTGCCATACCTCGCTTCGTTTCCGAGATATTTGCATATTTATCTCAAGGGAAGGGGCCTGACGGACATATTTCGAGATATTTCTTCTTCTTGTTGTTCTTCTTCTGCACAGCTAAGCTGGAAGTGGCATTTGCGGCTCGCACTAGTGCAGAGTTATCTCAAAGAAAGGGGCCACGGTGTTTCTGTATCTCTATTATGTTGGTGCGGCTTCGGAACTTTTAAATATCTCGATATATCTCGAAAACTACGCTTCTGATCAAAAAATATCATAGAACCTAAATTGTAGGAAACATAATTCTCTACAAAAAAGGTCTCTTAACATTTTGCCATAGCTCGCTTCGTTTCCGAGATATTTGCAGATATATCTCAAGGGAAGGGGCCTGACGGACATATTTCGAGATATTTCTTCTTCTTGTTGTTCTTCTTCTGCACAGCTAAGCTGGAAGTGGCATTTGCAGCTCGCAATAGTGCAGAGTTATCCCAAAGAAAGGGGCCACGGTGTTTCTGTATCTCTATTATGTTGGTGCGGCTTCGGAACTTTTAAATATCTCGATATATCTCGAAAACTACGCTTCTGATCAAAAAATATCATAGAACATAAATTGTAGGAAACATAATTCTTTACAAAAAAGGTCTCTTAACATTTTGCAATAGCTCGCTTCGTTTCCGAGATATTTGCAGATTTATCTCAAGGGAAGGGTCCTGATGGACATATTTCGAGATATTTCTTCTTCTTGTTGTTCTTCTTCTGCACAGCTAAACTGGAAGTGGCATTTCCAGCTCGCAATCGTGCAGAGTTATCTCAAAGAAAGGGGCCATGGTGTTTCTGTATCTCTATTATGTTGGTGCGGCTTCGGAACTTTTAAATATCTTGATATATCTCGAGAACTACGCCTCTGATCGAAAAATATCATAGAACATAAAAAGTAGGAAACTTAATTCTCTACAAAAAAGGTCTCTTAACATTTTGCCATAGCTCGCTTCGTTTCCGAGATATTTGCAGATTTATCTCAAGGGAAGGGGCCTGACGGACATATTTCGAGATATTTCTTCTTCTTGTTGTTCTTCTTCTGCACAGCTAAGCTGGAAGTGGCATTTGCGGCTCGCACTAGTGCAGAGTTATCTCAAAGAAAGGGGCCACGGTGTTTCTGTATCTCTATTATGTTGGTGCGGCTTCGGAAATTTTAAATATCTTGATATATCTCGAGAACTACGCTTCTGATCAAAAAATATCATAGAACGTATATTGTAGGAAACATTATTCTCTACAAAAAAGGTCTCTTAACATTTTGCCATAGCTCGCTTCGTTTCCGAGATATTTGCAGATTCATCTCAGGGGAAGGGGTCTGACGGACATATTTCGAGATATTTCTTCTTCTTGTTGTTCTTCTTCTGCACAGCTAAGCTCGAAGTGGCATTTGCAGCTCGCAATCGTGCAGAGTTATCTCAAAGAAAGGGGCCATGGTGTTTCTGTATCTCTATTATGTTGGTGCGGCTTCGGAACTTTTAAATATCTTGATATATCTCGAGAACTACGCCTCTGATCGAAAAATATCATAGAACATAAAAAGTAGGAAACTTAATTCTCTACAAAAAAGGTCTCTTAACATTTTGCCATAGCTCGCTTCGTTTCCGAGATATTTGCAGATTTATCTCAAGGGAAGGGGCCTGACGGACATATTTCGAGATATTTCTTCTTTTTGTTGTTCTTCTTCTGCACAGCTAAGCTGGAAGTGGCATTTGCAGCGCGCAATAGTGCAGAGTTATCTCAAAGAAAGGGGCCATGGTGTTTCTGTATCTCTATTATGTTGGTGCGGCTTCGGAACTTTTAAATATCTTGATATATCTCGAGAACTACGCATCTGATCAAAAAATATCATAGAACATGAAAACTAGGAAACTTAATTCTCTACAAAACAGGTCTCTTAACATTTTGCCATAGCTCTCTTCGTTTCCGAGATATTTGCAGATTTATCTCAAGGGAAGGGGCCTGGCGGACATATTTCGAGATATTTCTTCTTCTTGTTGTTCTTCTTCTGCACAGCTAAGCTGGAAGTGGCATTTGCAGCTCGCAATAGTTCAGAGTTATCTCAAAGAAAGGGGCCACGGTGTTTCTGTATCTCTATTATGTTGGTGCGGCTTCGGAACTTTTAAATATCTTGATATATCTCGAGAACTACGCATCTGATCAAAAAATATCATAGAACATGAAAAGTAGGAAACTTAATTCTCTACAAAAAAGGTCTCTTAACATTTTGCCATAGCTCGCTTCGTTTCCGAGATATTTGCATATTTATCTCAAGGGAAGGGGCCTGACGGACATATTTCGAGATATTTCTTCTTCTTGTTGTTCTTCTTCTGCACAGCTAAGCTGGAAGTGGCATTTGCGGCTCGCACTAGTGTAGAGTTATCTCAAAGAAAGGGGCCACGGTGTTTCTGTATCTCTATTATGTTGGTGCGGCTTCGGAACTTTTAAATATCTCGATATATCTCGAAAACTACGCTTCTGATCAAAAAATATCATAGAACATAAATTGTAGGAAACATAATTCTCTACAAAAAAGGTCTCTTAACATTTTGCCATAGCTCTCTTCGTTTCCGAGATATTTGCAGATTTATCTCAAAGGAAGGGGCCTGACGGACATATTTCGAGATATTTCTTCTTCTTGTTGTTCTTCTTCTGCACAGCTAAGCTGGAAGTGGCATTTGCAGCTCGCAATAGTGCAGAGTTATCCCAAAGAAAGGGGCCACGGTGTTTCTGTATCTCTATTATGTTGGTGCGGCTTCGGAACTTTTAAATATATCGATATATCTCGAAAACTACGCTTCTGATCAAAAAATATCATAGAACATAAATTGTAGGAAACATAATTCTTTACAAAAAAGGTCCCTTAACATTTTGCCATAGCTCGCTTCGTTTCCGAGATATTTGCAGATTTATCTCAAGGGAAGGGTCCTGATGGACATATTTCGAGATACTTCTTCTTCTTGTTGTTCTTCTTCTGCACAGCTAAACTGGAAGTGGCATTTCCAGCTCGCAATCGTGCAGAGTTATCTCAAAGAAAGGGGCCATGGTGTTTCTGTATCTCTATTATGTTGGTGCGGCTTCGGAACTTTTAAATATCTTGATATATCTCGAGAACTACGCATCTGATCAAAAAATATCATAGAACATGAAAAGTAGGAAACTTAATTCTCTACAAAAAAGGTCTCTTAACATTTTGCCATAGCTCGCTTCGTTTCCGAGATATTTGCATATTTATCTCAAGGGAAGGGGCCTGACGGACATATTTCGAGATATTTCTTCTTCTTGTTGTTCTTCTTCCGCACAGCTAAGCTGGAAGTGGCATTTGCGGCTCGCACTAGTGCAGAGTTATCTCAAAGAAAGGGGCCACGGTGTTTCTGTATCTCTATTATGTTGGTGCGGCTTCGGAACTTTTAAATATCTCGATATATCTCGAAAACTACGCTTCTGATCAAAAAATATCATAGAACATAAATTGTAGGAAACATAATTCTCTACAAAAAAGGTCTCTTAACATTTTGCCATAGCTCTCTTCGTTTCCGAGATATTTGCAGATTTATCTCAAGGGAAGGGGCCTGACGGACATATTTCGAGATATTTCTTCTTCTTGTTGTTCTTCTTCTGCACAGCTAAGCTGGAAGTGGCATTTGCGGCTCGCACTAGTGCAGAGTTATCTCAAAGAAAGGGGCCACGGTGTTTCTGTATCTCTATTATGTTGGTGCGGCTTCGGAAATTTTAAATATCTTGATATATCTCGAGAACTACGCTTCTGATCAAAAAATATCATAGAACGTATATTGTAGGAAACATTATTCTCTACAAAAAAGGTCTCTTAACATTTTGCCATAGCTCGCTTCGTTTCCGAGATATTTGCAGATTCATCTCAGGGGAAGGGGTCTGACGGACATATTTCGAGATATTTCTTCTTCTTGTTGTTCTTCTTCTGCACAGCTAAGCTCGAAGTGGCATTTGCAGCTCGCAATCGTGCAGAGTTATCTCAAAGAAAGGGGCCATGGTGTTTCTGTATCTCTATTATGTTGGTGCGGCTTCGGAACTTTTAAATATCTTGATATATCTCGAGAACTACGCCTCTGATCGAAAAATATTATAGAACATAAAAAGTAGGAAACTTAATTCTCTACAAAAAAGGTCTCTTAACATTTTGCCATAGCTCGCTTCGTTTCCGAGATATTTGCAGATTTATCTCAAGGGAAGGGGTCTGACGGACATATTTCGAGATATTTCTTCTTCTTGTTGTTCTTCTTCTGCACAGCTAAGCTCGAAGTGGCATTTGCAGCTCGCAATAGTGCAGAGTTATCTCAAAGAAAGAGGCCACGGTGCTTCTGTACCTCTATTATGTTGGTGCAGCTTCGGAACTTTTAAATATCTTGATACATCTCGAGAACTACGCATCTGATCAAAAAATATCATCGAACATAAAAAGTAGGAAACTTAATTCTCTACAAAAAAGGTCTCTTAACATTTTGCCATAGCTCGCTTCGTTTCCGAGATATTTGCAGATTTATCTCAAGGGAAGTGGCCTGACGGACATATTTCGAGATATTTCTTCTTCTTGTTGTTCTTCTTCTGCACAGCTAAGCTGGAAGTGGCATTTGCAGCTCGCAATAGTGCAGAGTTATCCCAAAGAAAGGGGCCACGGTGTTTCTGTATCTCTATTATGTTGGTGCGGCTTCGGAACTTTTAAATATCTCGATATATCTCGAAAACTACGCTTCTGATCAAAAAATATCATAGAACATAAATTGTAGGAAACATAATTCTTTACAAAAAAGGTCTCTTAACATTTTGCCATAGCTCGCTTCGTTTCCGAGATATTTGCAGATTTATCTCAAGGGAAGGGTCCTGATGGACATATTTCGAGATATTTCTTCTTCTTGTTGTTCTTCTTCTGCACAGCTAAACTGGAAGTGGCATTTCCAGCTCGCAATCGTGCAGAGTTATCTCAAAGAAAGGGGCCATGGTGTTTCTGTATCTCTATTATGTTGGTGCGGCTTCGGAACTTTTAAATATCTTGATATATCTCGAGAACTACGCCTCTGATCGAAAAATATCATAGAACATAAAAAGTAGGAAACTTAATTCTCTACAAAAAAGGTCTCTTAACATTTTGCCATAGCTCGCTTCGTTTCCGAGATATTTGCAGATTTATCTCAAGGGAAGGGGCCTGACGGACATATTTCGAGATATTTCTTCTTTTTGTTGTTCTTCTTCTGCACAGCTAAGCTGGAAGTGGCATTTGCAGCGCGCAATAGTGCAGAGTTATCTCAAAGAAAGGGGCCATGGTGTTTCTGTATCTCTATTATGTTGGTGCGGCTTCGGAACTTTTAAATATCTTGATATATCTCGAGAACTACGCATCTGATCAAAAAATATCATAGAACATGAAAACTAGGAAACTTAATTCTCTACAAAACAGGTCTCTTAACATTTTGCCATAGCTCTCTTCGTTTCCGAGATATTTGCAGATTTATCTCAAGGGAAGGGGCCTGGCGGACATATTTCGAGATATTTCTTCTTCTTGTTGTTCTTCTTCTGCACAGCTAAGCTGGAAGTGGCATTTGCAGCTCGCAATAGTTCAGAGTTATCTCAAAGAAAGGGGCCACGGTGTTTCTGTATCTCTATTATGTTGGTGCGGCTTCGGAACTTTTAAATATCTTGATATATCTCGAGAACTACGCTTCTGATCAAAAAATATCATAGAACGTATATTGTAGGAAACATTATTCTCTACAAAAAAGGTCTCTTAACATTTTGCCATAGCTCGCTTCGTTTCCGAGATATTTGCAGATTCATCTCAGGGGAAGGGGTCTGACGGACATATTTCGAGATATTTCTTCTTCTTGTTGTTCTTCTTCTGCACAGCTAAGCTCGAAGTGGCATTTGCAGCTCGCAATAGTGCAGAGTTATCTCAAAGAAAGAGGCCACGGTGTTTCTGTACCTCTATTATGTTGGTGCAGCTTCGGAACTTTTAAATATCTTGATACATCTCGAGAACTACGCATCTGATCAAAAAATATCATCGAACATAAAAAGTAGGAAACTTAATTCTCTACAAAAAAGGTCTCTTAACATTTTGCCATAGCTCGCTTCGTTTCCGAGATATTTGCAGATTTATCTCAAGGGAAGTGGCCTGACGGACATATTTCGAGATATTTCTTCTTCTTGTTGTTCTTCTTCTGCACAGCTAAGCTGGAAGTGGCATTTGCAGCTCGCAATAGTGCAGAGTTATCCCAAAGAAAGGGGCCACGGTGTTTCTGTATCTCTATTATGTTGGTGCGGCTTCGGAACTTTTAAATATCTCGATATATCTCGAAAACTACGCTTCTGATCAAAAAATATCATAGAACATAAATTGTAGGAAACATAATTCTTTACAAAAAAGGTCTCTTAACATTTTGCCATAGCTCGCTTCGTTTCCGAGATATTTGCAGATTTATCTCAAGGGAAGGGTCCTGATGGACATATTTCGAGATATTTCTTCTTCTTGTTGTTCTTCTTCTGCACAGCTAAACTGGAAGTGGCATTTCCAGCTCGCAATCGTGCAGAGTTATCTCAAAGAAAGGGGCCATGGTGTTTCTGTATCTCTATTATGTTGGTGCGGCTTCGGAACTTTTAAATATCTTGATATATCTCGAGAACTACGCCTCTGATCGAAAAATATCATAGAACATAAAAAGTAGGAAACTTAATTCTCTACAAAAAAGGTCTCTTAACATTTTGCCATAGCTCGCTTCGTTTCCGAGATATTTGCAGATTTATCTCAAGGGAAGGGGCCTGACGGACATATTTCGAGATATTTCTTCTTTTTGTTGTTCTTCTTCTGCACAGCTAAGCTGGAAGTGGCATTTGCAGCGCGCAATAGTGCAGAGTTATCTCAAAGAAAGGGGCCATGGTGTTTCTGTATCTCTATTATGTTGGTGCGGCTTCGGAACTTTTAAATATCTTGATATATCTCGAGAACTACGCATCTGATCAAAAAATATCATAGAACATGAAAAGTAGGAAACTTAATTCTCTACAAAACAGGTCTCTTAACATTTTGCCATAGCTCTCTTCGTTTCCGAGATATTTGCAGATTTATCTCAAGGGAAGGGGCCTGGCGGACATATTTCGAGATATTTCTTCTTCTTGTTGTTCTTCTTCTGCACAGCTAAGCTGGAAGTGGCATTTGCAGCTCGCAATAGTTCAGAGTTATCTCAAAGAAAGGGGCCACGGTGTTTCTGTATCTCTATTATGTTGGTGCGGCTTCGGAACTTTTAAATATCTTGATATATCTCGAGAACTACGCATCTGATCAAAAAATATCATAGAACATGAAAAGTAGGAAACTTAATTCTCTACAAAAAAGGTCTCTTAACATTTTGCCATAGCTCGCTTCGTTTCCGAGATATTTGCATATTTATCTCAAGGGAAGGGGCCTGACGGACATATTTCGAGATATTTCTTCTTCTTGTTGTTCTTCTTCTGCACAGCTAAGCTGGAAGTGGCATTTGCGGCTCGCACTAGTGCAGAGTTATCTCAAAGAAAGGGGCCACGGTGTTTCTGTATCTCTATTATGTTGGTGCGGCTTCGGAACTTTTAAATATCTCGATATATCTCGAAAACTACGCTTCTGATCAAAAAATATCATAGAACATAAATTGTAGGAAACATAATTCTCTACAAAAAAGGTCTCTTAACATTTTGCCATAGCTCTCTTCGTTTCCGAGATATTTGCAGATTTATCTCAAGGGAAGGGGCCTGACGGACATATTTCGAGATATTTCTTCTTCTTGTTGTTCTTCTTCTGCACAGCTAAGCTGGAAGTGGCATTTGCAGCTCGCAACAGTGCAGAGTTATCTCAAAGAAAGGGGCCACGGTGTTTCTGTATCTCTATTATGTTGGTGCGGCATCGGAACTTTTAAATATCTTGATATATCTCGAGAACTACGCTTCTGATCAAAAAATATCATAGAACGTAAATTGTAGGAAACATTATTCTCTACAAAAAAGGTCTCTTAACATTTTGCCATAGCTCGCTTCGTTTCCGAGATATTTGCAGATTCATCTCAGGGGAAGGGGTCTGACGGACATATTTCGAGATATTTCTTCTTCTTGTTGTTCTTCTTCTGCACAGCTAAGCTCGAAGTGGCATTTGCAGCTCGCAATAGTGCAGAGTTATCTCAAAGAAAGAGGCCACGGTGTTTCTGTACCTCTATTATCTTGGTGCAGCTTCGGAACTTTTAAATATCTTGATATATCTCGAGAACTACGCATCTGATCAAAAAATATCATCGAACATAAAAAGTAGGAAACTTAATTCTCTACAAAAACGGTCTCTTCACATTTTGCCATAGCTCGCTTCGTTTCCGAGATATTTGCAGATTTATCTCAAGGGAAGTGGCCTGACGGACATATTTTGAGATATTTCTTCTTCTTGTTGTTCTTCTTCTGCACAGCTAAGCTGGAAGTGGCATTTGCAGCTCGCAATAGTGCAGAGTTATCCCAAAGAAAGGGGCCACGGTGTTTCTGTATCTCTATTATGTTGGTGCGGCTTCGGAACTTTTAAATATCTCGATATATCTCGAAAACTACGCTTCTGATCAAAAAATATCATAGAACATAAATTGTAGGAAACATAATTCTTTCCAAAAAAGTCTCTTAACATTTTGCCATAGCTCGCTTCGTTTCCGAGATATTTGCAGATTTATCTCAAGGGAAGGGTCCTGATGGACATATTTCGAGATATTTCTTCTTCTTGTTGTTCTTCTTCTGCACAGCTAAACTGGAAGTGGCATTTCCAGCTCGCAATCGTGCAGAGTTATCTCAAAGAAAGGGGCCACGGTGTTTCTGTATCTCTATTATGTTGGTGCGGCTTCGGAACTTTTAAATATCTTGATATATCTCGAGAACTACGCATCTGATCAAAAAATATCATAGAACATGAAAACTAGGAAACTTAATTCTCTACAAAACAGGTCTCTTAACATTTTGCCATAGCTCTCTTCGTTTCCGAGATATTTGCAGATTTATCTCAAGGGAAGGGGCCTGGCGGACATATTTCGAGATATTTCTTCTTCTTGTTGTTCTTCTTCTGCACAGCTAAGCTGGAAGTGGCATTTGCAGCGCGCAATAGTTCAGAGTTATCTCAAAGAAAGGGGCCACGGTGTTTCTGTATCTCTATTATGTTGGTGCGGCTTCGGAACTTTTAAATATCTTGATATATCTCGAGAACTACGCATCTGATCAAAAAATATCATAGAACATGAAAAGTAGGAAACTTAATTCTCTACAAAAAAGGTCTCTTAACATTTTGCCATAGCTCTCTTCGTTTCCGAGATATTTGCAGATTTATCTCAAGGGAAGGGGCCTGACGGACATATTTCGAGATATTTCTTCTTCTTGTTGTTCTTCTTCTGCACAGCTAAGCTGGAAGTGGCATTTGCAGCTCGCAATAGTGCAGAGTTATCTCAAAGAAAGGGGCCACGGTGTTTCTGTATCTCTATTATGTTGGTGCGGCATCGGAACTTTTAAATATCTTGATATATCTCGAGAACTACGCATCTGATCAAAAAATATCATAGAACATGAAAAGTAGGAAACTTAATTCTCTACAAAAAAGGTCTCTTAACATTTTGCCATAGCTCTCTTCGTTTCCGGGATATTTGCAGATTTATCTCAAGGGAAGGGGCCTGACGGACATATTTCGAGATATTTCTTCTTCTTGTTGTTCTTCTTCTGCACAGCTAAGCTGGAAGTGGCATTTGCAGCTCGCAATAGTGCAGAGTTATCTCAAAGAAAGGGGCCACGGTGTTTCTGTATCTCTATTATGTTGGTGCGGCATCGGAACTTTTAAATATCTTGATATATCTCGAGAACTACGCGTCTGATCAAAAAATATCATAGAACATAAAAAGTAGGAAACTTAATTCTCTACAACAACGGTCTCTTAACATTTTGCCATAGCTCGCTTCGTTTCCGAGATATTTGCATATTTATCTCAAGGGAAGGGGCCTGACGGACATATTTCGAGATATTTCTTCTTCTTGTTGTTCTTCTTCTGCACAGCTAAGCTGGAAGTGGCATTTGCGGCTCGCACTAGTGCAGAGTTATCTCAAAGAAAGGGGCCACGGTGTTTCTGTATCTCTATTATGTTGGTGCGGCTTCGGAACTTTTAAATATCTTGATATATCTCGAGAACTACGCTTCTGATCAAAAAATATCATAGAACGTAAATTGTAGGAAACATTATTCTCTACAAAAAAGGTCTCTTAACATTTTGCCATAGCTCGCTTCGTTTCCGAGATATTTGCAGATTCATCTCAGGGGAAGGGGTCTGACGGACATATTTCGAGATATTTCTTCTTCTTGTTGTTCTTCTTCTGCACAGCTAAGCTCGAAGTGGCATTTGCAGCTCGCAATAGTGCAGAGTTATCTCAAAGAAAGAGGCCACGGTGTTTCTGTACCTCTATTATGTTGGTGCAGCTTCGGAACTTTTAAATATCTTGATATATCTCGAGAACTACGCATCTGATCAAAAAATATCATCGAACATAAAAAGTAGGAAACTTAATTCTCTACAAAAAAGGTCTCTTAACATTTTGCCATAGCTCGCTTCGTTTCCGAGATATTTGCAGATTTATCTCAAGGGAAGTGGCCTGACGGACATATTTCGAGATATTTCTTCTTCTTGTTGTTCTTCTTCTGCACAGCTAAGCTGGAAGTGGCATTTGCGGCTCGCACTAGTGCAGAGTTATCTCAAAGGAAGGGGCCACGGTGTTTCTGTATCTCTATTATGTTGGTGCGGCTTCGGAACTTTTAAATATCTTGATATATCTCGAGAACTACGCATCTGATCAAAAAATATCATAGAAGATAAAAAGTAGGAAACTTAATTCTCTACAAAAAAGGTCTCTTAACATTTCGCCATAGCTCGCTTCGTTTCCGAGATATTTGCAGATTTATCTCAAGGGAAGGGGCCTGTCGGACATATTTCGAGATATTTCTTCTTCTTGTTGTTCTTCTTCTGCACAGCTAAGCTGGAAGTGGCATTTGCGGCTCGCACTAGTGCAGAGTTATCTCAAAGAAAGGGGCCACGGTGTTTCTGTATCTCTATTATGTTGGTGCGGCTTCGGAACTTTTAAATATCTCGATATATCTCGAGAACTACGCATCTGATCAAAAAATATCATAGAAGATAAAAAGTAGGAAACTTAATTCTCTACAAAAAAGGTCTCTTAACATTTCGCCATAGCTCGCTTCGTTTCCGAGATATTTGCAGATTTATCTCAAGGGAAGGGGCCTGTCGGACATATTTCGAGATATTTCTTCTTCTTGTTGTTCTTCTTCTGCACAGCTAAGCTGGAAGTGGCATTTGCGGCTCGCACTAGTGCAGAGTTATCTCAAAGAAAGGGGCCACGGTGTTTCTGTATCTCTATTATGTTGGTGCGGCTTCGGAACTTTTAAATATCTCGATATATCTCGAAATCTACGCTTCTGATCAAAAAATATCATAGAACATAAATTGTAGGAAACATAATTCTCTACAAAAAACGTCTCTTAACATTTTGCCATAGCTCGCTTCGTTTCCGAGATATTTGCAGATTCAGCTCAAAGGAACGGGCCTGACGGACATATTTCGAGATACTTCTTCTTCTTGTTGTTCTTCCTCTGCACAGCTAAGCTGGAAGTGGCATTTGCAGCTCGCAATAGTGCAGAGTTATCTCAAAGAAAGGGGCCACGGTGTTTCTGTATCTCTATTATGTTGGTGCGGCTTCGGAACTTTTAAATATCTTGATATATCTCGAGAACTACGCATCTGATCAAAAAATATCATAGAACATAAAAAGTAGGAAACTTAATTCTCTACAAAAAAGGTCTCTTAACATTTTGCAATAGCTCGCTTCGTTTCCGAGATATTTGCAGATTTATCTCAAGGGAAGGGGCATAACGGACATACTTCGAGATATTTCTTCTTCTTGTTGTTCTTCTTCTGCACAGCTAAGCTGGAAGTGACATTTGCGGATCGCACTAGTGCAGAGTTGTCTCAAAGAAAGGGGCCACGGTGTTTCTGTATCTCTATTATGTTGGTGCGGTTTCGGAACTTTTAAATATCTTGATATATCTCGAGAACTACGCATCTGATCTAAAAATATCATAGAACATAAAAAGTAGGAAACTTAATTCTCTACAAATAAGGTCTCTTAACATTTTGCCATAGCTCGCTTCGTTTCCGAGATATTTGCAGATTTATCCTAAGGGAAGGGGCATAACGGACATACTTCGAGATATTTCTTCTTCTTGTTGTTCTTCTTCTGCACAGCTAAGCTGGAAGTGGCATTTGCGG
This sequence comes from Osmia lignaria lignaria, assembly GCF_051020975.1. NCBI lineage: Eukaryota > Metazoa > Arthropoda > Insecta > Hymenoptera > Megachilidae > Osmia > Osmia lignaria. The sequence goes on from NW_027478161.1 coordinate 19,643,495, forward strand.
CTCGCACTAGTGCAGAGTTATCTCAAAGAAAGGGGCCACGGTGTTTCTGTATCTCTATTATGTTGGTGCGGTTTCGGAACTTTTAAATATCTTGATATATCTCGAGAACTACGCATCTGATCTAAAAATATCATAGAACATAAAAAGTAGGAAACTTAATTCTCTACAAATAAGGTCTCTTAACATTTTGCCATAGCTCGCTTGGTTTCCGAGATATTTGCAGATTTATCTCAAGGGAAGGGGCCTCACGGACATATTTCGAGATATTTCTTCTTCTTGTTGTTCTTCTTCTGCACAGCTAAGCTGGAAGTGGCATTTGCGGCTCGCACTAGTGCAGAGTTATCTCAAAGGAAGGGGCCACGGTGTTTCTGTATCTCTATTATGTTGGTGCGGCTTCGGAACTTTTAAATATCTTGATATATCTCGAGAACTACGCATCTGATCAAAAAATATCATAGAAGATAAAAAGTAGGAAACTTAATTCTCTACAAAAAAGGTCTCTTAACATTTCGCCATAGCTCGCTTCGTTTCCGAGATATTTGCAGATTTATCTCAAGGGAAGGGGCCTGTCGGACATATTTCGAGATATTTCTTCTTCTTGTTGTTCTTCTTCTGCACAGCTAAGCTGGAAGTGGCATTTGCGGCTCGCACTAGTGCAGAGTTATCTCAAAGAAAGGGGCCACGGTGTTTCTGTATCTCTATTATGTTGGTGCGGCTTCGGAACTTTTAAATATCTCGATATATCTCGAGAACTACGCATCTGATCAAAAAATATCATAGAAGATAAAAAGTAGGAAACTTAATTCTCTACAAAAAAGGTCTCTTAACATTTCGCCATAGCTCGCTTCGTTTCCGAGATATTTGCAGATTTATCTCAAGGGAAGGGGCCTGTCGGACATATTTCGAGATATTTCTTCTTCTTGTTGTTCTTCTTCTGCACAGCTAAGCTGGAAGTGGCATTTGCGGCTCGCACTAGTGCAGAGTTATCTCAAAGAAAGGGGCCACGGTGTTTCTGTATCTCTATTATGTTGGTGCGGCTTCGGAACTTTTAAATATCTCGATATATCTCGAAATCTACGCTTCTGCTCAAAAAATATCATAGAACATAAATTGTAGGAAACATAATTCTCTACAAAAAACGTCTCTTAACATTTTGCCATAGCTCGCTTCGTTTCCGAGATATTTGCAGATTCAGCTCAAAGGAACGGGCCTGACGGACATATTTCGAGATACTTCTTCTTCTTGTTGTTCTTCCTCTGCACAGCTAAGCTGGAAGTGGCATTCGCAGCTCGCAATAGTGCAGAGTTATCTCAAAGAAAGGGGCCACGGTGTTTCTGTATCTCTATTATGTTGGTGCGGCTTCGGAACTTTTAAATATCTTGATATATCTCGAAAACTACGCATCTGATCAAAAAATATCATAGAACATAAAAAGTAGGAAACTTAATTCTCTACAAAAAAGGTCTCTTAACATTTTGCCATAGCTCGCTTCGTTTCCGAGATATTTGCAGATTTATCTCAAGGGAAGGGGCCTGACGGATATATTTCGAGATATTTCTTCTTCTTGTTGTTCTTCTTCTGCACAGCTAAGCTGGAAGTGGCATTTGCGGCTCGCACTAGTGCAGAGTTATCTCAAAGAAAGGAGCCACGGTGTTTCTGTATCTCTATTATGTTGGTGCGGCTTCGGAACTTTTAAATATCTCGATATATCTCGAAAACTACGCTTCTGATCAAAAAATATCATAGAACATAAATTGTAGGAAACATAATTCACTACAAAAAACGTCTCTTAACATTTTGCCATAGCTCGCTTCGTTTCCGAGATATTTGCAGATTCAGCTCAAAGGAACTGGCCTGACGGACATATTTCGAGATATTTCTTCTTCTTGTTGTTCTTCCTCTGCACAGCTAAGCTGGAAGTGGCATTTGCAGCTCGCAATAGTGCAGAGTTATCTCAAAGAAAGGGGCCACGGTGTTTCTGTATCTCTATTATGTTGGTGCGGCTTCGGAACTTTTAAATATCTTGATATATCTCGAGAACTACGCATCTGATCAAAAAATATCATAGAACATGAAAAGTAGGAAACTTAATTCTCTACAAAAAAGGTCTCTTAACATTTTGCCATAGCTCGCTTCGTTTCCGAGATATTTGCAGATTTATCTCAAGGGAAGGGGCCTGACGGACATATTTCGAGATATTTCTTCTTCTTGTTGTTCTTCTTCTGCACAGCTAAGCTGGAAGTGGCATTTGCGGCTCGCACTAGTGCAGAGTTATCTCAAAGAAAGGGGCCACGGTGTTTCTGTATCTCTATTATGTTGGTGCGGCTTCGGAACTTTTAAATATCTTGATATATCTCGAGAACTACGCTTCTGATCAAAAAATATCATAGAACGTAAATTGTAGGAAACATTATTCTCTACAAAAAAGGTCTCTTAACATTTTGCCATAGCTCGCTTCGTTTCCGAGATATTTGCAGATTCATCTCAAGGGAAGGGGTCTGGCGGACATATTTCGAGATATTTCTTCTTCTTGTTGTTCTTCCTCTGCACAGCTAAGCTGGAAGTGGCATTTGCAGCTCGCAATAGTGCAGAGTTATCTCAAAGAAAGGGGCCACGGTGTTTCTGTATCTCTATTATGTTGGTGCTGCTTCGGAACTTTTAAATATCTTGATATATCTCGAGAACTACGCATCTGATCAAAAAATATCATAGAACATGAAAAGTAGGAAACTTAATTCTCTACAAAAAAGGTCTCTTAACATTTTGCCATAGCTCTCTTCGTTTCCGAGATATTTGCAGATTTATCTCATGGGAAGGGTCCTGATGGACATATTTCGAGATATTTCTTCTTCTTGTTGTTCTTCTTCTGCACAGCTAAACTGGAAGTGGCATTTCCAGCTCGCAATCGTGCAGAGTTATCTCAAAGAAAGGGGCCACGGTGTTTCTGTATCTCTATTATGTTGGTGCGGCTTCGGAACTTTTAAATATCTTGATATATCTCGAGAACTACGCCTCTGATCGAAAAATAGCATAGAACATAAAAAGTAGGAAACTTAATTCTCTACAAAAAAGGTCTCTTAACATTTTGCCATAGCTCTCTTCGTTTCCGAGATATTTGCAGATTTATCTCAAGGGAAGGGGCCTGACGGACATATTTCGAGATATTTCTTCTTCTTGTTGTTCTTCTTCTGCACAGCTAAGCTGGAAGTGGCATTTGCGGCTCGCACTAGTGCAGAGTTATCTCAAAGAAAGGAGCCACGGTGTTTCTGTATCTCTATTATGTTGGTGCGGCTTCGGAACTTTTAAATATCTCGATATATCTCGAAAACTACGCTTCTGATCAAAAAATATCATTGAACATAAAAAGTAGGAAACTTAATTCTCTACAAAAAAGGTCTCTTAACATTTTGCCATAGCTCGCTTCGTTCCGAGATATTTGCAGATTTATCTCAAGGGAAGGGGCCTGACGGAGATATTTCGAGATATTTCTTCTTCTTGTTGTTCTTCTTCTGCACAGCTAAGCTGGAAGTGGCATTTACAGCTCGCAATAGTGCAGAGTTATCTCAAAGAAAGGAGCCACGGTGTTTCTGTATCTCTATTATGTTGGTGCTGCTTCGGAACTTTTAAATATCTTGATATATCTCGAGAACTACGCATCTGATCAAAAAATATCATAGAACATGAAAAGTAGGAAACTTAATTCTCTACAAAAAAGGTCTCTTAACATTTTGCCATAGCTCTCTTCGTTTCCGAGATATTTGCAGATTTATCTCAAGGGAAGGGGCCTGACGGACATATTTCGAGATATTTCTTCTTCTTGTTGTTCTTCTTCTGCACAGCTAAGCTGGAAGTGGCATTTGCAGCTCGCAATAGTGCAGAGTTATCTCAAAGAAAGGGGCCACGGTGTTTCTGTATCTCTATTATGTTGGTGCGGCTTCGGAACTTTTAAATATCTTGATATATCTCGAAAACTACGCTTCTGACCAAAAAATATCATAGAACCTAAATTGTAGGAAACATAATTCTCTACAAAAAAGGTCTCTTAACATTTTGCCATAGCTCGCTTCGTTTCCGAGATATTTGCAGATATATCTCAAGGGAAGGGGCCTGACGGACATATTTCGAGATATTTCTTCTTCTTGTTGTTCTTCTTCTGCACAGCTAAGCTGGAAGTGGCATTTACAGCTCGCAATAGTGCAGAGTTATCTCAAAGAAAGGGGCCACGGTGTTTCTGTATCTCTATTATGTTGGTGCTGCTTCGGAACTTTTAAATATCTTGATATATCTCGAGAACTACGCCTCTGATCGAAAAATATCATAGAACATAAAAAGTAGGAAACTTAATTCTCTACAAAAAAGGTCTGTTAACATTTTGCCATAGCTCGCTTCGTTTCCGAGATATTTGCAGATTTATCTCAAGGGAAGGGGCCTGACGGACATATTTCGAGATATTTCTTCTTCTTGTTGTTCTTCTTCTGCACAGCTAAGCTGGAAGTGGCATTTGCGGCTCGCACTAGTGCAAAGTTATCTCAAAGAAAGGAGCCACGGTGTTTCTGTATCTCTATTATGTTGGTGCGGCTTCGGAACTTTTAAATATCTCGATATATCTCGAAAACTACGCTTCTGATCAAAAAATATCATAGAACATAAATTGTAGGAAACATAATTCACTACAAAAAACGTCTCTTAACATTTTGCCATAGCTCGCTTCGTTTCCGAGATATTTGCAGATTCAGCTCAAAGGAACGGGCCTGACGGACATATTTCGAGATACTTCTTCTTCTTGTTGTTCTTCCTCTGCACAGCTAAGCTGGAAGTGGCATTTGCAGCTCGCAATAGTGCAGAGTTATCTCAAAGAAAGGGGCCACGGTGTTTCTGTATCTCTATTATGTTGGTGCGGCTTCGGAACTTTTAAATATCTTGATATATCTCGAGAACTACGCATCTGATCAAAAAATATCATAGAACATAAAAAGTAGGAAACTTAATTCTCTACAAAAAAGGTCTCTTAACATTTTGCCATAGCTCGCTTCGTTCCCGAGATATTTGCAGATTTATCTCAAGGGAAGGGGCCTGACCGACATATTTCGAGATATTTCTTCTTCTTGTTGTTCTTCTTCTGCACAGCTAAGCTGGAAGTGGCATTTGCGGCTCGCACTAGTGCAGAGTTATCTCAAAGAAAGGGGCCACGGTGTTTCTGTATCTCTATTATGTTGGCGCGGCTTCGGAACTTTTAAATATCTCGATATATCTCGAAAACTACGCTTCTGACCAAAAAATATCATAGAACCTAAATTGTAGGAAACATAATTCTCTACAAAAAAGGTCTCTTAACATTTTGCCATAGCTCGCTTCGTTTCCGAGATATTTGCAGATATATCTCAAGGGAAGGGGCCTGACGGACATATTTCGAGATATTTCTTCTTCTTGTTGTTCTTCTTCTGCACAGCTAAGCTGGAAGTGGCATTTACAGCTCGCAATAGTGCAGAGTTATCTCAAAGAAAGGGGCCACGGTGTTTCTGTATCTCTATTATGTTGGTGCTGCTTCGGAACTTTTAAATATCTTGATATATCTCGAGAACTACGCCTCTGATCGAAAAATATCATAGAACATAAAAAGTAGGAAACTTAATTCTCTACAAAAAAGGTCTCTTAACATTTTGCCATAGCTCGCTTCGTTTCCGAGATATTTGCAGATTTATCTCAAGGGAAGGGGCCTGACGGACATATTTCGAGATACTTCTTCTTCTTGTTGTTCTTCCTCTGCACAGCTAAGCTGGAAGTGGCATTTGCAGCTCGCAATAGTGCAGAGTTATCTCAAAGAAAGGGGCCACGGTGTTTCTGTATCTCTATTATGTTGGTGCTGCTTCGGAACTTTTAAATATCTTGATATATCTCGAGAACTACACATCTGATCCAAAAATATCATAGAACATGAAAAGTAGGAAACTTAATTCTCTACAAAAAAGGTCTCTTAACATTTTGCCATAGCTCTCTTCGTTTCCGAGATATTTGCAGATTTATCTCAAGGGAAGGGGCCTGACGGACATATTTCGAGATATTTCTTCTTCTTGTTGTTCTTCTTCTGCACAGCTAAGCTGGAAGTGGCATTTGCAGCTCGCAATAGTGCAGAGTTATCTCAAAGAAAGGGGCCACGGTGTTTCTGTATCTCTATTATGTTGGTGCGGCTTCGGAACTTTTAAATATCTTGATATATCTCGAGAACTACGCCTCTGATCGAAAAATAGCATAGAACATAAAAAGTAGGAAACTTAATTCTCTACAAAAAAGGTCTCTTAACATTTTGCCATAGCTCGCTTCGTTTCCGAGATATTTGCAGATTTATCTCAAGGGAAGGGGCCTGACGGACATATTTCGAGATATTTCTTCTTCTTGTTGTTCTTCTTCTGCACAGCTAAGCTGGAAGTGGCATTTGCGGCTCGCACTAGTGCAGAGTTATCTCAAAGAAAGGAGCCACGGTGTTTCTGTATCTCTATTATGTTGGTGCGGCTTCGGAACTTTTAAATATCTCGATATATCTCGAAAACTACGCTTCTGATCAAAAAATATCATAGAACATAAATTGTAGGAAACATAATTCACTACAAAAAACGTCTCTTAACATTTTGCCATAGCTCGCTTCGTTTCCGAGATATTTGCAGATTCAGCTCAAAGGAACGGGCCTGACGGACATATTTCGAGATACTTCTTCTTCTTGTTGTTCTTCCTCTGCACAGCTAAGCTGGAAGTGGCATTTGCAGCTCGCAATAGTGCAGAGTTATCTCAAAGAAAGGGGCCACGGTGTTTCTGTATCTCTATTATGTTGGTGCGGCTTCGGAACTTTTAAATATCTTGATATATCTCGAGAACTACGCATCTGATCAAAAAATATCATAGAACATAAAAAGTAGGAAACTTAATTCTCTACAAAAAAGGTCTCTTAACATTTTGCCATAGCTCGCTTCGTTTCCGAGATATTTGCAGATTTATCTCAAGGGAAGGGTCCTGATGGACATATTTCGAGATATTTCTTCTTCTTGTTGTTCTTCTTCTGCACAGCTAAACTGGAAGTGGCATTTCCAGCCCGCAATCGTGCAGAGTTATCTCAAAGAAAGGGGCCACGGTGTTTCTGTATCTCTATTATGTTGGTGCGGCTTCGGAACTTTTAAATATCTTGATATATCTCGAGAACTACGCATCTCATCAAAAAATATCATAGAAGATAAAAAGTAGCAAACTTAATTCTCTACAAAAAAGGTCTCTTAACATTTTGCCATAGCTCGCTTCGTTTCCGAGATATTAGCAGATTTATCTCAAGGGAAGGGGCCTGACGGACATATTTCGAGATATTTCTTCTTCTTGTTGTTCTTCTTCTGCACAGCTGAGCTGGAAGTGGCATTTGCAGGTCGCAATAGTGCAGAGTTATCTCAAAGAAAGAGGCCACGGTGTTTCTGTATCTCTATTATGTTGGTGCGCCTTCGGAACTTTTAAATATCTCGATATATCTCGAAAACTACGCTTCTGATCAAAAAATGTCATAGAACGTAAATTGTAGGAAACATTATTCTCTACAAAAAAGGTCTCTTAACATTTTGCCATAGCTCGCTTCGTTTCCGAGATATTTGCAGATTTATCTCAAGGGAAGGGGCCTGACGGACATATTTCGAGATATTTCTTCTTCTTGTTGTTCTTCTTCTGCACAGCTAAGCTGGAAGTGGCATTTACAGCTCGCAATAGTGCAGGGTTATCTCAAAGAAAGGAGCCACGGTGTTTCTGTATCTCTATTATGTTGGTGCTGCTTCGGAACTTTTAAATATCTTGATATATCTCGAGAACTACGCATCTGATCAAAAAATATCATAGAACATGAAAAGTAGGAAACTTAATTCTCTACAAAAAAGGTCTCTTAACATTTTGCCATAGCTCTCTTCGTTTCCGAGATATTTGCAGATTTATCTCAAGGGAAGGGGCCTGACGGACATATTTCGAGATATTTCTTCTTCTTGTTGTTCTTCTTCTGCACAGCTAAGCTGGAAGTGGCATTTGCAGCTCGCAATAGTGCAGAGTTATCTCAAAGAAAGGGGCCACGGTGTTTCTGTATCTCTATTATGTTGGTGCGGCTTCGGAACTTTTAAATATCTTGATATATCTCGAAAACTACGCTTCTGACCAAAAAATATCATAGAACCTAAATTGTAGGAAACATAATTCTCTACAAAAAAGGTCTCTTAACATTTTGCCATAGCTCGCTTCGTTTCCGAGATATTTGCAGATATATCTCAAGGGAAGGGGCCTGACGGACATATTTCGAGATATTTCTTCTTCTTGTTGTTCTTCTTCTGCACAGCTAAGCTGGAAGTGGCATTTACAGCTCGCAATAGTGCAGAGTTATCTCAAAGAAAGGGGCCACGGTGTTTCTGTATCTCTATTATGTTGGTGCTGCTTCGGAACTTTTAAATATCTTGATATATCTCGAGAACTACGCCTCTGATCGAAAAATATCATAGAACATAAAAAGTAGGAAACTTAATTCTCTACAAAAAAGGTCTGTTAACATTTTGCCATAGCTCGCTTCGTTTCCGAGATATTTGCAGATTTATCTCAAGGGAAGGGGCCTGACGGACATATTTCGAGATATTTCTTCTTCTTGTTGTTCTTCTTCTGCACAGCTAAGCTGGAAGTGGCATTTGCGGCTCGCACTAGTGCAAAGTTATCTCAAAGAAAGGAGCCACGGTGTTTCTGTATCTCTATTATGTTGGTGCGGCTTCGGAACTTTTAAATATCTCGATATATCTCGAAAACTACGCTTCTGATCAAAAAATATCATAGAACATAAATTGTAGGAAACATAATTCACTACAAAAAACGTCTCTTAACATTTTGCCATAGCTCGCTTCGTTTCCGAGATATTTGCAGATTCAGCTCAAAGGAACGGGCCTGACGGACATATTTCGAGATACTTCTTCGTCTTGTTGTTCTTCCTCTGCACAGCTAAGCTGGAAGTGGCATTTGCAGCTCGCAATAGTGCAGAGTTATCTCAAAGAAAGGGGCCACGGTGTTTCTGTATCTCTATTATGTTGGTGCGGCTTCGGAACTTTTAAATATCTTGATATATCTCGAGAACTACGCATCTGATCAAAAAATATCATAGAACATAAAAAGTAGGAAACTTAATTCTCTACAAAAAAGGTCTCTTAACATTTTGCCATAGCTCGCTTCGTTCCCGAGATATTTGCAGATTTATCTCAAGGGAAGGGGCCTGACCGACATATTTCGAGATATTTCTTCTTCTTGTTGTTCTTCTTCTGCACAGCTAAGCTGGAAGTGGCATTTACAGCTCGCAATAGTGCAGAGTTATCTCAAAGAAAGGGGCCACGGTGTTTCTGTATCTCTATTATGTTGGTGCTGCTTCGGAACTTTTAAATATCTTGATATATCTCGAGAACTACGCCTCTGATCGAAAAATATCATAGAACATAAAAAGTAGGAAACTTAATTCTCTACAAAAAAGGTCTGTTAACATTTTGCCATAGCTCGCTTCGTTTCCGAGATATTTGCAGATTTATCTCAAGGGAAGGGGCCTGACGGACATATTTCGAGATACTTCTTCTTCTTGTTGTTCTTCCTCTGCACAGCTAAGCTGGAAGTGGCATTTGCAGCTCGCAATAGTGCAGAGTTATCTCAAAGAAAGGGGCCACGGTGTTTCTGTATCTCTATTATGTTGGTGCTGCTTCGGAACTTTTAAATATCTTGATATATCTCGAGAACTACGCATCTGATCCAAAAATATCATAGAACATGAAAAGTAGGAAACTTAATTCTCTACAAAAAAGGTCTCTTAACATTTTGCCATAGCTCTCTTCGTTTCCGAGATATTTGCAGATTTATCTCAAGGGAAGGGGCCTGACGGACATATTTCGAGATATTTCTTCTTCTTGTTGTTCTTCTTCTGCACAGCTAAGCTGGAAGTGGCATTTGCAGCTCGCAATAGTGCAGAGTTATCTCAAAGAAAGGGGCCACGGTGTTTCTGTATCTCTATTATGTTGGTGCGGCTTCGGAACTTTTAAATATCTTGATATATCTCGAGAACTACGCCTCTGATCGAAAAATATCATAAAACATAAAAAGTAGGAAACTTAATTCTCTACAAAAAAGGTCTCTTAACATTTTGCCATAGCTCGCTTCGTTTCCGAGATATTTGCAGATTTATCTCAAGGGAAGGGGCCTGACGGACATATTTCGAGATATTTCTTCTTCTTGTTGTTCTTCTTCTGCACAGCTAAGCTGGAAGTGGCATTTGCGGCTCGCACTAGTGCAGAGTTATCTCAAAGAAAGGAGCCACGGTGTTTCTGTATCTCTATTATGTTGGTGCGGCTTCGGAACTTTTAAATATCTCGATATATCTCGAAAACTACGCTTCTGATCAAAAAATATCATAGAACATAAATTGTAGGAAACATAATTCACTACAAAAAACGTCTCTTAACATTTTGCCATAGCTCGCTTCGTTTCCGAGATATTTGCAGATTCAGCTCAAAGGAACGGGCCTGACGGACATATTTCGAGATACTTCTTCTTCTTGTTGTTCTTCCTCTGCACAGCTAAGCTGGAAGTGGCATTTGCAGCTCGCAATAGTGCAGAGTTATCTCAAAGAAAGGGGCCACGGTGTTTCTGTATCTCTATTATGTTGGTGCGGCTTCGGAACTTTTAAATATCTTGATATATCTCGAGAACTACGCGTCTGATCAAAAAATATCATAGAACATGAAAAGTAGGAAACTTAATTCTCTACAAAAAAGGTCTCTTAACATTTTGCCATAGCTCTCTTCGTTTCCGAGATATTTGCAGATTTATCTCAAGGGAAGGGGCCTGACGGACATATTTCGAGATATTTCTTCTTCTTGTTGTTCTTCTTCTGCACAGCTAAGCTGGAAGTGGCATTTGCAGCTCGCAATAGTGCAGAGTTATCTCAAAGAAAGGGGCCACGGTGTTTCTGTATCTCTATTATGTTGGTGCGGCTTCGGAACTTTTAAATATCTTGATATATCTCGAGAACTACGCATCTGATCAAAAAATATCATAGAACATAAAAAGTAGGAAACTTAATTCTCTACAAAAAAGGTCTCTTAACATTTTGCCATAGCTCGCTTCGTTTCCGAGATATTTGCAGATTTATCTCAAGGGAAGGGTCCTGATGGACATATTTCGAGATATTTCTTCTTCTTGTTGTTCTTCTTCTGCACAGCTAAACTGGAAGTGGCATTTCCAGCCCGCAATCGTGCAGAGTTATCTCAAAGAAAGGGGCCACGGTGTTTCTGTATCTCTATTATGTTGGTGCGGCTTCGGAACTTTTAAATATCTTGATATATCTCGAGAACTACGCATCTCATCAAAAAATATCATAGAAGATAAAAAGTAGCAAACTTAATTCTCTACAAAAAAGGTCTCTTAACATTTTGCCATAGCTCGCTTCGTTTCCGAGATATTAGCAGATTTATCTCAAGGGAAGGGGCCTGACGGACATATTTCGAGATATTTCTTCTTCTTGTTGTTCTTCTTCTGCACAGCTGAGCTGGAAGTGGCATTTGCAGGTCGCAATAGTGCAGAGTTATCTCAAAGAAAGAGGCCACGGTGTTTCTGTATCTCTATTATGTTGGTGCGCCTTCGGAACTTTTAAATATCTCGATATATCTCGAAAACTACGCTTCTGATCAAAAAATGTCATAGAACGTAAATTGTAGGAAACATTATTCTCTACAAAAAAGGTCTCTTAACATTTTGCCATAGCTCGCTTCGTTTCCGAGATATTTGCAGATTTATCTCAAGGGAAGGGTCCTGATGGACATATTTCGAGATATTTCTTCTTCTTGTTGTTCTTCTTCTGCACAGCTAAACTGGAAGTGGCATTTCCAGCTCGCAATCGTGCAGAGTTATCTCAAAGAAAGGGGCCACGGTGTTTCTGTATCTCTATTATGTTGGTGCGGCTTCGGAACTTTTAAACATCTTGATATATCTCGAGAACTACGCATCTGATCAAAAAATATCATACTACATAAAAAGTAGGAAACTTAATTCTCTACAAGAAAGGTCTCTAAACATTTTGCCATAGCTCGCTTCGTTTCCGAGATATTTGCAGATTTATCTCAAGGGAAGGGGCCTGACGGACATATTTCGAGATATTTCTTCTTCTTGTTGTTCTTCTTCTGCACAGCTAAGCTGGAAGTGGCATTTGCGGCTCGCACTAGTGCAGAGTTATCTCAAAGAAAGGGGCCACGGTGTTTCTGTATCTCTATTATGTTGGTGCGGCTTCGGAACTTTTAAATATCTCGATATATCTCGAAAACTACGCTTCTGGTCAAAAAATATCATAGAACCTATATTGTAGGAAACATAATTCTCTACAAAAAAGGTCTCTTAACATTTTGCCATAGCTCGCTTCGTTTCCGAGATATTTGCAGATATATCTCAAGGGAAGGGGCCTGACGGACATATTTCGAGATATTTCTTCTTCTTGTTGTTCTTCTTCTGCACAGCTAAGCTGGAAGTGGCATTTGCAGCTCGCAATAGTGCAGAGTTATCTCAAAGAAAGGGGCCACGGTGTTTCTGTATCTCTATTATGTTGGTGCGGCTTCGGAACTTTTAAATATCTTGATATATCTCGAGAACTACGCATCTGATCAAAAAATATCATAGAACATAAAAAGTAGGAAACTTAATTCTCTACAAAAACGGTCTCTTAACATTTTGCCATAGCTCGCTTCGTTTCCGAGATATTTGCAGATTTATCTCAAGGGAAGGGGCCTGACGGACATATTTCGAGATATTTCTTCTTCTTGTTGTTCTTCTTCTGCACAGCTGAGCTGGAAGTGGCATTTGCAGGTCGCAATAGTGCAGAGTTATCTCAAAGAAAGGGGCCACGGTGTTTCTGTATCTCTATTATGTTGGTGCGGCTTCGGAACTTTTAAATATCTCGATATATCTCGAAAACTACGCTTCTGATCCAAAAATATCATAGAACGTAAATTGTAGCAAACATTATTCTCTACAAAAAAGGTCTCTTAACATTTTGCCATAGCTCGCTTCGTTTCCGAGATATTTGCAGATTTATCTCAAGGGAAGGGTCCTGATGGACATATTTCGAGATATTTCTTCTTCTTGTTGTTCTTCTTCTGCACAGCTAAACTGGAAGTGGCATTTCCAGCTCGCAATCGTGCAGAGTTATCTCAAAGAAAGGGGCCACGGTGTTTCTGTATCTCTATTATGTTGGTGCGGCTTCGGAACTTTTAAATATCTTGATATATCTCGAGAACTACGCCTCTGATCGAAAAATATCATAGAACATAAAAAGTAGGAAACTTAATTCTCTACAAAAAAGGTCTCTTAACATTTTGCCATAGCTCGCTTCGTTTCCGAGATATTTGCAGATTTATCTCAAGGGAAGGGGCCTGACGGACATATTTCGAGATATTTCTTCTTCTTGTTGTTCTTCTTCTGCACAGCTAAGCTGGAAGTGGCATTTGCAGCGCGCAATAGTGCAGAGTTATCTCAAAGAAAGGGGCCACGGTGTTTCTGTATCTCTATTATGTTGGTGCGGCTTCGGAACTTTTAAATATCTTGATATATCTCGAGAACTACGCATCTGATCAAAAAATATCATAGAAGATAAAAAGTAGGAAACTTAATTCTCTACAAAAAAGGTCTCTTAACATTTCGCCATAGCTCGCTTCGTTTCCGAGATATTTGCAGATTTATCTCAAGGGAAGGGGCCTGTCGGACATATTTCGAGATATTTCTTCTTCTTGTTGTTCTTCTTCTGCACAGCTAAGCTGGAAGTGGCATTTGCGGCTCGCACTAGTGCAGAGTTATCTCAAAGAAAGGGGCCACGGTGTTTCTGTATCTCTATTATGTTGGTGCGGCTTCGGAACTTTTAAATATCTCGATATATCTCGAAAACTACGCTTCTGATCAAAAAATATCATAGAACATAAATTGTAGGAAACATAATTCTCTACAAAAAACGTCTCTTAACATTTTGCCATAGCTCGCTTCGTTTCCGAGATATTTGCAGATTCAGCTCAAAGGAACGGGCCTGACGGACATATTTCGAGATACTTCTTCTTCTTGTTGTTCTTCCTCTGCACAGCTAAGCTGGAAGTGGCATTTGCAGCTCGCAATAGTGCAGAGTTATCTCAAAGAAAGAGGCCACGGTGTTTCTGTATCTCTATTATGTTGGTGCGGCTTCGGAACTTTTAAATATCTTGATATATCTCGAGAACTACGCATCTGATCAAAAAATATCATAGAACATAAAAAGTAGGAAGCTTAATTCTCTACAAAAAAGGTCTCTTAACATTTTGCCATAGCTCGCTTCGTTTCCGAGATATTTGCAGATTTATCTCAAGGGAAGGGGCCTGACGGACATATTTCGAGATATTCCTTCTTCTTGTTGTTCTTCTTCTGCACAGCTGAGCTGGAAGTGGCATCTGCAGCTCGCAATAGTGCAGAGTTATCTCAAAGAAAGGGGCCACGGTGTTTCTGTATCTCTATTATGTTGGTGCGGCTTCGGAACTTTTAAATATCTCGATATATCTCGAAAACTACGCTTCTGATCAAAAAATATCATAGAACATAAATTGTAGGAAACATAATTCTCTACAAAAAACGTCTCTTAACATTTTGCCATAGCTCGCTTCGTTTCCGAGATATTTGCAGATTCAGCTCAAAGGAACGGGCCTGACGGACATATTTCGAGATACTTCTTCTTCTTGTTGTTCTTCCTCTGCACAGCTAAGCTGGAAGTGGCATTTGCAGCTCGCAATAGTGCAGAGTTATCTCAAAGAAAGGGGCCACGGTGTTTCTGTATCTCTATTATGTTGGTGCGGCTTCGGAACTTTTAAATATCTTGATATATCTCGAGAACTACGCATCTGATCAAAAAATATCATACTACATAAAAAGTAGGAAACTTAATTCTCTACAAGAAAGGTCTCTAAACATTTTGCCATAGCTCGCTTTGTTTCCGATATATTTGCAGATTTATCTCAAGGGAAGGGGCCTGACGGACATATTTCGAGATATTTCTTCTTCTTGTTGTTCTTCTTCTGCACAGCTGAGCTGGAAGTGGCATTTGCAGGTCGCAATAGTGCAGAGTTATCTCAAAGAAAGGGGCCACGGTGTTTCTGTATCTCTATTATGTTGGTGCGGCTTCGGAACTTTTAAATATCTCGATATATCTCGAAAACTACGCTTCTGATCAAAAAATGTCATAGAACGTAAATTGTAGGAAACATTATTCTCTACAAAAAAGGTCTCTTAACATTTTGCCATAGCTCGCTTCGTTTCCGAGATATTTGCAGATTTATCTCAAGGGAAGGGTCCTGATGGACATATTTCGAGATATTTCTTCTTCTTGTTGTTCTTCTTCTGCACAGCTAAACTGGAAGTGGCATTTCCAGCTCGCAATCGTGCAGAGTTATCTCAAAGAAAGGGGCCACGGTGTTTCTGTATCTCTATTATGTTGGTGCGGCTTCGGAACTTTTAAATATCTTGATATATCTCGAGAACTACGCATCTGATCAAAAAATATCATACTACATAAAAAGCAGGAAACTTAATTCTCTACAAGAAAGGTCTCTAAACATTTTGCCATAGCTCGCTTCGTTTCCGAGATATTTGCAGATTTATCTCAAGGGAAGGGGCCTGACGGACATATTTCGAGATATTTCTTCTTCTTGTTGTTCTTCTTCTGCACAGCTAAGCTGGAAGTGGCATTTGCGGCTCGCACTAGTGCAGAGTTATCTCAAAGAAAGGGGCCACGGTGTTTCTGTATCTCTATTATGTTGGTGCGGCTTCGGAACTTTTAAATATCTTGATATATCTCGAGAACTACGCATCTGATCAAAAAATATCATAGAACATAAAAAGTAGGAAACTTAATTCTCTACAAAAAAGGTCTCTTAACATTTTGCCATAGCTCGCTTCGTTTCCGAGATATTTGCAGATTTATCTCAAGGGAAGGGTCCTGATGGACATATTTCGAGATATTTCTTCTTCTTGTTGTTCTTCTTCTGCACAGCTAAACTGGAAGTGGCATTTCCAGCCCGCAATCGTGCAGAGTTATCTCAAAGAAAGGGGCCACGGTGTTTCTGTATCTCTATTATGTTGGTGCGGCTTCGGAACTTTTAAATATCTTGATATATCTCGAGAACTACGCATCTCATCAAAAAATATCATAGAAGATAAAAAGTAGCAAACTTAATTCTCTACAAAAAAGGTCTCTTAACATTTTGCCATAGCTCGCTTCGTTTCCGAGATATTAGCAGATTTATCTCAAGGGAAGGGGCCTGACGGACATATTTCGAGATATTTCTTCTTCTTGTTGTTCTTCTTCTGCACAGCTGAGCTGGAAGTGGCATTTGCAGGTCGCAATAGTGCAGAGTTATCTCAAAGAAAGAGGCCACGGTGTTTCTGTATCTCTATTATGTTGGTGCGCCTTCGGAACTTTTAAATATCTCGATATATCTCGAAAACTACGCTTCTGATCAAAAAATGTCATAGAACGTAAATTGTAGGAAACATTATTCTCTACAAAAAAGGTCTCTTAACATTTTGCCATAGCTCGCTTCGTTTCCGAGATATTTGCAGATTTATCTCAAGGGAAGGGTCCTGATGGACATATTTCGAGATATTTCTTCTTCTTGTTGTTCTTCTTCTGCACAGCTAAACTGGAAGTGGCATTTCCAGCTCGCAATCGTGCAGAGTTATCTCAAAGAAAGGGGCCACGGTGTTTCTGTATCTCTATTATGTTGGTGCGGCTTCGGAACTTTTAAACATCTTGATATATCTCGAGAACTACGCATCTGATCAAAAAATATCATACTACATAAAAATTAGGAAACTTAATTCTCTACAAGAAAGGTCTCTAAACATTTTGCCATAGCTCGCTTCGTTTCCGAGATATTTGCAGATTTATCTCAAGGGAAGGGGCCTGACGGACATATTTCGAGATATTTCTTCTTCTTGTTGTTCTTCTTCTGCACAGCTAAGCTGGAAGTGGCATTTGCGGCTCGCACTAGTGCAGAGTTATCTCAAAGAAAGGGGCCACGGTGTTTCTGTATCTCTATTATGTTGGTGCGGCTTCGGAACTTTTAAATATCTCGATATATCTCGAAAACTACGCTTCTGGTCAAAAAATATCATAGAACCTATATTGTAGGAAACATAATTCTCTACAAAAAAGGTCTCTTAACATTTTGCCATAGCTCGCTTCGTTTCCGAGATATTTGCAGATATATCTCAAGGGAAGGGGCCTGACGGACATATTTCGAGATATTTCTTCTTCTTGTTGTTCTTCTTCTGCACAGCTAAGCTGGAAGTGGCATTTGCAGCTCGCAATAGTGCAGAGTTATCTCAAAGAAAGGGGCCACGGTGTTTCTGTATCTCTATTATGTTGGTGCGGCTTCGGAACTTTTAAATATCTTGATATATCTCGAGAACTACGCATCTGATCAAAAAATATCATAGAACATAAAAAGTAGGAAACTTAATTCTCTACAAAAACGGTCTCTTAACATTTTGCCATAGCTCGCTTCGTTTCCGAGATATTTGCAGATTTATCTCAAGGGAAGGGGCCTGACGGACATATTTCGAGATATTTCTTCTTCTTGTTGTTCTTCTTCTGCACAGCTGAGCTGGAAGTGGCATTTGCAGGTCGCAATAGTGCAGAGTTATCTCAAAGAAAGGGGCCACGGTGCTTCTGTATCTCTATTATGTTGGTGCGGCTTCGGAACTTTTAAATATCTCGATATATCTCGAAAACTACGCTTCTGATCCAAAAATATCATAGAACGTAAATTGTAGCAAACATTATTCTCTACAAAAAAGGTCTCTTAACATTTTGCCATAGCTCGCTTCGTTTCCGAGATATTTGCAGATTTATCTCAAGGGAAGGGTCCTGATGGACATATTTCGAGATATTTCTTCTTCTTGTTGTTCTTCTTCTGCACAGCTAAACTGGAAGTGGCATTTCCAGCTCGCAATCGTGCAGAGTTATCTCAAAGAAAGGGGCCACGGTGTTTCTGTATCTCTATTATGTTGGTGCGGCTTCGGAACTTTTAAATATCTTGATATATCTCGAGAACTACGCATCTGATCAAAAAATATCATAGAAGATAAAAAGTAGGAAACTTAATTCTCTACAAAAAAGGTCTCTTAACATTTCGCCATAGCTCGCTTCGTTTCCGAGATATTTGCAGATTTATCTCAAGGGAAGGGGCCTGTCGGACATATTTCGAGATATTTCTTCTTCTTGTTGTTCTTCTTCTGCACAGCTAAGCTGGAAGTGGCATTTGCGGCTCGCACTAGTGCAGAGTTATCTCAAAGAAAGGGGCCACGGTGTTTCTGTATCTCTATTATGTTGGTGCGGCTTCGGAACTTTTAAATATCTCGATATATCTCGAAAACTACGCTTCTGATCAAAAAATATCATAGAACATAAATTGTAGGAAACATAATTCTCTACAAAAAACGTCTCTTAACATTTTGCCATAGCTCGCTTCGTTTCCGAGATATTTGCAGATTCAGCTCAAAGGAACGGGCCTGACGGACATATTTCGAGATACTTCTTCTTCTTGTTGTTCTTCCTCTGCACAGCTAAGCTGGAAGTGGCATTTGCAGCTCGCAATAGTGCAGAGTTATCTCAAAGAAAGAGGCCACGGTGTTTCTGTATCTCTATTATGTTGGTGCGGCTTCGGAACTTTTAAATATCTTGATATATCTCGAGAACTACGCATCTGATCAAAAAATATCATAGAACATAAAAAGTAGGAAGCTTAATTCTCTACAAAAAAGGTCTCTTAACATTTTGCCATAGCTCGCTTCGTTTCCGAGATATTTGCAGATTTATCTCAAGGGAAGGGGCCTGACGGACATATTTCGAGATATTCCTTCTTCTTGTTGTTCTTCTTCTGCACAGCTGAGCTGGAAGTGGCATCTGCAGCTCGCAATAGTGCAGAGTTATCTCAAAGAAAGGGGCCACGGTGTTTCTGTATCTCTATTATGTTGGTGCGGCTTCGGAACTTTTAAATATCTCGATATATCTCGAAAACTACGCTTCTGATCAAAAAATATCATAGAACATAAATTGTAGGAAACATAATTCTCTACAAAAAACGTCTCTTAACATTTTGCCATAGCTCGCTTCGTTTCCGAGATATTTGCAGATTCAGCTCAAAGGAACGGGCCTGACGGACATATTTCGAGATACTTCTTCTTCTTGTTGTTCTTCCTCTGCACAGCTAAGCTGGAAGTGGCATTTGCAGCTCGCAATAGTGCAGAGTTATCTCAAAGAAAGGGGCCACGGTGTTTCTGTATCTCTATTATGTTGGTGCGGCTTCGGAACTTTTAAATATCTTGATATATCTCGAGAACTACGCATCTGATCAAAAAATATCATACTACATAAAAAGTAGGAAACTTAATTCTCTACAAGAAAGGTCTCTAAACATTTTGCCATAGCTCGCTTTGTTTCCGATATATTTGCAGATTTATCTCAAGGGAAGGGGCCTGACGGACATATTTCGAGATATTTCTTCTTCTTGTTGTTCTTCTTCTGCACAGCTGAGCTGGAAGTGGCATTTGCAGGTCGCAATAGTGCAGAGTTATCTCAAAGAAAGGGGCCACGGTGTTTCTGTATCTCTATTATGTTGGTGCGGCTTCGGAACTTTTAAATATCTCGATATATCTCGAAAACTACGCTTCTGATCAAAAAATGTCATAGAACGTAAATTGTAGGAAACATTATTCTCTACAAAAAAGGTCTCTTAACATTTTGCCATAGCTCGCTTCGTTTCCGAGATATTTGCAGATTTATCTCAAGGGAAGGGTCCTGATGGACATATTTCGAGATATTTCTTCTTCTTGTTGTTCTTCTTCTGCACAGCTAAACTGGAAGTGGCATTTCCAGCTCGCAATCGTGCAGAGTTATCTCAAAGAAAGGGGCCACGGTGTTTCTGTATCTCTATTATGTTGGTGCGGCTTCGGAACTTTTAAATATCTTGATATATCTCGAGAACTACGCATCTGATCAAAAAATATCATACTACATAAAAAGCAGGAAACTTAATTCTCTACAAGAAAGGTCTCTAAACATTTTGCCATAGCTCGCTTCGTTTCCGAGATATTTGCAGATTTATCTCAAGGGAAGGGGCCTGACGGACATATTTCGAGATATTTCTTCTTCTTGTTGTTCTTCTTCTGCACAGCTAAGCTGGAAGTGGCATTTGCGGCTCGCACTAGTGCAGAGTTACCTCAAAGAAAGGGGCCACGGTGTTTCTGTATCTCTATTATGTTGGTGCGGCTTCGGAACTTTTAAATATCTCGATATATCTCGAAAACTACGCTTCTGATCAAAAAATATCATAGAACGTAAATTGTAGGAAACATTATTCTCTACAAAAAACGTCTCTTAACATTTTGCCATAGCTCGCTTCGTTTCCGAGATATTTGCAGATTTATCTCAAGGGAAGGGTCCTGATGGACATATTTCGAGATATTTCTTCTTCTTGTTGTTCTTCTTCTGCACAGCTAAACTGGAATTGGCATTTCCAGCTCGCAATCGTGCAGAGTTATCTCAAAGAAAGGGGCCACGGTGTTTCTGTATCTCTATTATGTTGGTGCGGCTTTGGAACTTTTAAATATCTTGATATATCTCGAGAACTACGCATCTGATCAAAAAATATCATACTACATAAAAAGTAGGAAACTTGATTCTCTACAAGAAAGGTCTCTAAACATTTTGCCATAGCTCGCTTCGTTTCCGAGATATTTGCAGATTTATCTCAAGGGAAGGGGCCTGACGGACATGTTTCGAGATATTTCTTCTTCTTGTTGTTCTTCTTCTGCACAGCTAAGCTGGAAGTGGCATTTGCGGCTCGCACTAGTGCAGAGTTATCTCAAAGAAAGGGGCCACGGTGTTTCTGTATCTCTATTATGTTGGTGCGGCTTCGGAACTTTTAAATATCTCGATATATCTCGAAAACTACGCTTCTGGTCAAAAAATATCATAGAACCTATATTGTAGGAAACATAATTCTCTACAAAAAAGGTCTCTTAACATTTTGCCGTAGCTCGCTTCGTTTCCGAGATATTTGCAGATATATCTCAAGGGAAGGGGCCTGACGGACATATTTCGAGATATTTCTTCTTCTTGTTGTTCTTCTTCTGCACAGCTAAGCTGGAAGTGGCATTTGCAGCTCGCAATAACGCAGAGTTATCTCAAAGAAAGGGGCCACGGTGTTTCTGTATCTCTATTATGTTGGTGCGGCTTCGGAACTTTTAAGTATCTTGATATATCTCGAGAACTACGCATCTGATCAAAAAATATCATAGAACATAAAAAGTAGGAAACTTAATTCTCTACAAAAACGGTCTCTTAACATTTTGCCATAGCTCGCTTCGTTTCCGAGATATTTGCAGATTTATCTCAAGGGAAGGGGCCTGACGGACATATTTCGAGATATTTCTTCTTCTTGTTGTTCTTCTTCTGCACAGCTGAGCTGGAAGTGGCATTTGCAGGTCGCAATAGTGCAGAGTTATCTCAAAGAAAGGGGCCACGGTGTTTCTGTATCTCTATTATGTTGGTGCGGCTTCGGAACTTTTAAATATCTCGATATATCTCGAAAACTACGCTTCTGATCAAAAAATATCATAGAACGTAAATTGTAGCAAACATTATTCTCTACAAAAAAGGTCTCTTAACATTTTGCCATAGCTCGCTTCGTTTCCGAGATATTTGCAGATTTATCTCAAGGGAAGGGTCCTGATGGACATATTTCGAGATATTTCTTCTTCTTGTTGTTCTTCTTCTGCACAGCTGAGCTGGAAGTGGCATTTGCAGGTCGCAATAGTGCAGAGTTATCTCAAAGAAAGGGGCGACGGTGTTTCTGTATCTCTATTATGTTGGTGCGGCTTCGGAACTTTTAAATATCTTGTTATATCTCGAGAACTACGCATCTGATCAAAAAATATCGTAGAAGATAAAAAGTAGGAAACTTAATTCTCTACAAAAAAGGTCTCTTAACATTTTGCCATAGCTCGCTTCGTTTCCGAGATATTTGCAGATTTATCTCAAGGGAAGGGGCCTGGCGGACATATTTCGAGATATTTCTTCTTCTTGTTGTTCTTCTTCTGCACAGCTAAGCTGGAAGTGGCATTTGCAGCTCGCAATAGTGCAGAGTTATCTCAAAGAAAGGGGCCACGGTGTTTCTGTATCTCTATTATGTTGGTGCGGCTTCGGAACTTTTAAATATCTTGATATATCTCGAGAACTACGCATCTGATCAAAAAATATCATACTACATAAAAAGTAGGAAACTTAATTCTCTACAAGAAAGGTCTCTAAACATTTTGCCATAGCTCGCTTTGTTTCCGATATATTTGCAGATTTATCTCAAGGGAAGGGGCCTGACGGACATATTTCGAGATATTTCTTCTTCTTGTTGTTCTTCTTCTGCACAGCTGAGCTGGAAGTGGCATTTGCAGGTCGCAATAGTGCAGAGTTATCTCAAAGAAAGGGGCCACGGTGTTTCTGTATCTCTATTATGTTGGTGCGGCTTCGGAACTTTTAAATATCTCGATATATCTCGAAAACTACGCTTCTGATCAAAAAATGTCATAGAACGTAAATTGTAGGAAACATTATTCTCTACAAAAAAGGTCTCTTAACATTTTGCCATAGCTCGCTTCGTTTCCGAGATATTTGCAGATTTATCTCAAGGGAAGGGTCCTGATGGACATATTTCGAGATATTTCTTCTTCTTGTTGTTCTTCTTCTGCACAGCTAAACTGGAAGTGGCATTTCCAGCTCGCAATCGTGCAGAGTTATCTCAAAGAAAGGGGCCACGGTGTTTCTGTATCTCTATTATGTTGGTGCGGCTTCGGAACTTTTAAATATCTTGATATATCTCGAGAACTACGCATCTGATCAAAAAATATCATACTACATAAAAAGCAGGAAACTTAATTCTCTACAAGAAAGGTCTCTAAACATTTTGCCATAGCTCGCTTCGTTTCCGAGATATTTGCAGATTTATCTCAAGGGAAGGGGCCTGACGGACATATTTCGAGATATTTCTTCTTCTTGTTGTTCTTCTTCTGCACAGCTAAGCTGGAAGTGGCATTTGCGGCTCGCACTAGTGCAGAGTTATCTCAAAGAAAGGGGCCACGGTGTTTCTGTATCTCTATTATGTTGGTGCGGCTTCGGAACTTTTAAATATCTCGATATATCTCGAAAACTACGCTTCTGATCAAAAAATAGCATAGAACGTAAATTGTAGCAAACATTATTCTCTACAAAAAAGGTCTCTTAACATTTTGCCATAGCTCGCTTCGTTTCCGAGATATTTGCAGATATATCTCAAGGGAAGGGGCCTGACGGACATATTTCGAGATATTTCTTCTTCTTGTTGTTCTTCTTCTGCACAGCTGAGCTGGAAGTGGCATTTGCAGGTCGCAATAGTGCAGAGTTATCTCAAAGAAAGGGGCCACGGTGTTTCTGTATCTCTATTATGTTGGTGCGGCTTCGGAACTTTTAAATATCTCGATATATCTCGAAAACTACGCTTCTGATCAAAAAATGTCATAGAACGTAAATTGTAGGAAACATTATTCTCTACAAAAAACGTCTCTTAACATTTTGCCATAGCTCGCTTCGTTTCCGAGATATTTGCAGATTTATCTCAAGGGAAGGGTCCTGATGGACATATTTCGAGATATTTCTTCTTCTTGTTGTTCTTCTTCTGCACAGCTAAACTGGAATTGGCATTTCCAGCTCGCAATCGTGCAGAGTTATCTCAAAGAAAGGGGCCACGGTGTTTCTGTATCTCTATTATGTTGGTGCGGCTTTGGAACTTTTAAATATCTTGATATATCTCGAGAACTACGCATCTGATCAAAAAATATCATACTACATAAAAAGTAGGAAACTTGATTCTCTACAAGAAAGGTCTCTAAACATTTTGCCATAGCTCGCTTCGTTTCCGAGATATTTGCAGATTTATCTCAAGGGAAGGGGCCTGACGGACATGTTTCGAGATATTTCTTCTTCTTGTTGTTCTTCTTCTGCACAGCTAAGCTGGAAGTGGCATTTGCGGCTCGCACTAGTGCAGAGTTATCTCAAAGAAAGGGGCCACGGTGTTTCTGTATCTCTATTATGTTGGTGCGGCTTCGGAACTTTTAAATATCTCGATATATCTCGAAAACTACGCTTCTGGTCAAAAAATATCATAGAACCTATATTGTAGGAAACATAATTCTCTACAAAAAAGGTCTCTTAACATTTTGCCGTAGCTCGCTTCGTTTCCGAGATATTTGCAGATATATCTCAAGGGAAGGGGCCTGACGGACATATTTCGAGATATTTCTTCTTCTTGTTGTTCTTCTTCTGCACAGCTAAGCTGGAAGTGGCATTTGCAGCTCGCAATAACGCAGAGTTATCTCAAAGAAAGGGGCCACGGTGTTTCTGTATCTCTATTATGTTGGTGCGGCTTCGGAACTTTTAAGTATCTTGATATATCTCGAGAACTACGCATCTGATCAAAAAATATCATAGAACATAAAAAGTAGGAAACTTAATTCTCTACAAAAACGGTCTCTTAACATTTTGCCATAGCTCGCTTCGTTTCCGAGATATTTGCAGATTTATCTCAAGGGAAGGGGCCTGACGGACATATTTCGAGATACTTCTTCTTCTTGTTGTTCTTCCTCTGCACAGCTAAGCTGGAAGTGGCATTTGCAGCTCGCAATAGTGCAGAGTTATCTCAAAGAAAGAGGCCACGGTGTTTCTGTATCTCTATTATGTTGGTGCGGCTTCGGAACTTTTAAATATCTTGATATATCTCGAGAACTACGCATCTGATCAAAAAATATCATAGAACATAAAAAGTAGGAAGCTTAATTCTCTACAAAAAAGGTCTCTTAACATTTTGCCATAGCTCGCTTCGTTTCCGAGATATTTGCAGATTTATCTCAAGGGAAGGGGCCTGACGGACATATTTCGAGATATTTCTTCTTCTTGTTGTTCTTCTTCTGCACAGCTGAGCTGGAAGTGGCATTTGCACGTCGCAATAGTGCAGAGTTATCTCAAAGAAAGGGGCCACGGTGTTTCTGTATCTCTATTATGTTGGTGCGGCTTCGGAACTTTTAAATATCTCGATATATCTCGAAAACTACGCTTCTGATCAAAAAATGTCATAGAACGTAAATTGTAGGAAACATTATTCTCTACAAAAAAGGTCTCTTAACATTTTGCCATAGCTCGCTTCGTTTCCGAGATATTTGCAGATTTATCTCAAGGGAAGGGTCCTGATGGACATATTTCGAGATATTTCTTCTTCTTGTTGTTCTTCTTCTGCACAGCTAAACTGGAAGTGGCATTTCCAGCTCGCAATCGTGCAGAGTTATCTCAAAGAAAGGGGCCACGGTGTTTCTGTATCTCTATTATGTTGGTGCGGCTTCGGAACTTTTAAATATCTCGATATATCTCGAAAACTACGCTTCTGATCAAAAAATATCATAGAACGTAAATTGTAGCAAACATTATTCTCTACAAAAAAGGTCTCTTAACATTTTGCCATAGCTCGCTTCGTTTCCGAGATATTTGCAGATTTATCTCAAGGGAAGGGGCCTGACGGACATATTTCGAGATATTTCTTCTTCTTGTTGTTCTTCTTCTGCACAGCTAAGCTGGAAGTGGCATTTGCGGCTCGCACTAGTGCAGAGTTATCTCAACGAAAGGGGCCACGGTGTTTCTGTATCTCTATTATGTTGGTGCGGCTTCGGAACTTTTAAATATCTCGATATATCTCGAAAACTACGCTTCTGATCAAAAAATATCATAGAACATAAATTGTAGGAAACTTAATTCTCTACAAAAAAGGTCTCTTAACATTTTGCCAAAGCTCTCTTCGTTTCCCAGATATTTGCAGATTTATCTCAAGGGAAGGGGCCTGACGGACATATTTCGAGATATTTCTTCTTCTTGTTGTTCTTCTGCACAGCTAAGCTGGAAGTGGCATTTGCAGCTCGCAATAGTGCATAGTTATCTGAAAGAAAGGGGCCACGGTGTTTCTGTATGTCTATTATGTTGGTGCGGCTTTGGAACTTTTAAATATCTTGATATATCTCGAGAACTACGCATCTAATCAAAAAATATCATAGAACATAAAAAGTAGGAAACTTAATTCTCTACAAAGAGGTCTCTTAACATTTTGCCATAGCTCTCTTCGTTTCCGAGATATTTGCAGATTTATCTCAAGGGAAGGGGCCTGACGGACATATTTCGAGATATTTCTTCTTCTTGTTGTTCTTCTTCTGCACAGCTAAGCTGGAAGTGGCATTTGCGGCTCGCACTAGTGCAGAGTTATCTCAACGAAAGGGGCCACGGTGTTTCTGTATCTCTATTATGTTGGTGCGGCTTCGGAACTTTTAAATATCTCGATATATCTCGAAAACTACGCTTCTGATCAAAAAATATCATAGAACATAAATTGTAGGAAACTTAATTCTCTACAAAAAAGGTCTCTTAACATTTTGCCATAGCTCTCTTCGTTTCCGAGATATTTGCAGATTTATCTCAAGGGAAGGGGCCTGACGGACATATTTCGAGATATTTCTTCTTCTTGTTGTTCTTCTGCACAGCTAAGCTGGAACTGGCATTTGCAGCTCGCAATAGTGCATAGTTATCTGAAAGAAAGGGGCCACGGTGTTTCTGTATGTCTATTATGTTGGTGCGGCTTCGGAACTTTTAAATATCTTGATATATCTCGAGAACTACGCATCTAATCAAAAAATATCATAGAACATAAAAAGTAGGAAACTTAATTCTCTACAAAAAAGGTCTCTTAACATTTTGCCATAGCTCTCTTCGTTTCCGAGATATTTGCAGATTTATCTCAAGGGAAGGGGCCTGACGGACATATTTCGAGATATTTCTTCTTCTTGTTGTTCTTCTTCTGCACAGCTAAGCTGGAAGTGGCATTTACAGCTCGCAATACTGCAGAGTTATCTCAAAGAAAGGGGCCACGGTGTTTCTGTATCCCTATTATGTTGGTGCGGCTTCGGAACTTTTAAATATCTCGATATATCTCGAAAACTACGCTTCTGATCAAAAAATATCATAGAACATAAATTGTAGGAAACATAATTCGCTACAAAAAACGTCTCTTAACATTTTGCCATAGCTCGCTTCGTTTCCGAGATATTTGCAGATTCAGCTCAAAGGAACTGGCCTGACGGACATATTTCGAGATATTTCTTCTTCTTGTTGTTCTTCCTCTGCACAGCTAAGCTGGAAGTGGCATTTGCAGCTCGCAATAGTGCAGAGTTATCTCAAAGCAAGGGGCCACGGTGTTTCTGTATCTCTATTATGTTGGTGCGGCTTTGGAACTTTTAAATATCTCGATATATCTCGAAAACTACGCTTCTGATCAAAAAATATCATAGAACATAAAAAGTAGGAAACTTAATTCTCTACAAAAAAGGTCTCTTAACATTTTGCCATAGCTCTCTTCGTTTCTGAGATATTTGCAGATTTATCTCAAGGGAAGGGGCCTGACGGACATATTTCGAGATATTTCTTCTTCTTGATGTTCTTCTTCTGCACAGCTAAGCTGGAAGTGGCATTTGCAGCTCGCAATAGTGCAGAGTTATCTCAAAGAAAGGGGCCACGGTGTTTCTGTATCTCTATTATGTTGGTGCGGCTTCGGAACTTTTAAATATCTTGATATATCTCGAGAACTACGCATCTGATCAAAAAATATCATAGAACATAAAACGTAGGAAACTTAATTCTCTACAAAAAAGGTCTCTCAACATTTTGCCATAGCTCGCTTCGTTTCCGAGATATTTGCAGATTTATCTCAAGGGAAGGGGCCTGACGGACATATTTCGAGATATTTCTTCTTCTTGTTGTTCTTCTTCTGCACAGCTAAGCTGGAAGTGGCATTTGCGACTCGCAATAGTGCAGAGTTATCTCAAAGAAAGGGGCCACGGTGTTTCTGTATCTCTATTATGTTGGTGCGGCTTCGGAACTTTTAAATATCTTGATATATCTCGAGAACTACGCATCAGATCAAAAAATATCATAGAACATAAAAAGTAGGAAACTTAATTCTCTACAAAAAAGGTCGCTTAACATTTTGCCATAGCTCTCTTCGTTTCCGAGATATTTGCAGATTTACCTCAAGGGAAGGGGCCTGACGGACATATTTCGAGATATTTCTTCTTCTTGATGTTCTTCTTCTGCACAGCTAAGCTGGAAGTGGCATTTGCAGCTCGCAATAGTGCAGAGTTATCTAAAAGAAAGGGGCCACGGTGTTTCTGTATCTCTATTATGTTGGTGCGGCTTCGGAACTTTTAAATATCTTGATATATCTCGAGAACTACGCATCTGATCAAAAAATATCATAGAACATAAAAAGTAGGAAACTTAATTCTCTACAAAAAAGGTCGCTTAACATTTTGCCATAGCTCTCTTCGTTTCCGAGATATTTGCAGATTTATCTCAAGGGAAGGGGCCTGACGGACATATTTCGAGATATTTCTTCTTCTTGTTGTTCTTCTTCTGCACAGCTAAGCTGGAAGTGGCATTTACAGCTCGCAATACTGCAGAGTTATCTCAAAGAAAGGGGCCACGGTGTTTCTGTATCCCTATTATGTTGGTGCGGCTTCGGAACTTTTAAATATCTCGATATATCTCGAAAACTACGCTTCTGATCAAAAAATATCATAGAACATAAATTGTAGGAAACATAATTCGCTACAAAAAACGTCTCTTAACATTTTGCCATAGCTCGCTTCGTTTCCGAGATATTTGCAGATTCAGCTCAAAGGAACTGGCCTGACGGACATATTTCGAGATATTTCTTCTTCTTGTTGTTCTTCCTCTGCACAGCTAAGCTGGAAGTGGCATTTGCAGCTCGCAATAGTGCAGAGTTATCTCAAAGCAAGGGGCCACGGTGTTTCTGTATCTCTATTATGTTGGTGCGGCTTTGGAACTTTTAAATATCTCGATATATCTCGAAAACTACGCTTCTGATCAAAAAATATCATAGAACATAAAAAGTAGGAAACTTAATTCTCTACAAAAAAGGTCTCTTAACATTTTGCCATAGCTCTCTTCGTTTCTGAGATATTTGCAGATTTATCTCAAGGGAAGGGGCCTGACGGACATATTTCGAGATATTTCTTCTTCTTGATGTTCTTCTTCTGCACAGCTAAGCTGGAAGTGGCATTTGCAGCTCGCAATAGTGCAGAGTTATCTCAAAGAAAGGGGCCACGGTGTTTCTGTATCTCTATTATGTTGGTGCGGCTTCGGAACTTTTAAATATCTTGATATATCTCGAGAACTACGCATCAGATCAAAAAATATCATAGAACATAAAAAGTAGGAAACTTAATTCTCTACAAAAAAGGTCGCTTAACATTTTGCCATAGCTCTCTTCGTTTCCGAGATATTTGCAGATTTACCTCAAGGGAAGGGGCCTGACGGACATATTTCGAGATATTTCTTCTTCTTGATGTTCTTCTTCTGCACAGCTAAGCTGGAAGTGGCATTTGCAGCTCGCAATAGTGCAGAGTTATCTAAAAGAAAGGGGCCACGGTGTTTCTGTATCTCTATTATGTTGGTGCGGCTTCGGAACTTTTAAATATCTTGATATATCTCGAGAACTACGCATCTGATCAAAAAATATCATAGAACATAAAAAGTAGGAAACTTAATTCTCTACAAAAAAGGTCGCTTAACATTTTGCCATAGCTCTCTTCGTTTCCGAGATATTTGCAGATTTATCTCAAGGGAAGGGGCCTGACGGACATATTTCGAGATATTTCTTCTTCTTGTTGTTCTTCTTCTGCACAGCTAAGCTGGAAGTGGCATTTACAGCTCGCAATACTGCAGAGTTATCTCAAAGAAAGGGGCCACGGTGTTTCTGTATCCCTATTATGTTGGTGCGGCTTCGGAACTTTTAAATATCTCGATATATCTCGAAAACTACGCTTCTGATCAAAAAATATCATAGAACATAAATTGTAGGAAACATAATTCGCTACAAAAAACGTCTCTTAACATTTTGCCATAGCTCGCTTCGTTTCCGAGATATTTGCAGATTCAGCTCAAAGGAACTGGCCTGACGGACATATTTCGAGATATTTCTTCTTCTTGTTGTTCTTCCTCTGCGCAGCTAAGCTGGAAGTGGCATTTGCAGCTCGCAATAGTGCAGAGTTATCTCAAAGCAAGGGGCCACGGTGTTTCTGTATCTCTATTATGTTGGTGCGGCTTTGGAACTTTTAAATATCTCGATATATCTCGAAAACTACGCTTCTGATCAAAAAATATCATAGAACATAAAAAGTAGGAAACTTAATTCTCTACAAAAAAGGTCTCTTAACATTTTGCCATAGCTCTCTTCGTTTCTGAGATATTTGCAGATTTATCTCAAGGGAAGGGGCCTGACGGACATATTTCGAGATATTTCTTCTTCTTGATGTTCTTCTTCTGCACAGCTAAGCTGGAAGTGGCATTTGCAGCTCGCAATAGTGCAGAGTTATCTCAAAGAAAGGGGCCACGGTGTTTCTGTATCTCTATTATGTTGGTGCGGCTTCGGAACTTTTAAATATCTTGATATATCTCGAGAACTACGCATCTGATCAAAAAATATCATAGAACATAAAACGTAGGAAACTTAATTCTCTACAAAAAAGGTCTCTCAACATTTTGCCATAGCTCGCTTCGTTTCCGAGATATTTGCAGATTTATCTCAAGGGAAGGGGCCTGACGGACATATTTCGAGATATTTCTTCTTCTTGTTGTTCTTCTTCTGCACAGCTAAGCTGGAAGTGGCATTTGCGGCTCGCAATAGTGCAGAGTTATCTCAAAGAAAGGGGCCACGGTGTTTCTGTATCTCTATTATGTTGGTGCGGCTTCGGAACTTTTAAATATCTTGATATATCTCGAGAACTACGCATCAGATCAAAAAATATCATAGAACATAAAAAGTAGGAAACTTAATTCTCTACAAAAAAGGTCGCTTAACATTTTGCCATAGCTCTCTTCGTTTCCGAGATATTTGCAGATTTACCTCAAGGGAAGGGGCCTGACGGACATATTTCGAGATATTTCTTCTTCTTGATGTTCTTCTTCTGCACAGCTAAGCTGGAAGTGGCATTTGCAGCTCGCAATAGTGCAGAGTTATCTAAAAGAAAGGGGCCACGGTGTTTCTGTATCTCTATTATGTTGGTGCGGCTTCGGAACTTTTAAATATCTTGATATATCTCGAGAACTACGCATCTGATCAAAAAATATCATAGAACATAAAAAGTAGGAAACTTAATTCTCTACAAAAAAGGTCTCTTAACATTTTGCCATAGCTCTCTTCGTTTCTGAGATATTTGCAGATTTATCTCAAGGGAAGGGGCCTGACGGACATATTTCGAGATATTTCTTCTTCTTGATGTTCTTCTTCTGCACAGCTAAGCTGGAAGTGGCATTTGCAGCTCGCAATAGTGCAGAGTTATCTCAAAGAAAGGGGCCACGGTGTTTCTGTATCTCTATTATGTTGGTGCGGCTTCGGAACTTTTAAATATCTTGATATATCTCGAGAACTACGCATCTGATCAAAAAATATCATAGAACATAAAACGTAGGAAACTTAATTCTCTACAAAAAAGGTCTCTCAACATTTTGCCATAGCTCGCTTCGTTTCCGAGATATTTGCAGATTTATCTCAAGGGAAGGGGCCTGACGGACATATTTCGAGATATTTCTTCTTCTTGTTGTTCTTCTTCTGCACAGCTAAGCTGGAAGTGCCATTTGCGGCTCGCAATAGTGCAGAGTTATCTCAAAGAAAGGGGCCACGGTGTTTCTGTATCTCTATTATGTTGGTGCGGCTTCGGAACTTTTAAATATCTTGATATATCTCGAGAACTACGCATCAGATCAAAAAATATCATAGAACATAAAAAGTAGGAAACTTAATTCTCTACAAAAAAGGTCGCTTAACATTTTGCCATAGCTCTCTTCGTTTCCGAGATATTTGCAGATTTACCTCAAGGGAAGGGGCCTGACGGACATATTTCGAGATATTTCTTCTTCTTGATGTTCTTCTTCTGCACAGCTAAGCTGGAAGTGGCATTTGCAGCCCGCAATAGTGCAGAGTTATCTAAAAGAAAGGGGCCACGGTGTTTCTGTATCTCTATTATGTTGGTGCGGCTTTGGAACTTTTAAATATCTCGATATATCTCGAAAACTACGCTTCTGATCAAAAAATATCATAGAACATAAAAAGTAGGAAACTTAATTCTCTACAAAAAAGGTCTCTTAACATTTTGCCATAGCTCTCTTCGTTTCTGAGATATTTGCAGATTTATCTCAAGGGAAGGGGCCTGACGGACATATTTCGAGATATTTCTTCTTCTTGTTGTTCTTCTTCTGCACAGCTAAGCTGGAAGTGGCATTTACAGCTCGCAATACTGCAGAGTTATCTCAAAGAAAGGGGCCACGGTGTTTCTGTATCCCTATTATGTTGGTGCGGCTTCGGAACTTTTAAATATCTCGATATATCTCGAAAACTACGCTTCTGATCAAAAAATATCATAGAACATAAATTGTAGGAAACATAATTCGCTACAAAAAACGTCTCTTAACATTTTGCCATAGCTCGCTTCGTTTCCGAGATATTTGCAGATTCAGCTCAAAGGAACTGGCCTGACGGACATATTTCGAGATATTTCTTCTTCTTGTTGTTCTTCCTCTGCACAGCTAAGCTGGAAGTGGCATTTGCAGCTCGCAATAGTGCAGAGTTATCTCAAAGCAAGGGGCCACGGTGTTTCTGTATCTCTATTATGTTGGTGCGGCTTTGGAACTTTTAAATATCTCGATATATCTCGAAAACTACGCTTCTGATCAAAAAATATCATAGAACATAAAAAGTAGGAAACTTAATTCTCTACAAAAAAGGTCTCTTAACATTTTGCCATAGCTCTCTTCGTTTCTGAGATATTTGCAGATTTATCTCAAGGGAAGGGGCCTGACGGACATATTTCGAGATATTTCTTCTTCTTGATGTTCTTCTTCTGCACAGCTAAGCTGGAAGTGGCATTTGCAGCTCGCAATAGTGCAGAGTTATCTCAAAGAAAGGGGCCACGGTGTTTCTGTATCTCTATTATGTTGGTGCGGCTTCGGAACTTTTAAATATCTTGATATATCTCGAGAACTACGCATCTGATCAAAAAATATCATAGAACATAAAACGTAGGAAACTTAATTCTCTACAAAAAAGGTCTCTCAACATTTTGCCATAGCTCGCTTCGTTTCCGAGATATTTGCAGATTTATCTCAAGGGAAGGGGCCTGACGGACATATTTCGAGATATTTCTTCTTCTTGTTGTTCTTCTTCTGCACAGCTAAGCTGGAAGTGGCATTTGCGGCTCGCAATAGTGCAGAGTTATCTCAAAGAAAGGGGCCACGGTGTTTCTGTATCTCTATTATGTTGGTGCGGCTTCGGAACTTTTAAATATCTTGATATATCTCGAGAACTACGCATCAGATCAAAAAATATCATAGAACATAAAAAGTAGGAAACTTAATTCTCTACAAAAAAGGTCGCTTAACATTTTGCCATAGCTCTCTTCGTTTCCGAGATATTTGCAGATTTACCTCAAGGGAAGGGGCCTGACGGACATATTTCGAGATATTTCTTCTTCTTGATGTTCTTCTTCTGCACAGCTAAGCTGGAAGTGGCATTTGCAGCTCGCAATAGTGCAGAGTTATCTAAAAGAAAGGGGCCACGGTGTTTCTGTATCTCTATTATGTTGGTGCGGCTTCGGAACTTTTAAATATCTTGATATATCTCGAGAACTACGCATCTGATCAAAAAATATCATAGAACATAAAAAGTAGGAAACTTAATTCTCTACAAAAAAGGTCTCTTAACATTTTGCCATAGCTCTCTTCGTTTCTGAGATATTTGCAGATTTATCTCAAGGGAAGGGGCCTGACGGACATATTTCGAGATATTTCTTCTTCTTGATGTTCTTCTTCTGCACAGCTAAGCTGGAAGTGGCATTTGCAGCTCGCAATAGTGCAGAGTTATCTCAAAGAAAGGGGCCACGGTGTTTCTGTATCTCTATTATGTTGGTGCGGCTTCGGAACTTTTAAATATCTTGATATATCTCGAGAACTACGCATCTGATCAAAAAATATCATAGAACATAAAACGTAGGAAACTTAATTCTCTACAAAAAAGGTCTCTCAACATTTTGCCATAGCTCGCTTCGTTTCCGAGATATTTGCAGATTTATCTCAAGGGAAGGGGCCTGACGGACATATTTCGAGATATTTCTTCTTCTTGTTGTTCTTCTTCTGCACAGCTAAGCTGGAAGTGGCATTTGCAGCTCGCAATAGTGCAGAGTTATCTCAAAGCAAGGGGCCACGGTGTTTCTGTATCTCTATTATGTTGGTGCGGCTTTGGAACTTTTAAATATCTCGATATATCTCGAAAACTACGCTTCTGATCAAAAAATATCATAGAACATAAAAAGTAGGAAACTTAATTCTCTACAAAAAAGGTCTCTTAACATTTTGCCATAGCTCTCTTCGTTTCTGAGATATTTGCAGATTTATCTCAAGGGAAGGGGCCTGACGGACATATTTCGAGATATTTCTTCTTCTTGATGTTCTTCTTCTGCACAGCTAAGCTGGAAGTGGCATTTGCAGCTCGCAATAGTGCAGAGTTATCTCAAAGAAAGGGGCCACGGTGTTTCTGTATCTCTATTATGTTGGTGCGGCTTCGGAACTTTTAAATATCTTGATATATCTCGAGAACTACGCATCTGATCAAAAAATATCATAGAACATAAAACGTAGGAAACTTAATTCTCTACAAAAAAGGTCTCTCAACATTTTGCCATAGCTCGCTTCGTTTCCGAGATATTTGCAGATTTATCTCAAGGGAAGGGGCCTGACGGACATATTTCGAGATATTTCTTCTTCTTGTTGTTCTTCTTCTGCACAGCTAAGCTGGAAGTGGCATTTGCGGCTCGCAATAGTGCAGAGTTATCTCAAAGAAAGGGGCCACGGTGTTTCTGTATCTCTATTATGTTGGTGCGGCTTCGGAACTTTTAAATATCTTGATATATCTCGAGAACTACGCATCAGATCAAAAAATATCATAGAACATAAAAAGTAGGAAACTTAATTCTCTACAAAAAAGGTCGCTTAACATTTTGCCATAGCTCTCTTCGTTTCCGAGATATTTGCAGATTTATCTCAAGGGAAGGGGCCTGACGGACATATTTCGAGATATTTCTTCTTCTTGTTGTTCTTCTTCTGCACAGCTAAGCTGGAAGTGGCATTTGCGGCTCGCAATAGTGCAGAGTTATCTCAAAGAAAGGGGCCACGGTGTTTCTGTATCTCTATTATGTTGGTGCGGCTTCGGAACTTTTAAATATCTTGATATATCTCGAGAACTACGCATCAGATCAAAAAATATCATAGAACATAAAAAGTAGGAAACTTAATTCTCTACAAAAAAGGTCGCTTAACATTTTGCCATAGCTCTCTTCGTTTCCGAGATATTTGCAGATTTACCTCAAGGGAAGGGGCCTGACGGACATATTTCGAGATATTTCTTCTTCTTGATGTTCTTCTTCTGCACAGCTAAGCTGGAAGTGGCATTTGCAGCTCGCAATAGTGCAGAGTTATCTAAAAGAAAGGGGCCACGGTGTTTCTGTATCTCTATTATGTTGGTGCGGCTTCGGAACTTTTAAATATCTTGATATATCTCGAGAACTACGCATCTGATCAAAAAATATCATAGAACATAAAACGTAGGAAACTTAGTTCTCTACAAAAAAGGTCTCTCAACATTTTGCCATAGCTCGCTTCGTTTCCGAGATATTTGCAGATTTATCTCAAGGGAAGGGGCCTGACGGACATATTTCGAGATATTTCTTCTTCTTGTTGTTCTTCTTCTGCACAGCTAAGCTGGAAGTGGCATTTGCGGCTCGCAATAGTGCAGAGTTATCTCAAAGAAAGGGGCCACGGTGTTTCTGTATCTCTATTATGTTGGTGCAGCTTCGGAACTTTTAAATATCTTGATATATCTCGAGAACTACGCATCAGATCAAAAAATATCATAGAACATAAAAAGTAGGAAACTTAATTCTCTACAAAAAAGGTCTCTTAACATTTTGCCATAGCTCTCTTCGTTTCCGAGATATTTGCAGATTTATCTCAAGGGAAGGGGCCTGACGGACATATTTCGAGATATTTCTTCTTCTTGATGTTCTTCTTCTGCACAGCTAAGCTGGAAGTGGCATTTGCAGCTCGCAATAGTGCAGAGTTATCTCAAAGAAAGGGGCCACGGTGTTTCTGTATCTCTATTATGTTGGTGCGGCTTCGGAACTTTTAAATATCTCGATATATCTCGAAGACTACGCTTCTGATCAAAAAATATCATAGAACATAAATTGTAGGAAACATAATTCTCTACAAAAAAGGTCTCTTAACATTTTGCCATAGCTCGCTTCGTTTCCGAGATATTTGCAGATATATCTCAAGGGAAGGGGCCTGACGGACATATTTCGAGATATTTCTTCTTCTTGTTGTTCTTCTTCTGCACAGCTAAGCTGGAAGTGGCATTTGCGGCTCGCACTAGTGCAGAGTTATCTCAACGAAAGGGGCCACGGTGTTTCTGTATCTCTATTATGTTGGTGCGGCTTCGGAACTTTTAAATATCTCGATATATCTCGAAGACTACGCTTCTGATCAAAAAATATCATAGAACATAAATTGTAGGAAACATAATTCTCTACAAAAAAGGTCTCTTAACATTTTGCCATAGCTCGCTTCGTTTCCGAGATATTTGCAGATATATCTCAAGGGAAGGGGCCTGACGGACATATTTCGAGATATTTCTTCTTCTTGTTGTTCTTCTTCTGCACAGCTAAGCTGGAAGTGGCATTTACAGCTCGCAATAGTGCAGAGTTATCTCAAAGAAAGGGGCCACGGTGTTTCTGTATCTCTATTATGTTGGTGCGGCTTCGGAACTTTTAAATATCTTGATATATCTCGAGAACTACGCATCAGATCAAAAAATATCATAGGACATAAAAAGTAGGAAACTTAATTCTCTACACAAAAGGTCTCTTAACATTTTGCCATAGCTCTCTTCGTTTCCGAGATATTTGCAGATTTATCTCAAGGGAAGGGGCCTGACGGACATATTTCGAGATATTTCTTCTTCTTGTTGTTCTTCTTCTGCACAGCTATGCTGGAAGTGGCATTTACAGCTCGCAATACTGCAGATTTATCTCAAAGAAAGGGGCCACGGTGTTTCTGTATCCCTATTATGTTGGTGCGGCTTCGGAACTTTTAAATATCTCGATATATCTCGAAAACTACGCTTCTGATCAAAAAATATCATAGAACATAAATTGTAGGAAACATAATTCTCTACAAAAAACGTCTCTCAACATTTTGCCATAGCTCACTTCGTTTCCGAGATATTTGCAGATTCAGCTCAAAGGAACTGGCCTGACGGACATATTTCGAGATATTTCTTCTTCTTGTTGTTCTTCTTCTGCACAGCTAAGCTGGAAGTGGCATTTACAGCTCGCAATAGTGCAGAGTTATCTCAAAGAAAGGGGCCACGGTGTTTCTGTATCTCTATTATGTTGGTGCGGCTTCGGAACTTTTAAATATCTCGATATATCTCGAGAACTACGCTTCTGATCAAAAAATATCATGGAACATAAATTGTAGGAAACATAATTCTCTACAAAAAAGGTCTCTTAACATTTTGCCATAGCTCGCTTCGTTTCCGAGATATTTGCAGATATATCTCAAGGGAAGGGGCCTGACGGACATATTTCGAGATATTTCTTCTTCTTGTTGTTCTTCTTCTGCACAGCTAAGCTGGAAGTGGCATTTACAGCTCGCAATAGTGCAGAGTTATCTCAAAGAAAGGGGCCACGGTGTTTCTGTATCTCTATTATGTTGGTGCGGCTTCGGAACTTTTAAATATCTTGATATATCTCGAGAACTACGCATCAGATCAAAAAATATCATAGGACATAAAAAGTGGGAAACTTAATTCTCTACACAAAAGGTCTCTTAACATTTTGCCATAGCTCTCTTCGTTTCCGAGATATTTGCAGATTTATCTCAAGGGAAGGGGCCTGACGGACATATTTCGAGATATTTCTTCTTCTTGTTGTTCTTCTTCTGCACAGCTAAGCTGGAAGTGGCATTTACAGCTCGCAATACTGCAGATTTATCTCAAAGAAAGGGGCCACGGTGTTTCTGTATCCCTATTATGTTGGTGCGGCTTCGGAACTTTTAAATATCTCGATATATCTCGAAAACTACGCTTCTGATCAAAAAATATCATAGAACATAAATTGTAGGAAACATAATTCTCTACAAAAAACGTCTCTCAACATTTTGCCATAGCTCACTTCGTTTCCGAGATATTTGCAGATTCAGCTCAAAGGAACTGGCCTGACGGACATATTTCGAGATATTTCTTCTTCTTGTTGTTCTTCCTCTGCACAGCTAAGCTGGAAGTGGCATTTGCAGCTCGCAATAGTGCAGAGTTATCTCAAAGAAAGGGGCCACGGTGTTTCTGTATCTCTATTATGTTGGTGCGGCTTTGGAACTTTTAAATATCTCGATATATCTCGAAAACTACGCTTCTGATCAAAAAATATCATAGAACATAAATTGTAGGAAACATAATTCTCTACAAAAAGGTCTCTTAACATTTTGCCATAGCTCGCTTCGTTTCCGAGATATTTGCAGATATATCTCAAGGGAAGGGGCCTGACGGACATATTTCGAGATATGTCTTCTTCTTGTTGTTCTTCTTCTGCACAGCTAAGCTGGAAGTGGCATTTACAGCTCGCAATAGTGCAGAGTTATCTCAAAGAAAGGGGCCACGGTGTTTCTGTATCTCTATTATGTTGGTGCGGCTTCGGAACTTTTAAATATCTTGATATATCTCGAGAACTACGCATCAGATCAAAAAATATCATAGAACATAAAAAGTAGGAAACTTAATTCTCTACAAAAAAGGTCTCTTAACATTTTGCCATAGCTCGCTTCGTTTCCGAGATATTTGCAGATATATCTCAAGGGAAGGGGCCTGACGGACATATTTCGAGATATTTCTTCTTCTTGTTGTTCTTTTTCTGCACAGCTAAGCTGGAAGTGGCATTTGCGGCTCGCACTAGTGCAGAGTTATCTCAACGAAAGGGGCCACGGTGTTTCTGTATCTCTATTATGTTGGTGCGGCTTCGGAACTTTTAAATATCTCGATATATCTCGAAAACTACGCTTCTGATCAAAAAATATCATAGAACATAAATTGTAGGAAACATAATTCTCTACAAAAAAGGTCTCTTAACATTTTGCCATAGCTCGCTTCGTTTCCGAGATATTTGCAGATATATCTCAAGGGAAGGGGCCTGACGGACATATTTCGAGATATTTCTTCTTCTTGTTGTTCTTCTTCTGCACAGCTAAGCTGGAAGTGGCATTTACAGCTCGCAATAGTGCAGAGTTATCTCAAAGAAAGGGGCCACGGTGTTTCTGTATCTCTATTATGTTGGTGCGGCTTCGGAACTTTTAAATATCTTGATATATCTCGAGAACTACGCATCAGATCAAAAAATATCATAGGACATAAAAAGTAGGAAACTTAATTCTCTACACAAAAGGTCTCTTAACATTTTGCCATAGCTCTCTTCGTTTCCGAGATATTTGCAGATTTATCTCAAGGGAAGGGGCCTGACGGACATATTTCGAGATATTTCTTCTTCTTGTTGTTCTTCTTCTGCACAGCTAAGCTGGAAGTGGCATTTGCGGCTCGCACTAGTGCAGAGTTATCTCAACGAAAGGGGCCACGGTGTTTCTGTATCTCTATTATGTTGGTGCGGCTTCGGAACTTTTAAATATCTTGATATATCTCGAGAACTACGCATCAGATCAAAAGATATCATAGAACATAAAAAGTAGGAAACTTAATTCTCTACACAAAAGGTCTCTTAACATTTTGCCATAGCTCTCTTCGTTTCCGAGATATTTGCAGATTTATCTCAAGGGAAGGGGCCTGACGGACATATTTCGAGATATTTCTTCTTCTTGTTGTTCTTCTTCTGCACAGCTAAGCTGGAAGTGGCATTTACAGCTCGCAATACTGCAGATTTATCTCAAAGAAAGGGGCCACGGTGTTTCTGTATCCCTATTATGTTGGTGCGGCTTCGGAACTTTTAAATATCTCGATATATCTCGAAAACTACGCTTCTGATCAAAAAATATCATAGAACATAAATTGTAGGAAACATAATTCTCTACAAAAAACGTCTCTCAACATTTTGCCATAGCTCACTTCGTTTCCGAGATATTTGCAGATTCAGCTCAAAGGAACTGGCCTGACGGACATATTTCGAGATATTTCTTCTTCTTGTTGTTCTTCCTCTGCACAGCTAAGCTGGAAGTGGCATTTGCAGCTCGCAATAGTGCAGAGTTATCTCAAAGAAAGGGGCCACGGTGTTTCTGTATCTCTATTATGTTGGTGCGGCTTTGGAACTTTTAAATATCTCGATATATCTCGAAAACTACGCTTCTGATCAAAAAATATCATAGAACATAAATTGTAGGAAACATAATTCTCTACAAAAAGGTCTGTTAACATTTTGCCATAGCTCGCTTCGTTTCCGAGATATTTGCAGATATATCTCAAGGGAAGGGGCCTGACGGACATATTTCGAGATATGTCTTCTTCTTGTTGTTCTTCTTCTGCACAGCTAAGCTGGAAGTGGCATTTACAGCTCGCAATACTGCAGATTTATCTCAAAGAAAGGGGCCACGGTGTTTCTGTATCCCTATTATGTTGGTGCGGCTTCGGAACTTTTAAATATCTCGATATATCTCGAAAACTACGCTTCTGATCAAAAAATATCATAGAACATAAATTGTAGGAAACATAATTCTCTACAAAAAACGTCTCTCAACATTTTGCCATAGCTCACTTCGTTTCCGAGATATTTGCAGATTCAGCTCAAAGGAACTGGCCTGACGGACATATTTCGAGATATTTCTTCTTCTTGTTGTTCTTCCTCTGCACAGCTAAGCTGGAAGTGGCATTTGCAGCTCGCAATAGTGCAGAGTTATCTCAAAGAAAGGGGCCACGGTGTTTCTGTATCTCTATTATGTTGGTGCGGCTTTGGAACTTTTAAATATCTCGATATATCTCGAAAACTACGCTTCTGATCAAAAAATATCATAGAACATAAATTGTAGGAAACATAATTCTCTACAAAAAGGTCTGTTAACATTTTGCCATAGCTCGCTTCGTTTCCGAGATATTTGCAGATATATCTCAAGGGAAGGGGCCTGACGGACATATTTCGAGATATGTCTTCTTCTTGTTGTTCTTCTTCTGCACAGCTAAGCTGGAAGTGGCATTTACAGCTCGCAATAGTGCAGAGTTATCTCAAAGAAAGGGGCCACGGTGTTTCTGTATCTCTATTATGTTGGTGCGGCTTCGGAACTTTTAAATATCTTGATATATCTCGAGAACTACGCATCAGATCAAAAATTATCATAGAACATAAAAAGTAGGAAACTTAATTCTCTACAAAAAAGGTATCTTAACATTTTGCCATAGCTCTCTTCGTTTCCGAGATATTTGCAGATATATCTCAAGGGAAGGGGCCTGACGG
This sequence comes from Osmia lignaria lignaria, assembly GCF_051020975.1. Taxonomy (NCBI): domain Eukaryota; kingdom Metazoa; phylum Arthropoda; class Insecta; order Hymenoptera; family Megachilidae; genus Osmia; species Osmia lignaria. Next base: position 19,685,273 of record NW_027478161.1, read on the forward strand.
ACATATTTCGAGATATTTCTTCTTCTTGTTGTTCTTCTTCTGCACAGCTAAGCTGGAAGTGGCATTTACAGCTCGCAATAGTGCAGAGTTATCTCAAAGAAAGGGGCCACGGTGTTTCTGTATCTCTATTATGTTGGTGCGGCTTCGGAACTTTTAAATATCTTGATATATCTCGAGAACTACGCATCAGATCAAAAAATATCATAGGACATAAAAAGTAGGAAACTTAATTCTCTACACAAAAGGTCTCTTAACATTTTGCCATAGCTCTCTTCGTTTCCGAGATATTTGCAGATTTATCTCAAGGGAAGGGGCCTGACGGACATATTTCGAGATATTTCTTCTTCTTGTTGTTCTTCTTCTGCACAGCTAAGCTGGAAGTGGCATTTGCGGCTCGCACTAGTGCAGAGTTATCTCAACGAAAGGGGCCACGGTGTTTCTGTATCTCTATTATGTTGGTGCGGCTTCGGAACTTTTAAATATCTTGATATATCTCGAGAACTACGCATCAGATCAAAAGATATCATAGAACATAAAAAGTAGGAAACTTAATTCTCTACACAAAAGGTCTCTTAACATTTTGCCATAGCTCTCTTCGTTTCCGAGATATTTGCAGATTTATCTCAAGGGAAGGGGCCTGACGGACATATTTCGAGATATTTCTTCTTCTTGTTGTTCTTCTTCTGCACAGCTAAGCTGGAAGTGGCATTTACAGCTCGCAATACTGCAGATTTATCTCAAAGAAAGGGGCCACGGTGTTTCTGTATCCCTATTATGTTGGTGCGGCTTCGGAACTTTTAAATATCTCGATATATCTCGAAAACTACGCTTCTGATCAAAAAATATCATAGAACATAAATTGTAGGAAACATAATTCTCTACAAAAAACGTCTCTCAACATTTTGCCATAGCTCACTTCGTTTCCGAGATATTTGCAGATTCAGCTCAAAGGAACTGGCCTGACGGACATATTTCGAGATATTTCTTCTTCTTGTTGTTCTTCCTCTGCACAGCTAAGCTGGAAGTGGCATTTGCAGCTCGCAATAGTGCAGAGTTATCTCAAAGAAAGGGGCCACGGTGTTTCTGTATCTCTATTATGTTGGTGCGGCTTTGGAACTTTTAAATATCTCGATATATCTCGAAAACTACGCTTCTGATCAAAAAATATCATAGAACATAAATTGTAGGAAACATAATTCTCTACAAAAAGGTCTGTTAACATTTTGCCATAGCTCGCTTCGTTTCCGAGATATTTGCAGATATATCTCAAGGGAAGGGGCCTGACGGACATATTTCGAGATATGTCTTCTTCTTGTTGTTCTTCTTCTGCACAGCTAAGCTGGAAGTGGCATTTACAGCTCGCAATAGTGCAGAGTTATCTCAAAGAAAGGGGCCACGGTGTTTCTGTATCTCTATTATGTTGGTGCGGCTTCGGAACTTTTAAATATCTTGATATATCTCGAGAACTACGCATCAGATCAAAAATTATCATAGAACATAAAAAGTAGGAAACTTAATTCTCTACAAAAAAGGTCTCTTAACATTTTGCCATAGCTCTCTTCGTTTCCGAGATATTTGCAGATATATCTCAAGGGAAGGGGCCTGACGGACATATTTCGAGATATTTCTTCTTCTTGTTGTTCTTCTTCTGCACAGCTAAGCTGGAAGTGGCATTTACAGCTCGCAATAGTGCAGAGTTATCTCAAAGAAAGGGGCCACGGTGTTTCTGTATCTCTATTATGTTGGTGCGGCTTCGGAACTTTTAAATATCTTGATATATCTCGAGAACTACGCATCTGATCAAAAAATATCATAGAACATAAAAAGTAGGAAACTTAATTCTCTACAAAAAAGGTCTCTTAACATTTTGCCATAGCTCGCTTCGTTTCCGAGATATTTGCAGATATATCTCAAGGGAAGGGGCCTGACGGACATATTTCGAGATATTTCTTCTTCTTGTTGTTCTTCTTCTGCACAGCTAAGCTGGAAGTGGCATTTACAGCTCGCAATAGTGCAGAGTTATCTCAAAGAAAGGGGCCACGGTGTTTCTGTATCTCTATTATGTTGGTGCGGCTTCGGAACTTTTAAATATCTCGATATATCTCGAAAACTACGCTTCTGATCAAAAAATATCATAGAACATAAATTGTAGGAAACATAATTCTCTACAAAAAACGTCTCTTAACATTTTGCCATAGCTCGCTTCGTTTCCGAGATATTTGCAGATTCAGCTCAAAGGAACTGGCCTGACGGACATATTTCGAGATATTTCTTCTTCTTGTTGTTCTTCCTCTGCACAGCTAAGCTGGAAGTGGCATTTGCAGCTCGCAATAGTGCAGAGTTATCTCAAAGAAAGGGGCCACGGTGTTTCTGTATCTCTATTATGTTGGTGCGGCTTTGGAACTTTTAAATATCTCGATATATCTCGAAAACTACGCTTCTGATCAAAAAATATCATAGAACATAAAAAGTAGGAAACTTAATTCTCTACAAAAAAGGTCTCTAAACATTTTGCCATAGCTCGCTTCGTTTCCGAGATATTTGCAGATTTATCTCAAGGGAAGGGGCCTGACGGACATATTTCGAGATATTTCTTCTTCTTGTTGTTCTTCTTCTGCACAGCTAAGCTGGAAGTGGCATTTGCGGCTCGCACTAGTGCAGAGTTATCTCAAAGAAAGGGGCCACGGTGTTTCTGTATCTCTATTATGTTGGTGCGGCTTCGGAACTTTTAAACATCTTGATATATCTCGAGAACTACGCATCTGATCAAAAAATATCATAGAACATAAAAAGTAGGAAACTTAATTCTCTACAAAAAAGGTCTCTTAACATTTTGCCATAGCTCGCTTCGTTTCCGAGATATTTGCAGATTTATCTCAAGGGAAGGGGCCTGACGGACATATTTCGAGATATTTCTTCTTCTTGTTGTTCTTCTCCTGCACAGCTAAGCTGGAAGTGGCATTTACAGCTCGCAATACTGCAGAGTTATCTCAAAGAAAGGGGCCACGGTGTTTCTGTATCCCTATTATGTTGGTGCGGCTTCGGAACTTTTAAATATCTCGATATATCTCGAAAACTACGCTTCTGATCAAAAAATATCATAGAACATAAATTGTACGAAACATAATTCTCTACAAAAAATGTCTCTTAACATTTTGCCATAGCTCGCTTCGTTTCCGAGATATTTGCAGATTCAGCTCAAAGGAACTGGCCTGACGGACATATTTCGAGATATTTCTTCTTCTTGTTGTTCTTCCTCTGCACAGCTAAGCTGGAAGTGGCATTTGCAGCTCGCAATAGTGCAGAGTTATCTCAAAGAAAGGGGCCACGGTGTTTCTGTATCTCTATTATGTTGGTGCGGCTTCGGAACTTTTAAATATCTCGATATATCTCGAGAACTACGCATCTGATCAAAAAATATCATAGAACATAAAAAGTAGGAAACTTAATTCTCTACAAAAAAGTCTCGTAAGATTTTGCCATAGCTCGCTTCGTTTCCGAGATATTTGCAGATTTATCTCAAGGGAAGGGGCCTAACGGACATATTTCGAGATATTTCTTCTTCTTGTTGTTCTTCTTCTGCACAGCTAAACTGGAAGTGGCATTTCCAGCTCGCAATAGTGCAGAGTTATCTCAAAGAGAGGGGCCACGGTGTTTCTGTATCTCTATTATGTTGGTGCGGCTTCGGAACTTTTAAATATCTTGATATATCTCGAGAACTACGCATCTGATCAAAAAATATCATACAACATAAAAAGTAGGAAACTCAATTCTCTACAAAAAAGGTCTCTTAACATTTTGCAATAGCTCGCTTCGTTTCCGAGATATTTGCAGAAGTATCTCAGGGGAAGGGGCCTGACGGACATATTTCGAGATATTTCTTCTTCTTGTTGTTCTTCTTCTGCACAGCTAAGCTGGAAGTGGCATTTGCAGCTCGCAATAGTGCAGAGTTATCTCAAAGAAAGGGGCCACGGTGTTTCTGTATCTCTATTATGTTGGTGCGGCTTCGGAACTTTTAAATATCTTGATATATCTCGAGATCTACGCATCTGATCAAAAAATATCATAGAACATAAAAAGTAGGAAACTTAATTCTCTACAAAAAAGGTCTCTCAACATTTTGCCATAGCTCGCTTCGTTTCCGAGATACTTGCCGATTTATCTCAAGGGAAGGGGCCTGACGGACATATTTCGAGATATTTCTTCTTCTTGTTGTTCTTCTTCTGCACAGCTAAGCTGGAAGTGGCATTTGCAGCTCGCAATTGTGCAGAGTTATCTCAAAGAGAGGGGCCACGGTGTTTCTGTATCTCTATTATGTTGGTGCGGCTTCGGAACTTTTAAATATCCTGATATATCTCGAGAACTGCGAATCTGATCAGAAAATATCATAGAAGATAAAAAGTAGGAAACTGAATTCTCTACAAAAAAGGTCTCTTAACATTTTGCCATAGCTCGCTTCGTTTCCGAGATATTTGCAGATTTATCTCAAGGGAAGGGCCCTGACGGACATATTTCGAGATATTTCTTCTTCTTGTTGTTCTTCTTCTGCACAGCTAAGCTGGAAGTGGCATTTGCGGCTCGCACTAGTGCAGAGTTATCTCAAAGAAAGGGGCCACGGTGTTTCTGTATCTCTATTATGTTGGTGCGGCTTCGGAACTTTTGAATATCTTGATATATCTCGAGAACTACGCATCTGATCAAAAAATATCATAGAACATAAAAAGTAGGAAACTTAATTCGCTACAAAAAGGTCTCTTAACATTTTGCCATAGCTCGCTTCGTTTCCGAGATATTTGCAGATTTATCTCAAGGGAAGGGGCCTAACGGACATATTTCGTGATATTTCTTCTTCTTGTTGTTCTTCTTCTGCACAGCTAAACTGGAAGTGGCATTTCCAGGTCGCAATAGTGCAGAGTTATCTAAAAGAAAGGAGCCACGGTGTTTCTGTATCTCTATTATGTTGGTGCGGCTTCGGAACTTTTAAATATCTTGATATATCTCGAGAACTACGCGTCTGATCAAAAAATATCATAGAACATAAAAAGTAGGAAACATAATTCCATACAAAAAAGGTCTCTTAACATTTTGCCATAGCTCGCTTCGTTTCCGAGATATTTGCAGATTTATCTCAAGGGAAGGGGCCTGACGGACATATTTCGAGATATTTCTTCTTCTTGTTGTTCTTCTTCTGCACAGCTAAGCTGGAAGTGGCATTTGCAGCTCGCAATAGTGCAGAGTTATCTCAAAGAAAGGGGCCACGGTGTTTCTGTATCTCTATTATGTTGGTGCGGCTTCGGAACTTTTAAATATCTTGATATATCTCGAGATCTACGCATCTGATCAAAAAATATCATAGAACATAAAAAGTAGGAAACTTAATTCTCTACAAAAAAGGTCTCTCAACATTTTGCCAAAGCTCGCTTCGTTTCCGAGATACTTGCCGATTTATCTCAAGGGAAGGGGCCTGACGGACATATTTCGAGATATTTCTTCTTCTTGTTGTTCTTCTTCTGCACAGCTAAGCTGGAAGTGGCATTTGCAGCTCGCAATTGTGCAGAGTTATCTCAAAGAGAGGGGCCACGGTGTTTCTGTATCTCTATTATGTTGGTGCGGCTTCGGAACTTTTAAATATCTTGATATATCTGGAGAACTACGAATCTGACCAGAAAATATCATAGAAGATAAAAAGTAGGAAACTTAATTCTCTACAAAAAAGGTCTCTTAACATTTTGCCATAGCTCGCTTCGTTTCCGAGATATTTGCAGATTTATCTCAAGGGAAGGGGCCTGACGGACATATTTCGAGATATTTCTTCTTCTTGTTGTTCTTCTTCTGCACAGCTAAACTGGAAGTGGCATTTCCAGCTCGCAATAGTGCAGAGTTATCTGAAAGAAAGGGGCCACGGTGTTTCTGTATCTCTATTATGTTGGTGCGGCTTCGGAACTTTTAAATATCTTGATATATCTCGAAAACTACGCTTCTGATCAAAAAATATCATAGAACATAAATTGTAGGAAACATAATTCTCTATAAAAAAGGTCTCTTAACATTTTGCCATAGCTCGCTTCGCTTCCGAGATATATGCAGATTTATCTCAAGGGAAGGGGCCTGACGGACATATTTCGAGATATTTCTTCTTCTTGTTGTTCTTCTTCTGCACAGCTAAGCTGGAAGTGGCATTTGCAGCTCGCAATAGTGACGAGTTATCTCAAAGAAAGGGGCCACGGTGTTTCTGTATCTCTATTATGTTGGTGCGGCTTCGGAACTTTTAAATATCTTGATATATCTCGAGAACTACGCATCTGATCAAATAATATCATAGAACATAAAAAGTAGGAAACTTAATTCTCCACAAATAAGGTCTCTTAACATTTTGCCATAGCTCGCTTCGTTTCCGAGATATTTGCAGATTTATCTCAAGGGAAGGGGCCTGACGGACATATTTCGAGATATTTCTTCTTCTTGTTGGTCTTCTTCTGCACAGCTAAGCTGGAAGTGGCATTTGCAGCTCGCAATAGTGCAGAGTTATCTCAAAGAAAGGGGCCACGGTGTTTCTGTATCTCTATTATGTTGGTGCGGCTTCGGAACTTTTAAATATCTTGATATATCTCGAGAGCTACGCATCCGATCAAAAAATATCATAGAACATAAAAAGTAGGAAACTTAATTCTCTACAAAAAAGGTCTCTTAACATTTTGCCATAGCTCGCTTCGTTTCCGAGATATTTGCAGATTTATCTCGAGGGAAGGGGCCTGACGGACATATTTCGAGATATTTCTTCTTCTTGTTGTTCTTCTTCTGCACAGCTAAGCTGGACGTGGCATTTACAGCTCGCAATAGTGCAGAGTTATCTCGAAGAAAGGGGCCACGGTGTTTCTGTATCTCTATTATGTTGGTGCGGCTTCGGAACTTTAAAATATCTTTATATATCTCGAGAACTACGCATCTGATCAAAAAATATCATAGAACATAAAAAGTAGGAAACTTAATTCTCTACAAAAAAGGTCTCTTAACATTTTGCCATAGCTCGCTTCGTTTCCGAGATATTTGCAGATTTATCTCGAGGGAAGGGGCCTGACGGACATATTTCGAGATATTTCTTCTTCTTGTTGTTCTTCTTCTGCACAGCTAAGCTGGAAGTGGCATTTGCAGCTCGCAATAGTGCAGAGTTATCTCGAAGAAAGGGGCCACGGTGTTTCTGTATCTCTATTATGTTGGTGCGGCTTCGGAACTTTAAAATATCTTTATATATCGCGAGAACTACGCCTCTGATCAAAAAATATCATAGAACATAAAAAGTAGGAAACTTAATTCTCTACAAAAAAGGTCTCTTAACATTTTGCCATAGCTCGCTTCGTTTCCAAGATACTTACAGATTTATCTCAAGGGAAGGGGCCTGACGGACATATTTCGAGATATTTCTTCTTCTTGTTGTTCTTCTTCTGCACAGCTAAACTGGAAGTGGCATTTCCAGCTCGCAGTAGTGCCGAGTTATCTCAAAGAAAGGGGCCACGGTGTTTCTGTATCTCTATTATGTTGGTGCGGCTTCGGAACTTTTAAATATCTTGATATATCTCGAGAACTACGCATCTGATCAAAAAATATCATAGAACATAAAAAGTAGAAAACTTAATTCTCTACAAAAAAGGTCTCTCAACATTTTGCCATAGCTCGCTTCGTTTCCGAGATATATGCAGATTTATCTCAAGGGAAGGGGCCTGACGGACATATTTCGAGATATTTCTTCTTCTTGTTGTTCTTCTTCTGCACAGGTAAACTGGAAGTGGCATTTCCAGCTCGCAATAGTGCAGAGTTATCTGAAAGAAAGGGGCCACGGTGTTTCTGTATCTCTATTATGTTGGTGCGGCTTCGGAACTTTTAAATATCTTGATATATCTCGAAAACTACGCTTCTGATCAAAAAATATCATAGAACATAAATTGTAGGAAACATAATTCTCTACAAAAAAGGTCTCTTAACATTTTGCCATAGCTCGCTTCGCTTCCGAGATATATGCAGATTTATCTCAAGGGAAGGGGCCTGACGGACATATTTCGAGATATTTCTTCTTCTTGTTGTTCTTCTTCTGCACAGCTAAGCTGGAAGTGGCATTTGCAGCTCGCAATAGTGCAGAGTTATCTCAAAGAAAGGGGCCACGGTGTTTCTGTATCTCTATTATGTTGGTGCGGCTTCGGAACTTTTAAATATCTTGATATATCTCGAGAACTACGCATCTGATCAAATAATATCATAGAACATAAAAAGTAGGAAACTTAATTCTCCACAAATAAGGTCTCTTAACATTTTGCCATAGCTCGCTTCGTTTCCGAGATATTTGCAGATTTATCTCAAGGGAAGGGGCCTGACGGACATATTTCGAGATATTTCTTCTTCTTGTTGGTCTTCTTCTGCACAGCTAAGCTGGAAGTGGCATTTGCAGCTCGCAATAGTGCAGAGTTATCTCAAAGAAAGGGGCCACGGTGTTTCTGTATCTCTATTATGTTGGTGCGGCTTCGGAACTTTTAAATATCTTGATATATCTCGAGAACTACGCATCTGATCAAAAAATATCATAGAACATAAAAAGTAGAAAACTTAATTCTCTACAAAAAAGGTCTCTCAACATTTTGCCATAGCTCGCTTCGTTTCCGAGATATATGCAGATTTATCTCAAGGGAAGGGGCCTGACGGACATATTTCGAGATATTTCTTCTTCTTGTTGTTCTTCTTCTGCACAGCTAAGCTGGAAGTGGCATTTGTAGCTCGCAATAGTGCAGAGTTATCTCAAAGAAAGGGGCCACGGTGTTTCTGTATCTCTATTATGTTGGTGCGGCTTCGGAACTTTTAAATATCTTGATATATCTCGAGAACTACGCATCTGATCAAATAATATCATAGAACATAAAAAGTAGGAAACTTAATTCTCCACAAATAAGGTCTCTTAACATTTTGCCATAGCTCGCTTCGTTTCCGAGATATTTGCAGATTTATCTCAAGGGAAGGGGCCTGACGGACATATTTCGAGATATTTCTTCTTCTTGTTGGTCTTCTTCTGCACAGCTAAGCTGGAAGTGGCATTTGCAGCTCGCAATAGTGCAGAGTTATCTCAAAGAAAGGGGCCACGGTGTTTCTGTATCTCTATTATGTTGGTGCGGCTTCGGAACTTTTAAATATCTTGATATATCTCGAGAACTACGCATCTGATCAAAAAATGTCATAGAACATAAAAAGTAGGAAACTTAATTCTCTACAAAAAAGGTCTCTTAACATTTTGCCATAGCTCGCTTCGTTTCCGAGATATTTGCAGATTTATCTCGTGGGAAGGGGCCAGACGGACATATTTCGAGATATTTCTTCTTCTTGTTGTTCTTCTTCTGCACAGCTAAACTGGAAGTGGCATTTCCAGCTCGCAGTAGTGCCGAGTTATCTGAAAGAAAGGGGCCACGGTGTTTCTGTATCTCTATTATGTTGGTGCGGCTTCGGAACTTTTAAATATCTTGATATATCTCGAAAACTACGCTTCTGATCAAAAAATATCATAGAACATAAATTGTAGGAAACATAATTCTCTACAACAAAGGTCTCTTAACATTTTGCCATAGCTCGCTTCGCTTCCGAGATATATGCAGATTTATCTCAAGGGAAGGGGCCTGACGGACATATTTCGAGATATTTCTTCTTCTTGTTGTTCTTCTTCTGCACAGCTAAGCTGGAAGTGGCATTTGCAGCTCGCAATAGTGCAGAGTTATCTCAAAGAAAGGGGCCACGGTGTTTCTGTATCTCTATTATGTTGGTGCGGCTTCGGAACTTTTAAATATCTTGATATATCTCGAGAACTACGCATCTGATCAAATAATATCATAGAACATAAAAAGTAGGAAACTTAATTCTCCACAAATAAGGTCTCTTAACATTTTGCCATAGCTCGCTTCGTTTCCGAGATATTTGCAGATTTATCTCAAGGGAAGGGGCCTGACGGACATATTTCGAGATATTTCTTCTTCTTGTTGGTCTTCTTCTGCACAGCTAAGCTGGAAGTGGCATTTGCAGCTCGCAATAGTGCAGAGTTATCTCAAAGAAAGGGGCCACGGTGTTTCTGTATCTCTATTATGTTGGTGCGGCTTCGGAACTTTTAAATATCTTGATATATCTCGAGAACTACGCATCTGATCAAAAAATATCATAGAACATAAAAAGTAGGAAGCTTAATTCTCTACAAAAAAGGTCTCTTAACATTTTGCCATAGCTCGCTTCGTTTCCGAGATATTTGCAGATTTATCTCGTGGGAAGGGGCCTGACGGACATATTTCGAGATATTTCTTCTTCTTGTTGTTCTTCTTCTGCACAGCTAAACTGGAAGTGGCATTTCCAGCTCGCAGTAGTGCCGAGTTATCTGAAAGAAAGGGGCCACGGTGTTTCTGTATCTCTATTATGTTGGTGCGGCTTCGGAACTTTTAAATATCTTGATATATCTCGAAAACTACGCTTCTGATCAAAAAATATCATAGAACATAAATTGTAGGAAACATAATTCTCTACAAAAAAGGTCTCTTAACATTTTGCCATAGCTCGCTTCGCTTCCGAGATATATGCAGATTTATCTCAAGGGAAGGGGCCTGACGGACATATTTCGAGATATTTCTTCTTCTTGTTGTTCTTCTTCTGCACAGCTAAGCTGGAAGTGGCATTTGCAGCTCGCAATAGTGCAGAGTTATCTCAAAGAAAGGGGCCACGGTGTTTCTGTATCTCTATTATGTTGGTGCGGCTTCGGAACTTTTAAATATCTTGATATATCTCGAGAACTACGCATCTGATCAAAAAATATCATAGAACATAAAAAGTAGGAAACTTAATTCTCTACAAATAAGGTCTCTTAACATTTTGCCATAGCTCGCTTCGTTTCCGAGATATTTGCAGATTTATCTCAAGGGAAGGGGCCTGACGGACATTTTTCGAGATATTTCTTCTTCTTGTTGTTCTTCTTCTGCACAGCTAAGCTGGAAGTGGCATTTGCAGCTCGCAATAGTGCAGAGTTATCTCGAAGAAAGGGGCCACGGTGTTTCTGTATCTCTATTATGTTGGTGCGGCTTCGGAACTTTTAAATAGCTTGATATATCTCGAGAACTACGCATCCGATCAAAAAATATCATAGAACATAAAAAGTAGGAAACTTAATTCTCTACAAAAAAGGTCTCTTAACATTTTGCCATAGCTCGCTTCGTTTCCGAGATATTTGCAGATTTATCTCGAGGGAAGGGGCCTGACGGACATATTTCGAGATATTTCTTCTTCTTGTTGTTCTTCTTCTGCACAGCTAAACTGGAAGTGGCATTTCCAGCTCGCAATAGTGCCGAGTTATCTCAAAGAAAGGGGCCACGGTGTTTCTGTATCTCTATTATGTTGGTGCGGCTTCGGAACTTTTAAATATCTTGATATATCTCGAGAACTACGCATCTGATCAAAAAATATCATGGAACATAAAAAGTAGGAAACTTAATTCTCAACAAAAAAGGTCTCTTAACATTTTGCCATAGCTCGCTTCGTTTCCGAGATATTTGCAGATTTATCTCAAGGGAAGGGGCCTGACGGACATATTCCGAGATATTTCTTCTTCTTGTTGTTCTTCTTCTGCACAGCTAAACTGGAAGTGGCATTTCCAGCTCGCAATAGTGCAGAGTTATCTGAAAGGAAGGGGCC